>NW_023270490.1:11448034-11460762 GCF_011800145.1 Mirounga leonina
CCTTCCTTCCCTCCCTTCCTCTTCCCTCCCTCCTCCCTCCCTCCCTCCCTTCCTTCCTTCTTTCTTCCCTCCCTCCCTTCCCTCCTACCTTCCTCCCTTCCTTCCTCCCTCTCTCCTTCCTTCCCTCCCTTCCTCCTCCCTCCCTCTTCCCTCCCTCCCTCCCTTCCTTCTTTCTTCCCTCCCTCCCTCCCTTCCCTCCTACCTTCCTACCTTCCTACCACGTGGACACCAAAATCCCACCTGTGGGAGCCGGATGGGCCCTGTGGGCCCGAGGTTCCTGCATTCAGCCAGCTCAGAAATGTGGCCTGGGGTCAGCAGCACAGATGTCTTCGTCTCGCAGAGTGGGCAACCATAAACAAGCCTGTGTGGTCCCAGGACGTGGCCAGCGAGCCTGCCCTCACTGGTCAGGCACAGACCTGAGCCACTGCTCCACAGCAGGATGAGAGCCTCGTTAGCAAACCCTGGTGGAGCCCCGACACGGAGCCCCGGCACCGAGCACCCTGGGCTGGGGCTTTCTGGAGCGAGGCTCTCAGCTTCTTCCTCCGCCCGGTCTGACTGGGCCAGTGTCGGGGGCTAGAGTGGGTCTGGGGAGCCCGATGGAGTTAGTGCTGGAGGCTGGGGTGAGGCCCACAGTGTTTGGAGAAAGTTGTCTCCTCTAGCCTCCCTGTCCCCCTCCCAGTCTTTTGCTCCCTCCCCAGCAGCTTGTTCTGGAGACTGGGAGATGCTAGCAGTCATTTACACTTTAGTACGACTTAGCCAGCCTGCTCTGTCTTTCCAGGGGCCCTGCAGTGGCCACTATTCACCGTGTGCCTGTTGGGTACGGGCCCTAGGCTGTGTGCTGGATGCTGCCCGCCTTCCTGAGGTGGGCAGGGGGTGTCAACTGCCCCTCATTTTTTTTTTTAAAGATTTTACTTATTTATTTGACAGGGAGAGACACAGCGAGAGACGGAACACAAGCAGGGGGAGTGGGAGAGGGAGAAGCAGGCTTCCCAATGAGCAGGGAGCCCCATGTGGGGCTCGATCCCAGGACCCTGAGATCATGACCTGAGCCGAAGGCAGACACTTAACGACTGAGCCACCCAGGTGCCCCTGCCCCTCATTTTAAGGATGAGAAGACTGAGGCTCAGATAAGTGAACTTGTGTGGAGTCTTCCTTCAAGTGTGCTGGGGCCATGACCTGACCTGGGAGGGTCTGATTCAGCCTCTGAGCATCACGATGATGATGATGGCATTTCGTGATGAGTCCACCCAGGAATAACATGGCAGGCTTGGTTCCTATATTTTCCAGCCTTGTCAGAGGTCCTGTAAGAGGCCTCTGGGCACTAGGCTGTCCTGGGCCCACTCAGGCTGCAGGCCTGACTCAGCTTCCAGTGTGGGCATGGCTGGGGAGGGGACGGGCTGTCCTGGCGGCCACGCCCCTGCCCATCCCTGACCCAGTCTGGAGCCTTCTCACAGGGAGGCCCCGAAGTTCTCCCTTTCCTGCCACTGTGCTCAGCCCCCACTGTGGGACGTGTAGGGACGTCCAGGAACCTTGGGGCTGCCTTCTGCCCCAGGCCAGGGAGTCACGAACACCAATCCCTCCCCTGCATCCCTCTCAGATGCCCCCTCTCGTCCCTGCATCTGTCCATTCCTGGACTTTAAATAGCCATGGCCAGAGCTGGTGCCCTGCTCCTCCCTCCCCTGCCAGGTCGGGCACGCACGGCATGCGTGTCCCCCCTGAGCCAGGCTTTCCCACTGCCCATAAGCAGGCTGACCAGCCATGCGGCACAGCAAGAAAACCAAAGGACGTTCTGGTGGCTGGACAGCCAGGGTGCCTGGGTTGCAGGCCACACTGGCTCAGAACTCGTTGTGACCTTGAGAAGGACAGAAGGGCAGGGCTCAGGGCAGCAGCTCCCGCGGAGGGCGGCCCCTCCCCTGCCCCTCCCAGCTCGCGTCATCCTTTCCTTGAGGACGTGGCCGTTCGCACCCCTTCCGTGCAGGGGCCGGCGGTGGTGTGGCCGCCGAGCCCCGGGCAGGACGTGGCCCGGAGTCACTCCTGGCCCTGGTCTGATCAGAGTGTGAGCGCTAGTGTGCGGGCCCGGCTGCGCCCGGGCAGGTAGGAACACTCTCCCAGGTTCTCCCCGAGCAGGAGCAGAGCCGCTGAGCACCGCGCTCTGGCCAGGCATCTTGGTGCTCTGGCTCGGGGCTATTTTTAACCTGAGTGCGGTAAGTGTGTTTATACAGGAAAACCACTCTCCTGATCAATCCCCGCAGCCGCCCAGTGTGGACAGCGAGCGCACGCGCCGGCCGGCCGCCGAGGGCTATAACTGGAACCCATCAGCTGACCAGGGCAGGATAAATCCGGCTCCTCGGACAACTGCATCCCACTGGCCCTATCTGGTTACCGATGCCCATCCCCAACTTAATATAACTCTGAAACCACGCCTGGCAGCCGGGGGCCGGAGTGGGGCGAGGCTGTGACCGGGTTGCCAGCCCCACGGGGATGAGGGAGGGGGTGCCAGGCCGGGGCCGGGCTCGTTGCGGGGCCCGGGTCCCCTCAGGCTGTCTGAGCACCCAGGTGATGGGGGGGAGAGAGTGCGAAGCTTCCAGCAGGCCCTCCGCAGGGACTCTTGAGGTTAGAGGCCCCGTCAGAGGGTCAGCCCCACGGCACATGGCCACCGGGCTCCCCTGAGGTCCTCCCAGAACACCTCGTTTAGAATATCGAGACCCTGGGTGGGGGGACTGGGGAGCGGGGATGGGGCTCCCTGGAGGCGGAGGACCTTGCACCCCCACCTCCCTGGGGAGGGAGCTCAGGCCCTAGTCCCTCCCGGCCGGGTCCCCGGGTGGTCCTCCCTGAGCATCCCGGAGGAGGCTGGGTCCTGCGGGCAAACTACTTCTGCTGTGCCCGTGACACTCGCTGACCTGGTGCGGCCGCTTCTTTGGTGTCATCATTGTCCAGCGTGGAGGGAGGCTCGACTCCCTTTGCCAGGAGGGCGGATGGCCTCCGATCTCCTGCAGGAGAGACTCCATTTCACTTGTTTAACAGACCTCGAAGTACCCGGGGCCGGGGCTGGCGGCGGGCACAGATGGGAGCTGTTGTTGTGGTGCTGGGCAGGGGGACACACCCCATGGGCTCTGGGAGGCTCTGGGCATGGCGGGCCGCTGGGGAGGGGCCCCCCCAGGGCCTCGGTGGGGGAGCAGGAGGCTCACGGCTTGCGGTATAGCCTTTGGCACTTCCGTATTAAAAAAACACACGTGCATATTGTCTTTGAAGAATAAACACCTAATGAGAACAAGGAGGGCGTTAGTAACAGGGCTCCCACCAGAGCCAGCCCCTCCCGGCCTCTCGGGCGGCCCCGCTGTCCCCGGGCTCCTCCCATCTGGACAGTCGGGCTCTCCCTCCGCCGGGCGCTGTGGGCTGTGCGGCGTGGAGCCTCCCCCCGGGGAGCAGGGTGGGCCGGGCACCACCCCTGCCCGGGGTCCTGCCTGCCTGGGGTGGGGGGGATGCAGACATGCACCCCGACCGGGGGAGGCCAGCTGGCAAGCTTTGGCAGTGGGGGCGAGGCCGGCCGAGCGCACGCTAGAATGACCTCGCGGCTGGGTGCCCCTTCCTCGGAGGGGCGTGTGCCCACAGTCACCCCCTCAGAAATGACAAGGCTGACAGTGTTATTAGCCGCTGTCCTGGGACTGCGTCCCCAGGGGAGGCATTTGTTCAGAGGGGTCCCCTCCTCGCCCCCTGGTCACGGCCCCTAGGTGGGATTCCAGGGGGTCCTGTCAGTTGGGGCGGGAGAAGTTCAGCCTGAGCTGGACGGAAATGAGCAAAATCCTCTGGGCTCCCAACAGCAGGCACTTTCTACAAGCCCGAGAGGCAGCCCGGGCGGGTGGGCAGGCGGGGTTGAGCCACTCACCACCCGTCGCCAGGTGAGTCAAACAAGCAGGTGCCACCCAGAGCCCGACGTGCCCACCCTGGGGGTCCCTGGGGCTCCTGGCACCTGGGGTGCCGGGGGGCTGCCTCCACAAGAGAAGAGGAGAAGCAGCTTGGGGTGACTTATTAAACAGTAAACCCCATAAAAGACAGGATTTCTTACGCTGTGGGTGCAGCCGTTTACTCCGAAGCTGCTTCACCAGTGTTGCATGTGGGCATAAAGTTCTTAGCGGGCAATGATGGAGTCGAGGATAGAATTGTGCCATAAACTGGCAAGTCCTTCAGAGCTCCGCGTGCAGAGCTAATCGGTGCCTCTTTATCCCAAAAGGGTCGGGCGCCTCTGGACCCTCGGGCCGGGACGCCAGTGCCTTCCCAGCATGGGCTTGTGAATACCCTGGCAGCCACCTGGCCCTGGGCAGAGGGGAGGTGCGGATGCTGCGCTGAGAGAGGCTGTGTCCCCAGCAAGGGTGTCCGGGCCGGCCGTGCGTGGATGGCGCAAACGAGTGGGCAGCGCGGGGCAGCAGGGACAGGACGGGCCTGCGGACCGGGAGCTTCCGCCCACTGGGACTGCGCTCTCGATTCCTGGGCAGCAGTGCCTGTCAGGAGGGATGTCCTGGGAGCTCGGGGCCGCTGACGCTCGCATGTCTGTGACTAGCTTCGGCCACAGACCTCTAGTTTGGGAGCCTGTGGGACTGGAAGCTGCTTGCTGACAGGAGCAGGCCGCCCGGTGAGGCCCAGCAGGAGGCAGGGACGTAACCACGTTTGTTGAGTGACTGACTGAGCCATGGGTGAAGTGGGAGGCTGGGTGGGGTGGATGGATGGACGAGGGGATGGGTGATGGGGCGGCCACAGCAGGGCTCATGCGGAGGGCCAGGAAGCCAGCCCTCTCTGGTCCGCCTGCACCCGCCACTAGCTCTGAGAGCCCCAGCTGGGCCTGGCAGCTGCTGGGTTGAGGGGGGGCGCCAGGGTCCCGGGTGGTGGGAGGGTGTGACTGCGTGTGCAGGGGCTGAGGGGTGGGGGTCCCAGGAGAAGGGGAAAGCACAACAGGGTTCCTCTCTCCCACCTTCCAAGTGGTCTGCGTCGGCCAGGGCTCTAGGAGCAGACCTTCTGAGCCTGGGAGCCACAGGAATGCCCGGGCCGCTCCCCTGACCCTCACGAGCCATCCCCCACTTGTGCCCACTATGGGCTCCCCGCCTCCCCTCTAACTGCTCCCCTTCTGCCCATCCCCTCCTCCTCACCAGCCCTTAGAATAACACTTAAGCCTGGACCAGCTCCGAGGACAGCCCTGCCTGTCGTGTGCCCCCCCGGTGTGGGGTGCAGCCCCCCTCAGGCTCCCATGGCCGGGTCCCTGTCTGCCCCAACTTCCCAGATGCAGTCTCCCATGGCACGGCAGGGCTGGTGCAGAGACGTTTGCTGAATGAAAGGGGCCCTTTGTGTTCCCCACACAGCCCTCCCGCTGCCCTGGGGGGAGGAGCAGGTTCCAAGGAGGCTCAGCCCTGGGCCCGCGAGGGAGGTCTTCTCAGAGCCATGGGACGTGAGTGTCCCATGGGGCTCCCCCCAGCATGGCACACGAAAGCCTGGGGCAGCTGTTGGCCCAGCTGTCGGGGCAAGAGGACGGGCTGGGAGGAGGACACGGGGATCCAGGACCTGCAGGTCCGAGGAGCTCAGGAAGGCAATCCACCCTTCCCAGCTGGGACCCCAGCAGCTGTGCTCAATCCTCCACGGACACCAGGCAGGCAACCCGCACCCCACCCAGTCCTCTGCCCCACACGCCCACTCACCCCACCCCACACACCCACTCACCCCGCTGTACCCTGCACCCCACCCATTCACCCCACTGCACCCCATATTCCACCCTACACACCCACTCACCCCGCTGCACCCCACCCCACACACCCACTCACCCTGCTGCACCCCACACCCCACCCATTCACCCTGCTCCTCACATTGTGCGGACGTTCCTAGGGGCCTGGGAGTGTGGGTGTTGCTGGCTCTGACTCTGGACCAGGAGGTGGTCTAGGCCTGAAGTGGGGCTCCTGGGGGCTGGGCTAGGGGCAGTGCCCTGCTCCCCCCACCGTGCCCAGCCCGCGGGCAAGGCTGGCTCTCCTGCCTCACCTCTGGTCAGTTCTAGCTGCTCAGCCATGTTTTAGTTTCCACCTGATAGTGACCCACGGTGACCAGAGCCCGGTGCCAGGCTGCAGCTGCCCCCCAAGATGCGGAATCCTGTTCCAACCTCACAAGACCCCACGAGGTGGGGACCGACTTGACGTGAGCACCCAGACTCAACCAATACGCTCTCCTCTTCAAGACTAAAACCAGCATCCAAGGGGGAGATTGTGCACACTGTGGACACTTGGGGGACTGTCACGGTTGGTTTCCCTCCTGAACGGACACGAGGACGAACTGCCCCCTCGCCACACCCTCGTGGACCCCAACCCCTCAGCCCCGACTGGCCCCCCAGCCCCCTTGTGACCTCACCCCCAGGAACCTCGGACACTCCGTCCTGCGCTGTAGTCTTAGGGTTTTACTGCCCTGCGTTAGGGTGGGTCCCTTTGTTCCTGGTGGTTCGGGCAAAGATCAGGCATTCTGAAAGATTGCAGAGCGCATGGACGCATGGACGCTTTGCCAGGAGGGCTCTCAGGGTGCGGTCGGAGGACCTGGGGAGACAGGGCCTGAGCCACAGGGTCGCTGGGGCTGTTCCTGGACGGTGCTTCTGTCTGATGACTCTGATGCCCTCCGAGGACCCCGAGATCCTAGCTGGGGCTGAGACTGAGCACTGGAGGAGGGACAGGAGTGGTGCCACGCGGCCCGGCGGACCCCCTGGGTCGAACGCGCACCCCTCATTTGGAATGAGATGCTGGGGCACTCACTTGAGGCTGGTGGTCTGATCCCAGAGCCGCTTGGGCGAGTCAGGTGCCTGCTCCAGGACAGGCCACGCTGCGGATCAAAGGTGCCCCTCTGGCCCCGTCCTGAGGCTGCAGCGCCGTGGGCCCACCTGCCATGGCTACTCAAACCCGTGGCCAACCTGCTTCTCAAATTTACCCGAGTGCAAGAAGACTCCAGGAACTGGCGGTGCTTCACGGTCAGTATTTTGCAGGGGAGGGCGAGGCCTTCTGCGTGGAACACGGCGAGACTTCTTGCAAGCGCTTCACAGCTGAGAGAGGTCGGCAGGAGCGGCGCCCCTGCCAGCCAGGCTCTGTGGACGCGAGCACGGGAGTCTGAGTTCTCTTCGATCCCTGGATTTGAGAGAGCCCACGCTGAACCAGCGGTGATCCAGAGACGGCAACGTGCAGAGTCTGGGGTCCCTCCTAATCCTGGGAAGAGCACCGACCGACCTCGAGACCGCGGCTTCTCCCCGGCGGGCGGTGACACGCGGCATCCGGCCGACAGGATGCTCCTTTTCTTCATGACGTATGGACGTGCCTTGCAGCACTTTGTTTTAAGGCTGGAGCTTCCAAGGAGCGAGATTTTCAGCCGCGGGCCCCTCGCGGGTTTCGGGGATGCGGGAGGCGGCGCGGGGCTGCTGGAGTGCCCCTAGTGGCCAGAGTGGGCATTACAGGCCCCTCCGCGGATAGATAACCCCACAAGGCTCTTATTAAGGTGGCTTTCAGGAATTCAGTGCCAAATATGCCTTTGTCATGTCTCTACCCCGCCACGTACTTGGTATAGCAATGAAAACGGTATGTCGTTCCCCCCCTTTATTGCTGCATCGGCGAATATCTGCATAGTGAAAATACTGACAACATTCCCACAGCTTGTGCCCCCGCAGGTCCGATTCCGTTTTGATGAAGTTTTATTCTTGACCATGCTGCCGGGATCGAGGCCCTGGCGGGCGCGCCATCAGCAGCACCGGGAGGCTCCTGAGCTCCTCGCGGGCGTGGCAGTGGCTGCACACGTGACCCCATGAACCGCCGGCGGGGGCGCGGGGCGCCTGCCCTCGGCATCGGGTGGCTGACTTTGCCTGGGAGGGCCAGGGCATCTGGACGTCTGGCCTAGAATGACCCCTGACTCCGGGTCCCCCTGGATGGCCGGCCTTGGCTTCATTCATCTGTGTGTTCACTTGACAGTGCTTAGTGACCACCTACTATGTGCTGGCCCTCCTCAGTGCTGGGCAGACAGTGGTGGGCAAAGCCTGACTGTGTCCCTTCTGGGGCAGGGCCCAGGGAAGGAGGCCGGCGTAGGACACATGACCACACAGATCAGTGTAGCAGGACGAGGCCCCAGGAACACTCAAAAGAAGGACGGGGTGCTGCTCACGGACCCACAGATGGGGGAGGCAGCCGAGTGTGGGGTGATGGAGGCTTCCCGGGGAGGAGTCATTTACCTGGGGCTTGAAGGGGGGTTTATCGAGAGTGGGGAGGGGCACGTGGCCCCTCGCTTGGCCTCTCAGGAGCCGCTGACCCCACACTGTGTGGGGCTCTCCCAGTCCCGCTCCTTGGACCCCAGGCTCCCCTGACACAGGCCCCGGGCAGCGCTGGCTCTGGGTTCACGGACAGGCAGGCAGGTGCAGTGGAACCACAGCCCCGTTCGGGGAGGTCGGGGCCAGTGGGGGGCGGGAAGGGGTGCCAGGTGTTCATCTCCCCACTGCCCTCACCCCACCTCCCGCCACCCCAACGACCACTGGTCTCTTTACGTCTCCGTCCTTGTGCCTTTTCCGGAAGGTCACAGGGTTGGAATCTCACGGCGTGTGGCCCTCTCAGATGGGCTTCCTTCACCGAGTGACACACGTCTGGTTTCCTCCCTGTCTTCTCAGGGCTTGAGAGCTCATGTCTTGTCCGCCCTGGATCCTCTCCCACCGTCTGGATGGACCACGGTGTATTTGTCCATCGCCTGCTGAAGGACGCCTTGGTCGCTTCCAGGTTTTATCAACTGTGAATAAAGCTGCTTTAAACACCTGTGTGCAGGTTTTGCGTGGACGTGAGCTTTCAACTCTTCTAGATAAACACCACGGCGCATGATTGCTGGATCGTAGGATGAGAGTGTGTTTAGTTTTGCAAACATTGCCTTCCAAACTGCCTTCCGAAGAGGCTGCGCCATGTTGCCTTCCCGCCGGCAACGCACGAGAACCCTGCTGCCCCACGTCCTGGCCCGTGTTCAGTGTCATCGGCGTTGTGGGTTTGGGTCCTTCTGATGGGCATGCAGACGTCTCACTGCCGTTGTCATGGGCATTTCGCTGATGACACGGGATGAGGAGCGTGTGTTCAGATGCTTGTCTGCGTGTCTTCTGTGGCGAGGGGCCCGTTCGGGTCTTGGGCCCATGTTTTAATTGGGTTGTTTTCTTACCGTTGAGTAGAGAGTTCTTTGTGTATTTTGGACCACAGTCCTTGATCAGGCAAAGATCTTCTCCCACCCGAGACTTGTCCACTGCTCTCGTGGAAGCGTCTTTGGCAGAGCAGAAGTTCAAATTTCAGTGCAGGCGGTTCTTTGGTTTCGTCTTTCACGGACCTGTGTTTGGTGCCGTGTGTAACAAGTCGTGGCCAAAACCAAGTCCCTTCTTGGGGAGACGGTTTTTCTTTAAGAGACGGAAGGGCTGAACGGTTCGCAGCCTTTCTGCTCCTGGGTTTACTGAGGTGTATTTTTTGTATAAGCCGCGGTGCACCTGCTCCATCACCAAGGGGGAGAGCGGGCCGATGACACGCTAAACCGGGCAGCAGACATTGAGTAAAAAGGACGTTTCCGTCTGGCAACTTCCAACCAGAACTGTGCTGGGACACGAGAGAGAAAGCTCCTTCAGTGACAGGACGTTCTTTGCCTAACGTTGCTCGCTCGGGGCACTGCGGGAATGCAAACAGGGTCCCGAGGACCTGGAGCTTGATAAGACCCAGTCTGATGAAGGCCGAGGGAATGCAGCCCAGGCTGGTGTGGGACGGGGCCGGGGGCCAGATGGGAGTCCAGGCTTCCCTGGAGCAGCCTGAGGGGCTGCTCATGCTGGACAGAGGGGTCCCTTCCTCCATTTCCAGTCTGCCCAGGGACGGAATGTGGGCCCCTCCCAAATCCCTATGTCGGAACCCTAACCCCAGTGTGACGGTGTTAGGAGGTAGAGCCCTTGGGAGGTGATTGGGTCGTGCGGGTGGGGCCCCCCAGGCATGGGATTAGTGCCCCAATCAAGGGCACCCCAGAGAGCTCCCCTGCCCCTTCCTTGTCTCTTCCAGTTTCTGGAGGCGCCCGAGCTCCTGGCCCCTCCTTGGCCTTCAGAGCCTGCAGCTCCTGCCAGCATCTCTGTGCCGCTCATCACCTCTCCTCCTCCGGCCGTTTTAAGGACCTTTGTGGTCCTGTCTTGGGGTCGCTGGATAATCCAGGATAATGCCCCACGGCAGGGTCCTTAACTGAACCACGTCTACAAAGACACTTCTGCCACGTGAGGTGCCAGTCCCAGGTTCTGGAGCTCAGGACGTGGGCGTCTTTGGGGCCATGATTTTGCCTCCCACGTGGGCACGCTGTGGCCTATGACAGGCAGGCAGTACCACCAGGAGGTGGGCGTCCTCCCTCTGGAGCCCTAGCCCCTCCTCGCTGGGACTCCAGGCCCTCACGCTGGTTTCCCAATCTCTGCGAGTCTCCGTGGCCACTCCTTAGGACCCTGTGTGGCAGCCGCGTCCCCCCCAAAGGTCTTCTAATCAGATCCCCCTGCATGGGCCAAAGGTGATCTCGGGGCTGATTGCGGACCTGAAGGAAGTGTGGCTGCGTGAACCAGACTGGGAGGGGCCGGCGGGAGGTGGGCGCGGGGCCTGCCAGGGAACCGGGCCACGTCTGTGCGCTCGCCTCCCTCCCCCTGCGCCCGCGCTGCAGGGGAGAAGGTGCTGGTGGGGAGGGCCGCAGGGCTGATGCCTGAGGCCTGGTTCCCACTCATGTCCACCCTGGGCAGGGCCCCCGAGCCTACACCTTCCGCCTGCTCCCCTCCCAGAGCTCCTGGCACCTGGCGTCGGCCTACCTTCCTCTTCTCGGGACAAGTGCTGAGCAAGCCTGCGTCCAGTGCCGTGCTCGCCCAGGGTGGGCCTGAGCGCCAAGCACAGCCCGGCTGGCAGACCTCGGCCAGGCCTGCGGAGCACACCCGGAGGGCACAGGGAGGGCATGGTCGTCCCGACTGCCCATCCCCGGTGGGGGGGCACCGTTACCAGCAGATGTGGTCCTAGTTCTAGCCTCCCTCCCGTGAACTTGAAGAAAAACGAATAGATTGCCGTTCCACTTGTAGGGCAGAATGTGCCCTGAGCGCCGGGATTTCCCGCGTGTCCCGCCCCACGCAGGGCCGCCCACTGCAACACCCGCCAGAGGGGTGAACCTCCACGACACGCCAGCAGCGCCCCAAATCTGTGTTTGCCTCAGGTCCCTCGGCGCGCTGCCTTCTTGGCTCTAGACAGACGGGGAGTGATGCGCATCCACCGCTACGGTGTCCCACGGCATGGTCACCGCCCTAAAATCCTCCGGGCTCTGCCCGCCATCCGTCCCTCCCCCCCACCCCGGGCAAACTCTGGTCTCTGCACTGTCTCCACAGTCGTGCCTTTCCCGGAACGCCATACCGTGGGGACCGTGACACCGGCTTCACTCACTCGGTTCCGCACTGAGGGTTCCTCCCTGTCTCCGTGGCCTGAGAGCCCGTGTCTTTCTGGCCTGCAGGATATTCCGTTGTCCCCATGGACCACAGTGTGTTTACCCGTCACCTGCAGAAGTACAGATTCCATCAGTTATGGCCAAGGCTGCTAACACACCCGCGTGCAGGTCTTTGTGGGGCGGGGGCTTTCCCTTAACCGCACAGCGCTCTCAGTCTCAGGGCTCTGGGGTGACTTGTGTCCCCGAAACCCTGTATGTCGAAAACCTAACCCCCAGGACCTCAGAAGGAGACCTTATTTGGAAATAGGATTGTTGCGGATGGGAATTCTTTAAGGCGAGGTCGTTAGGGTGGCCCCTAACCAAACATGGCCAGTGTCCTTATAAGAAGAGGACATTGGGGGCGCCTGGGTGGCTCAGTTGTTGGGCGACTGCCTTCGGCTCAGGTCATGAACCTGGAGTC
Organism: Mirounga leonina; assembly: GCF_011800145.1. Lineage (NCBI taxonomy): Eukaryota > Metazoa > Chordata > Mammalia > Carnivora > Phocidae > Mirounga > Mirounga leonina. Next base: position 11,459,943 of record NW_023270490.1, read on the forward strand.
CCGGGATCGAGTCCCACATTGGGCTCCCTGCTCGGCGGGGAGTCTGCTTCTCCCTCTGACCCTCCTCCCTCTCATGCTCTCCGTCTCTCATTCTCTCTGTCTCAAATAAATAAATAAAAAATCTTAAAAAAAAAAAAAAAGAAAGAAGAGGACACTGGGACGCCGACGTGCACACAGGGAGGGGGCCGGGTTACGATGGAGACAGAGAGCGTGGGGTCCTGCTGCCGGCCAGAGAGGCCTGCAGCCAGCAGAAGCTGGAAAGGCCTGGGACCGGCCCTTCAGAAGGAGCCAGCCCTGCCGACAGCTTCACTTTGGACTTCCAGTCTCCGGGACCTGGAGATGATCACTTGTGCTGGTGAAGCCCCCGTCTGTGGGGCCGGTTACGGCAGCCGTGGGCACACACACTGGCGAGCACACTCCATCTCCTGCAGCCCTGGCAGCCCGCGAGGTCGCTGCACACGAGGACCCGGGCCCAGCAGCCCCCTGGGGCAGGCAGCCCCAGCCCACGGCTTCTCTGCTCACCCCACTCACCGCTGGCTCCCGGCACCCACACTGCAGCCCCTGGGGACCTGGAGAAGCTTGTGCTCAAAGAGCAGGAGGTTGACATTAGCCCGTGACAGTCACCCACCAGTGAGTCAGGAGCCCCCTGAGCAGACCCCGTGTCTCCTAGAGGTTTGGAGTTGAGGCAGTTGGGCACTCTTGCCCCCAGCCCTGCCGCCCTGCAGCCCCCAGCCTTATGGCTCCCCAGCCTTGCAAACCCCCAGCCCCGCAGCCCTGCAGCCCTGCAGCCCCCAGCCTGGCAGGCTTGCAAGCTCGCAGC
>NW_023270490.1:11460772-11505641 GCF_011800145.1 Mirounga leonina
CAGCCCTGCAGCCCTGCAGCCCCCAGCCCCACAGCCCTGCAGCCCTGTAGCCCCCAGCCTGGCAGGCTTGCAAGCTCGCAGCCCCCAGCCCCGCAGCCCTGCAGCCCTGCAGCCCTGCCGCCGCCCGGCACAGTGTGCAGCTGACGAGGCACCAGTGGTTGTTTCTGTAAGAAAAGCAGCTTCAGCTCCGTCTTTCTTCCTGCAGTTGTGCAGCCAGGTCTCTGAAACCCCATTCGTCAAAGCTGCAGGCTGAGGAGGGACCATGGCGCACAGAGGCCATGGCCAGCCTGAAATGACCTTGGCCGCAGGAAATGCCCTTTGTGATGTCACAGATAATTACTGCTGGGAGGAAGGCCAGCGCCCAGTGAGTGAGCCGTGCAGACAGACCTGCTCCCTGGCTGGGCACACGGCGGGGTTGGGCAGGGGGCACGAGTGCTGGGAACGGGGGCTTCAGTCCTGGTGCCTCTGTGGGGCTGCCTGGGGGCTTGACGTTCCTGCTCCAGGTGGCCCTGGAGAGGAGGGGAGGATGGGGGCAGGGGAGGTCACCACTCTGAGGGGCCACAGGCCCAGAAGTGCAGCCCAGCCACCCCCCTCTGCCCACCCCCCTTCCCAGTGCAGTGAAGGCCCTGCTGTGTGTCCGAGTGGGCTCTGCTCCCAGATGTCCACTGTCTCCTCCCAAAATCTCTGGGATGGGGGGTCCTGTACCCTAAGAACAAAGTCAGACTTCTTCACCTGGCCGGACCCCACGTGCCCCCCGCCCCCGGCCACCCCCATCCTTGGCTTTTCCAGTGCTTCTTGCCCGGCCTGCTGTTTGTGTGTCTCCAGAGCCCCGGGCTGTGCCCAAGCCGGGCCCTCACCCCCGCCAGGCACTCAGGGCGCTTGGGCGCATCCAATTGCGCCGCAGACGTAAACTCCAGTCCGCTAGGAGCTCAGACTGTGAGGGACTCTCGTGCCACGATCCCGTACACCAGCTCTGCGACGCTGCCGCGGAACCAGCCCAGGGAGGCTGATGTCGTTAGGAACGCAGAGTTCTGGGCGCCCTTCCCTGAACCGCACACCGCCAGCCCGCAGCTCCGCCAGATGGCGCCCGCTTTGGCCCCGCCAGGCCGCGTGTCATCGACCGTCAGGGTTTTACTTGACGGATGAGAAAACTGAGGCACAGAGGGCCCAAGTGGCCTGCCCAGGGACCCCCAGGGAGGAAAAGGCAGAGCCGAGGGCAGACCCTGGGACTCCGAGCTGGGGACACGTCCTGCTGCGGCCGCCCTGACCTCGGGCGCCCGGGCCTGGGCTTCTGGGGGGAAAGACACTGCTTCCTGATTTGGGGTCGCCCACCCGGCCGGGCCTGGGGCTGTGGATGGATTGAAGTCCCTTGCACCAACCCCCACCCCCACCCCCACGGCTTGGGAGGTGACCGGAGATTAGCTGCTAAACAAGTAAAAACCCTGTTTACCTGCAACAGAAACTACTTGAGCTTTCGCCTTTCACCCAATCAATGCCGCATCTGCAGGCGGTCGATACCTGGCTCTGTGGGGCTCCGGAACTCTGAGGTCCCACTTGGGGGCTGGGAGGGGGGCAGGGGCATGTCTGGGGGATGTTGGCGAGGGGCTGCGAGGAGCCCAGAGAGCCCTGGTGGGGAGCTCCCAGTCCTCACAGAAGTCAGCGGACGGCCCCTGGTCTGCACCCCCTGTGCCCCCGTCTCTGGGCCTAAAACCAGAACCAGGCCACGGGCTTATAGATGCTGCCCACTGCTGAGTGCAAATGCCGGTATACAGCAGGTGCCCAATGGGTGATGACTGTGCCTGTGGTGAGAACCTTCCTCCCCTCCTGCCTGTAATCTGCCCGCCTCTGCCCAGATTCCGGGTGCCTCGGTGGCTCTGCGGCCCGCCTTCCCCAGAGCCGAGCTGGGCTGCGGAGGGGGCTTTCTGGCCACCTGACTGTCCCTTCGGCTCTGCTCAGTGGATTTGGCCTCCACCTTTTTCTCCTCCTGGTCCAGGAGACACCCACAAGGAGCTGAGGGGAGCTGAGGGTGCCCAGGGCGGCCCCTGTGGCCAGGCTGAGCCCCTCGGCGACCCTGCTGGTTGGGGACTGGGCTTCGAGTGGCTGCCTCTGGGAAGGGGCCACCCTAACAGAGGGTGAGGGGGTGTCCACTAGACATGGGCTTGGCACCAGGTGTGGTCTGGGGAGAACAGGTACGGGGTTCTGGACCCTCTCAGGTGGTGGAGAGGGTTCTTGAAATTACCCCAGGGGGACCCTGTTGACCCCTGCCCACTTCCATCCAGACAGTCTGAATGGGCGGGGCCCCCACCGCGGGAGAGAGGACCCCCCAGGACACCAGGATGCTCCCCTAACACATGAGACAGAGGCTGCGGAGACAACGGGAAGCAAGCACTGGCTGCCTGGCCAGAACGGGGGCCTCTTGGACTGGGGCCAGGCAGTGGCCCTCTCTGTTTTTAGCTAATGCCACTTGGCGGTAAAGTTTGAGGTGAGGGTGGGTTTTAAGCCCCTGCTTGTTTTGTGACTGAGCTTGGTCTTGGGAGACAGATACATTTTCAAGGGGCCCTTCTGACACATTTACTGCTGGAGCTAATTAAAAAGCCCGACCTGGTCTTGGCAGGGGCATCGTTGGTATACTTAATCACACCTCCAGAAATCCCAGCCTGTGATGGGAAACTGCTGGAGAAGTGGGGCTTCTGGTGGGGGGAGCGCGAGGCCCCCCACGCCCAGCCAGGCTCTCGCTCTGAGCGAGGACTCTGTGGGCCTCCAGCCCCTGCCTTGAGGGGCTTGTGGGGTCAGGCTCTGGGCCGGGAGGTCTGGGAGAGAAGGTGGGGGGCAGGGAAAACTCCCTGGTCCCGGGGAGCTGGAGTCTGAGGCCCCCCCCCACCGTGGGCCTGTGAAGGTGTATTGTTGGGGGGAGTTTGTCCTGGGTGCGTCGGTGCTCACCCCTGGGCGGTCAGGCACGTACCCACGTGACCGGGGTGCTGAGGGCCGTGGGGGGTGGGCCCCTGGCGGCTAGGACCACTGCCATCCAGGCGGCTGAGGGCGTCACAAGCTGCGTGCCTTTCCAAGGGCTGTCCTACTATGCGCTAGACCCTCATGGCGAGGTCGCCGCCCTCAGGACACAGGAAGGGTGGGTGGGGACCCTTCTCTGCTTCCAGGGGAGGTCGAGACCAGGGGAGGAGTGGTGGTAGGGTCGGGCACAAATGGCGGCCCCTGCCCCCCTCAGCCTAAAGGGGCAAGCGACCCCAACAGCCCCCTCCCCCACCCCCCGGAGCCCTCCCAGCATCCGACTCAAGTTGGCTTCTTGGAAAAGGCTATTCTTGGGTCTGCTCAACAGGTGCTGAGTGTGGAGCTCGAGTCTGCGCTGATATCAGCTTCCCAAAGTGTCCTGGTCTGGTGCCGAGGCTGCCTCCACCCCTGGCTGGACAGGTGCCCCCCGGGCCTGCTGAGGGCCAGCTCCGTCCTGGCCTGGCTCTGTGGGGAGGGCTCCAGGCTGCAACTGGCAGCCTGCATCCTGATGCTCGGGCCTCACCCAGCACTAGAGAGGGCCTGAGACCCTGACATGGGGATGGATATCACCTCCTCCAGGAAGCCTTCCTTGTCTCCACCTCATCCTGCTACCATGTCATTGCCGGTTCAAAGCCGGGCTCTCTGGAGGAGGCCTGGGCTGTGTCTGAGCTGGTGTTTGGGTCAGATTCTATGCCAGGCCTTGTGCTAGGCCCCTTCTCCAAGGGCTGGCATGGTGTCCACCCAATTCACAGAGGAGAGCCCAAGCCCCCGAGAGGCTGGGTGCCCTGTCCCAGCACCCAGGAGAGCAGGCGCTCAGTGCAGGCTCAGCACATATCTCCTGAGTCAGGGAATGAATGAGCACCCCACCTCTGCTGATGACAGGAGCACAGAGGACCCCTTCGAAGGGGGCCGGCGCTGCTGCTGGGAATCCCTGCTTCCCAGGGAGGGGTGCAGGGTCCAAGGGGCACAGCCTGCAGCCTGGGGCCGTCCCTTGCCCACAACTTTGGTCCTGAGGGGCCAGAACACATCCCAGAGCTGTGCCTGGTCACCCCACCCACCTGGTCCTCAGCCCCTTTCCCTGTCTGTCGACGCTGTCCTGACGCACCCCCCCACCCCTGTGCCCCAGCCCCTGCCAAGAAAGGAGCCCTTGGGCCGGGGACAGTTGGCACAGTGGCTGTGTCTCGCTAGTTAATGAAAGCACAGGGAAGGAACCAGAACGGAGGCCAGCATGGAGGCGGAGGGGTCATGATGGACAGAAGGAAATTTCTAGTTTTTGGCATTCAGCTGCCTCTGCAGTGACATAATCAGGAGGTTTTTACTGACCGGGCAATAAAACAGCTCACAACCGCGGATGCATGTGCTTCAGCAGAGCTGGCCGCGGGCCTCACGGCCTTGGTGAAGGTCACTCCTGGGGCTCAGAGAGGCTGCCTCGGGGCTGGTGGCCCCCAGAGGCTGAGCCCCAAACATGGGCAGGCCCAGGGGTGTGGGGGCTGCAGTCAGTCCCAGACAGAGTCGATGCAGACCCACCCCCTGCTGCAGGAGAGCCTCCCGCCACTCCCACACGCCCCGCTGCTGGGGGCTGACCCTGCCCACCCTCTCCGCCTCCCCAGTGGTGCCCATCAGGCAGTGACCTGGGCACTGTCAGCTGGTTGGCAATCTCACCTCCTCAAATCCAGGGGAGGTTAGCTTAGAGGGGGAAGGGTGAAAGGGTGTCATGAGGGCCAGGGTTTTTGTTGAGTGAAGAGGCGGTGGGACCAGGCAAGCTGCACAGGCTTCAAGGACAGGGGCACTGGAGTGGGGGACCGGGGTCCTCGTGCCCGCCCTTGGAGAGAAGCACCAGCAGCTGTGATCCCTGGATTTGCCGCACGGGGGCAGGATCTCACTGCTTCCCAGAGCAAGCAGCAAGAAACAGCACGTGCATCACCCAGGATCTCAATGAAAAAGCCAGGATCACGGGACTCACAGGGGTTCCGAGCTCAGGGGCCCTGTGATCACTGGAGCAGGCGTGAGCTCAGAATCCTTCTCCACCTGCAGGAGCCCGGCAGCCACAGGGAGATGGCGGGGGTGGGGGTGGGGCCCTGATGCCCCAGGTTGGGTATCAGTTTTCCGTGCTGCGTAACAAACCACTCCACATTCCCTGGCTGGAGAGCCCACTCACGGATCACTGCAGGTTCTGTGGCTCAGAAGTCCGCACAGTGTGGCTGACTCCTCTGCTCAGGGTCCCTGGGCTGGAATCAAGTGTGGCTGGGGCTGGGTTCCTTCTGAGGCTTGTTCTGGTTGTCGGCAGGATTCAGTTACTTGTGGTTGTAGGACTGAGGTCCCAGGTGTCTGGCTGTGGGCCAGGGGCCACCTGTAGGTCCTTGCTGTGTGGCCCTCAAAGGTAGGTCACCACCTGGTTGTTGGCTTCCTTCTTCGAGACCAGCTGATGACATCTTTCTGGTGCTTTCCCTTTTAAAGGTCTCACCTGATGAGGCCAGGCCCACCCAGCAGATTACTCCTATTGATTAACTTGCTGTTGATTGATCAGTGCCCTGATGTAGGAGTGATTTCCCAGCACCTTTGCTAGCCCTATTTTGTTCAAGGAGAGGGGATGATAGAGTGTGTACTTGAGGGGGCAGGGGATCTGCTTCCCACAAGTTCGGTGCAAAGGAAGTAGAGGACTCTGAGCCCTGCGTTCCCCAGGAGGGAGGGCTGGCCAGGGAAATGCCCAGGACCCTGCAGTGGTGGGTATGGAAGGTCCCCAGAGGCCACCCTAGGGGACCTCTCCGGCTTTGCTGCCCTCTGACTCCAGAAGAGGTTCCCTGGGATGCTGGATTGTCAGCCCAAGTTAGCGGAGGAACTTTCCGGCAGGAACCTTAGCCCAGGGCTGGCAAGCCCCCTGGATCTGGGGGCATACAATGTCTCAGGCCTGCTCTGCCTCTTAAAGATACTTGAACACTCAGATTCAATAATTTATCAGGTCACATAATAAATTCAAGGAATATCTCCAAGGTTTTGAGAACCCGAATTTGACTTCCTCTGGAGTTTTATGATCAGGCAAAGCCATCCATCAGGACTGAGCAGAGATCCATTTGTTAAATGGGACAGCTCCCTTCAGGGCAGGCTAGTTCTCAATGTCCACAAACCCCCTCTCAGGAAAATCTGTGTTGTCAGGAAGGCAAACGTCCTCCAGGGATTCCAGAGTGTGGCCACCCCCAGGCTTGGGGCTTCTGTTGCTGGCTACTTAGAAACTCAGGACAGAGGCAAGTTGGGGGGACCCTAGGGGAAGGGAGGGAGGATTCCACTGATGGAAGCCTGGGCCAGACATGGCTGGGCCCATGGTGTGGTCAACATATCCACATTTGCCAGGTCCTCTCCTGGAGGACCTGGCAGGGGAGCCCTGACCATGGAAGGTATGAGGGGTTACCCTAGGCTGGGCTCTGGGCCACCTGCCCCCAGAGGCATGGAGGGTTAGATTGTGAAGGAACAGCGGGGTCCTCACCTCCCAACAAGACCTGCCCGTGGGGCCAGGAGGTGCCCACTGCCCTCTCCAAAGTTAAGAAGAAGCAGAGGTGGGAGCTGGGCCTGGAGGGAGTAGGTGAGGGGCAGCCTCTCAGCAGGAAAGCAAAGGCCCAGCACACACTTACCATCACCATCACCATCACTACCATCATCATCATCACCATCATCACCACCACCATCGTCACCATCATCATCGCCATCATCATCACCGTCACCACCATCACCACCATCATCAGCATCATCATCAACACCATCATCACCACCATCCTCATCACCACCATCATCATCATCACCATCACCGTCACCATCACTACCACCATCACCAGCACCAGCACCATCATCAGCATCATCATCATCAGCATCATCATCACCACCATCACCATCATCACCACCATCACCATCACCACCATCACCATCACCATCACTACCATCATCATCATCACCATCATCACCACCACCATCGTCACCATCATCATCGCCATCATCATCACCGTCACCACCATCACCAGCACCAGCACCATCATCAGCATCATCATCATCAGCATCATCATCACCACCATCACCATCATCACCACCATCACCATCACCACCATCACCATCACCACCACCACCATCATCACCACCATCATCATCACCATTATCACCATCATCATTATCACCACCATCATCACCATCACCATCATCACCATCACCACCATCATCACCATCACCACCATCCTCATCACCACCACCATCATCATCATCACCATCACCACCACCATCATCAGCATCATCATCATCAGCATCATCATCATCACCACCATCACCATCATCACCACCATCACCTCCACCACCATCACCATCACCACCATCATCATCACCACCATCATCATCACACCACCATCATCATCATGACCAACACCTTCATCATCACCATTGCCATCGCCATCACTGTGTTGCTGTGTGGCCACTGCCATCACCTCTCTTTGAGGAGGGGAAGGCGCTTCTGGGGCAGTGAGCACTCGGCCATCACAAGCATTTAAGGGAAGCATCCAGCTACCAGCACAGAAGGCCAGAGCATATGACCTCCAGCGAGTCCCAGATCTAATCCTGGCGCCTCCTTCCAGCATTGATGGCCAGGGGAGCCTCCTTATGCTCATCGGGGCTGGCGGATCCCCTCAAGATCAGCACTGTTACAACATGGCAAAGCCCGTGGAGCTCAGGCCCCCTGGGGGTGTGGGAGCAAGGCTGCGGGGAGGTCAGGCTGCAGAGCGGCATCCCAGTAGGGGCAGGAACTGTGTGTGGCATCCCCATGGGTGGCTGGCACACCTTCCCCATGGCTATGGGGGCCCGGCCACCCTCTTAGAGGACCCTGGCCCCTTCGGCACGGCGTTTCCCCACCATGCTCTGACATTTATAAATGTTACATGCAGGGAACCAGAAAACCCATGCCAAATTAAACAAGACCCCCACGAGCACCTGCGTGGGTCCCTGAGAGGAGCCGTCCTGGTGGTGACGCTTTCATCCACTCCACGGTGGGATTCCGCTCAGCAGCCTGAGCTTTGGCAGCTGTCCAGTTCCTTACTCCAAATGAGTTTGGCATTTTTTTTTTTTAAAAAAAGCACCTTTATAACAATCTCAGAATGAATATTTATAGGGCTAGAATGACGGAACCGGCTAATTGTGGCTGAGATCCTATTGGATCAACACCCCTCGGCTCCCGGAGGCCAGCGTGCGTGCGAGAGAAAGCTGCGTCCTTCATCCCGGGGGCTCCTGGCCCGGCTCCCAGGGCCGAGCACGGAGGAGATCGGGAGAGAGGCCTCACCAAGCAGATGGCAGTCTGCTGCTGCTGGTCAAGGGCCATCAGGGGCTCTGGGACGCTCTTAGGAAAGGCCCTTTGTGTCCTCTCCTGCAGCCTGCCCTGGGAGCTGAGGGACCTGCCCGCACAGGGCAATGGCCATGAGTCAGGGGGCACTGATCAGGCGCGGTTTGAACTGTGCAGCCTGGGACACCTGGGATGAGCCCCAGCGAGGGGAGAGGAGCAGGAACAGGTGACCCACAGCACCACCCCCTGCATTTGCCGGAGTGGGTGGGAAGGATGGGTGGGCAGGGAGCATCCAGGCATCAGACACGAGGAGCCCACTTTGCAAAATGCACATTCCACACAGCGTCCCTGGAACCCCCGCCTGGGACAGTGAGGTTTGCTCCCTTGGACGGAGATTACGTCCCCTTTCCAACAATACTGGTCTGAAGCTAAGTGGTCTTTTGACATTTCAACCTTTAGGTCTGTGGTTCTGTCCGTTCTCTGCAACTCGAGGACCGCAAAGCCAGCTCTCCTGTTGTGCAGAGTGGGGAGCTCTGCATGGCTCAGAAGAAAAGGAAAGGATGAAGGATGCATGATGAGAAGGGCCAGACCAAGGGCATCCTGCTGATTCTTCTCTGTGCATCCCCTCAGAGCTGGGCCGTCTTCCTAGGCGCCCGGCAGAGTGCAGCCAGCCCACGGAGCTCCCATGGAGCTTGGACACCAATCGAGTCCCCTGCTTGCTGTTGTGGGCGGGTGACAATGCACCTGGTCATCTAGGCTTCTTCCCGGCCCGAGGGGCCCTCCATCAGGACCTCCCGCACATGGCCGGCCCCCACTTCCCTTAGCCCCTGGCCACTGAGGCCACGTCCATCCTACTCTGGCTGTCCCCAAACTCCTGGGAGAGCAGCCAGGCCCCTGCCAGGTCTCCCACGCCTGCAGGGGTGTCTGAAGAGTGTCTGGGACCACCAAGTAATGACCACGATGGGGCAGGGCCCACAGCAGGGGACAGGTGTCTACAGGGGGGTGGGGTCCCCCACGGCGGGGGGGGCAGTCCCCCAGCTCTGTTGGGAGACAAGGCCTGTGGAGAGTTGTGACTGTCGGTTTAAGCTTGTTCTGATGGCTGCACCCCTTGCAGGAGCCAGGAGAGCTTTCTGCTGTGGGTACGTTTTCACATTTCAGGCAAAATTTCTTTAAATGCAGCCAGAAATGGCCCCGAGCCTCCACTCTCCTGCCCGGGCTCCAGTGTTTGTGGTCAGGAGCTTTGTGCTCCCTGGAAACTGGAATCTGTGTCTCGATCCAGAAGCTACTTCCACGGGGCCGTCTGGGTGCGTCCGCGGGGAGGGCAAGGCTACAGGGGGCAGGCGCAGAGAGACCCTGGCTCCCACTGGGGTTCCTTTGCCTCCGAGAGGAGTCCATGCAGGTCCTCCACAGCAGGGAGGCTTCAGGATGTGGCCCAGCCCTTGTCACCCCAACACACACACTGCAGGGGCAGAGAAGAGCGGGGACGGGTGAGGAAGACATCGGAGTGTAGACCCCACCGGATAGTGGCCTCAGAGCCCTGGAGGAGGGGACCGGCCTGGACCCCCGGCACCCCTCCCGCCCTGGAGCTCTGTGTCAGTGGGGGCTCCTCACGGGGCAGGTCCGAGGCCACCCTGCACGAACCCTCCGGGGAGGCCCCCGGGGAGCCACGTGGGCCAGGCCCCCCCGCAGCGGACCACGTCGCTTGGACGGGAAAACCGTCACCATTCTGGATGGGCCGTCTCTGGAAACAAACTGCTCTCGGCTGACATCATGGCAATGAAATATAACTTTCTTTACGAGCTGTCAGGGAGGTTTTCCTGCGGCCATTACGGGAATGTACGCACATTTGTTTTGCCATGTGTGCACATGCGTGTGCGTGCCTACCTGTGTGCACATGCGTGTGGACCTGCTGGAGCGCTGAGGCCTGGCCCAGCGCAGGGCCCCTGTGGTCTCTGACACGGGCCTGGCCAGCGTGGAGGGGCCAGTCCACTGAGGGGGCTCCTGGGAGCTGGGCAGGCTGTCCTCTGGGTGCCTCACCTCCCTCCAGGGCTGGCTGAGCCCTTCCCAGGCGGCCCCTGCTTCTGACCAGTGCTGACCAGCCCCCCTCCCCAGCCTGGCGGTCCTCCTGACCCGCAGTAGCTGGCCCTGGCCTCCTGGAGCACTGCGTGGGCGTCTCTTGGGGAAAGGCACCCCACGATTGCCCCCAGCTTGCTCGTCCTCGGTGCTGGCTCCATCCTCGTCCAGGCCTGGACGGAAGGATACAGGGGGGTGGGCTTCCTGCGGCCGTGAGAACACATGGCCACACGTTTAGTGGTTAAAACAACACACGTTTATTCTTTCACGGGAGGGGTGCTGGGAGAGGAGAAGTTGGGGTCACGCCAGTGGCTATGCTCTCCACCTCATTCGGGGACCCAGGGGAGCAGGAACTCAGCCCTCGCCCTGCCCAGGGTGTGGGGTCACTGGGGAGATGGGGTGCGGCTGACCCTGGGACCCACGTATCTTTGTTGTGTTTTTGTTGACGGGAAAGTCACCTGCCCCAAAACCAGCCCCTTTAAAGTGAACAACTCAGTGGCGTTCAGCTCATGCGGCGTTGGCCTGTGACCACCTCTCTCATTCCGGAACTTTCTAACCCCTCCCCACCCCCGAGGAGGCCGGCCTCCGTGAAGGGGCCAGTCTGCATCCCCTCCCGCACCTGAGAAGCCCTCCCTGCGCGGTGTGTTCCGGACGCCTCGTGGGAAGGCATCGCCGCGCCGGGCGCCTTGGGCCGGCTTCTCGCGTCTTCTTGCTGCTTCCACGCTGCAGCCCGCGTCGGGGGTCCGGTTCCTGTCTGTGGGCGGGCTTGTCCGTCTGCAGCCCCCATGCGCAGGGGCGCCGTGAGTGTGCGAGTCCTTGTTGGGTTTCTTCGCGCTCCTGCCTGGCGTGGGGTGCTGGGTTTGTGGGTGTCGCTGGGGGAGGACCTGCAGACCACTTTCCACAGCCGCTGTGGCCGAGGCTCGCGCCCGAGGTTCCGATTTCGCCACATCTTCGCCAACACTTGTTATTTTCTGGTTTTAACAGCCGGCCCGGCGGGTGTGAGAGGGCTTCTCGCCGCGGGCTTGGACTGCCCTTCCCTGCCGACGTCTCGTGGGGTCGTTGGCTGTCTGCGGGTCTTCCCGGGGGGACATCAGTGCAAGTCCCCTGCCCATCGTCACGGCGGGTGAGCCGGGCTTGTCTGAACAGAGACTGTGTCGGCTACGGTCTGAAAGTACAACCAAATTTCAAAATAAAACCTAGATTTTGTTTCATTTAAAGATTCGTGGAAGAGTGAAGTGACCAGGAGCCAGGTTTTGCTGGGGAGAGGGGCACCGAGGCACGGGTGAGGGCAGCCCCCACCTCTGACTGTGGCCTGACCCTCCGAGGGCCCTGACCCTGCCTTGCCCCTGCCCCCTCCAAACAAGACCCATCCACTGCCCCAGCTGTCTTGTGGTTGATCCAACGATTGATCGGTTGATTGATTGAATGATTGACTCACTCATTCATTCCTTCAGTAGATCCTCTGCATGGTGAAGATGGGAAGGTGGGGGATAGAATAGTCCTGTGTGGGGGTCTTTCCTGAAGTAACCCCACAGCATCAGCCCCCACCCTCCCGCCCCCCGCAGAGGCCTCCACCAGCGCCCACGGGCCACGGCCCCACTTGACAGATGGGGAAGCTGAGGCTCTGAGAGTTGGAGAGCTGCCTCTCCCAGCCCTGTGGCACCCTCCTCCACCCCAAGGGGTCACTTGGCGGGGCCTTCCTGGGGGCTGCACCCCCCTCTCTTCAGGCTGGAAGATGAGGTGGGAGGCACGTGAGGGCTGCCCCCCACCCGGCCCTGGCCTGGCCGGCGCCCCCCAGGGATGGCGCTCCAGGAAAAGCTCTCAGTCAGAAGTACTGCTCCCGGGGGCACTCTTGGCTCCATTACTGTCCTCGAGCTTCCAGGAAACCGCCGAGCTCCAGTGACCACTCGGCCCTCCACTCAGCTCAAGGGGCAAGAGGCCCCTCAGCAAGGCCTGCTCCCCACCCCCAGGCTGTCTCCTGGGGACCCCCTCTGGGATCTGCAACAGCCTCTGAGCAGGGAAGTCCTTCCTCACGCCCCCCCCACCCCGCACCGGCCTCCGGCTCCAGCAAGGGCATCTGCTAGGCCCTCCCATTAGGGCGGAGCCCCCCAGCCTCTCCCCTGCAACACCCCCTTCTCGCTCCCAGGAGAAGCACCCTATCCTCTGGGGGTCCACTGCCCTGACTTCCACCCTCTCTGCAGCCACCTCCGCTCCATCGGCAGAGCTGCTGGGCCAGAGTCCCAGTGCCTCTCGCCCCCGCACCGCGGCCCCCAGCCGGCGGCACCCCACCACGGGGGCCCCACCATCGGCTGGCCTGCTGTCGTGCTGGGGCCGCCTCGCTGTCCCTGGCCCTGCCAGGCCTGGGGGCTCCTCTGGGCCCCACAGAAGCCTCCCCTGACCTCTGACCTACACCGCCAGCCAGGCCCCACCCCTCCCTTCCCCGACTTCTCCTTCTGGAGCTCTTCCCCACGCAGGGGCGTGAGCGCAGCTCCCCTGATTCTGCAGCCCTCCTCCCCGCGCCCCACATGGCAGCAGCGGCTCGGACGAGGCTACCGACACCGAAATGATCACATCCAATCCAAGGTTCGGGTCTGCAGTCTCACGAGCCCCGTTTCGAGACCTCAGCTGCCACACGGGCCAGGCGGCCCAGTTGGGGGGGGCAGCGCATTTGCACGTGCAGGAGCCTTCCCCCAGCTGGTGCCTGGCCTGACTCCGCGCCCCGGCGGGTGTGGGACTCCTCCCGCGCCCCTGCTGGTGAATGGACGAGGGAGGCAGGCATTCAGGGCCGATTCGGCCACGCACGCGAAGAGGCATCACATCACCTGCCACCTTTCTGAGGACGCCTGGGACGAGGGCCCGGGTGGGGGCTTGGCCGCCTTCCCAGTCTCTACGACATTTGGCGGTCTCCCTGGGGCGGGGTTCCGTCAGCATCCAAGGCCGGGGACACTGGATCTGTCTTGACTGCCCTGGCAAGGGGCTCTGGAGGACGGCAGGGGCCTGGGCAGCGGCCACACAGGCGGCCACTGCCCGGCACTGCCCCCGCCCTGCGGCCTCGGGCGAGTCTGCTCCCTCCGAGCTGCTCCTCCTCACGGAGCGGGGATGGTATAGGAGGCCCACCTCTTAGTGATGCTTTAAAGATCAACACAACATCCGCACAGAAGCTCCTGGAATACCCGGAAATGCTGGTGTTGCGGATAAATGAACAGAGTGCTCTGTCCTCTGGCTTTGTCCTTGAGGCCTCGGGGACCCCTGAGGACTGGCCCCCCAACCAGCCCTTCCCCCGGGAAGAGGCGGCCCTGGGCCCCCACCCTTGTCTGTGAGTGCCGGGCTGCCATCATGAGGGTGATTACCGAGGTGACTTATGACAGGGTCTGCTCCACACTCTCCCCCCCGCCTCACCACCTTGGAGTATCACAACAGGAGCCTTCCGGGGGCACAGGCCACACGCCCACCGCCTGACTACGCCCACCTGCAGGCCCAGCCTTGACCTGACCTCCTTGCCCAAGCTCTGGGTGCCCTCCCCTGCCCACCACCTGCCCACAGAGTGGACAGGGCAGTGCAGACCCTCCCTCGTGGTCAGGGGCCAAGTGTCTGCTTTCGGGAAAGCACCTGGACCGCCCAGCTTGAAACCTCGCAGGGTCCCCACCTCCCTGGGGTGAACCCAGGACCCTTCAGCTGGGCCAGTGGGCCTGCGAGCAGGGTCCAACTGTCTCCCACTTTGGCCTCCCAGACCCTCAGACCTTCCCAGGAGTGCTGGCCCCACACACTGCGGCCCAAGCTCCCAGGCCGCACGGCCACCGCTGGCCAGTCATCCCATCCCTCCCCTCCCCTGCGCCCTACGTGGGGATCCCCACGGCACCCCGTATCCCGGGATCCTGCAGCTCTGGATCCTCATGAGGGGATCGGGCACATGGGAGCCTACTCTGAGGGGCATAGACAGCCCTTCCCCACACCTGCAGCTGGGCCGGGCCTTCGAGGCACAGGAGGAGGGGAGGTTCATGAAATGGCTTTCTGGAACAATAGGGCATCTTGCTGCTTACACTCTAGTGGCTGGGACTCCACGGACAGTGAGGCCGGCGGTGCCCCTGCCTCCCCGTGTGGGGCCTGCACCCCTACCATTGAGGTGCCCCGTCCTGCGTCCTGGGGGCTCCCACGCGGCTCACACAGTGGTGGGGGACGTCGGCCTCCGCGTCCAGGCCCCGTGAGGACAGGCCCCTGCAGGCCGTGCCCAGCACATATCCATGACATCATTGCAGCGTGACCCCAGGCTGGGGGCGCTCGGAGCGTAGCCAGTGTGAGGACCAGGGTCTCCCGCTCACGCATGCCCCCTGGTTGCAGGCCTGGGGGAGACTGTGGCAAGCCTGGTGGCCTGGCTTGCTGTCCAAGGTGACCTGTGGTCCTCATTTCTCAGAGCTGGCTTGGGAGCCTCCGGAAACCCAGGGGGCTCTGTCGTCACCTCATCTGGGCCCCCATTCTGGGCAGAAGGGCACCGGGTGGGGTCCTAGGTGGCCTGGGTGGGGCCCAGTCCCTGGAGGCCAAGAGCAGGGAGGAGGTGGCAGGCCTCCCCGCCCAGCCCGAGCCCTGGGCGCTGCCTGGGTCTCCCCAGGGCACCCCTAGGAACAGGCTGTGTGTCCTGGGAGGGCTGCCGAGGCGCCTCTGTACTGGGCTGTGCTAAAAATAGCAGGGGGGATGGCAGGGCAGGGACAGCCGGTGGGAGGCCCATGGGGAGGGGCCGGAGGGGGCCGCGGGGAGCCGCTCAGGCCCAGGACCGGCCGTCAATGGCGCTGGCGCTCCCACCCTGTTCCCGGTGGCCGGCCAGCCGAGGCCCAGCTGACACGCTATTTTTTCCCCTGCTTGACTAAATATGGTCAGGGAGCACAGCCCGAGGGGGCCACTTGGCCGGGGCCGCGTGTTTGGGATGCTTGGCCGGGTATATAAGGACTGCAAAGGTGAGGCCGGCTCCTGACCCGAGGGGGGCCCCCACGCCCGCTCCGGCCCCTCGGGTCAGCCCTCCCCCCCCTTTCCCTCCCCTCCCCCGCCCGCGCGTGTCTCGGCGATGGGCTGTGTGCATGTGTGAGCCCGCACCCCCGCAGGACCGTCCCCTTTTGTTCCGCCCTGACCTCTACCTTGCACTGACCCGGCCGGGGTGCGGGAGCGTCTGCAGACACAGCCCAGAGCAGGGAGGGGCTCAAGGTGCACGGCTCGAGGTGGTTCCTCGGTAACTCTGCATCGCCTCTGGTCCCTCCCTCCCTCCCCCTCTCCCTCCCTCTCTCCTCTCAAGATCTCCCTTCCTGCTAAGTCTGCACTGCTGCGGGAGGGCTGGGGGAAGGGCAGGTGCGGAGGGGGGTGCGCGGTGTCTTCTTTCTCTTCGCCTGCCCCCCACCCCCAAGTGCGGACGCATCGGGAGCTCTGGCCTCCCCCACCCCTGCATTCGCGATTGGCTCCGGGAGAAGGTGGATGGTGCTGGTGCGGCTACAGCATCTCCCTGGGAGCCACGCGGGCGCATCGTACCGGGAGCCGCGACCCTGCGCCCGCCGCCGCCGCTGCCGCTGCCTCCAGCCCGGCCGGAGGGGCTCCGCGGTGAGTCCTGCTCAGCCTGCCCGGACGGCCCCACAAACTTGCCGGCCGCAGCGGCGGGGGTGTGCCTGCTGGTGGGTGGGAGCCGTGGCGCCGGGCCGCGTGGTTCCAGCGGGGGTGCTTTGGAGTTTTCTCGCGGCGCGTGGCTCCGTCCGCATTTGGAAAACTGCAGAGCCAGCAGCCAGCAGGCCGGAGGGCGCGTCCAACCGGGATGCACGAACTTTGACATGCGGGCATTTTGCAAGGAAGCGGCTGCCTCCAGATGCCCGGGGTGGGTGGGGGGGTCCTGGGGCTGGGGTGGGGGCCGTGGGGGCTGGGGGAGGGCGCCGTTAACCTGCCCCAGGGCACAAAGCGCTGCGCTGGGAGTGTGGTTAAACTTACCTTGGAACTTGCAGCATTAACCATGGCGATGCTGGGGCAGGGGGTCCCAAGCCGGCACTGTGTGGCTGCCCCAGGTCTGTCCCAGGTCCGGACTCTGGACTTTTGTAGTTCTCGAGGTCCCCCGCCGGGGTCGGGAGGGTCCCTGTGCTCGGTGCGCACCGCGGGGCTGGGCGGGGACTGGGGGGGCTCGGTGGGGGATGGGGTGGGGGGTGGGGAGCAGCCGGGCGTCTCTTGGAGGGAGCATGACCTCCACACAGCCGGGGGCGGGGGGGGTCATAAGTGGAGAGCGCTCAGCGAGTGGGGGCACAGTGCCAGCTTGCTGCCACCCCCCACCCCCGTGGGGTCCCTTGGAGGTGGCTGCTCTTGACCTGCCAGGACGGAAAACTGTTTGAAAAGTAGCCGGCGTTCCTGCTTGTGTGGGGCAGAGGCTCCCAGGGCTCCGGCTGGACCTGGGCTGCCCCTCCTGCCCTTTGCAGCCCCCGACCTTCCCCTGAGCTCCAGACACGGCCTGTGTGAAGGCTGGGGTGGGGGAGCGGGGAGGGTCCCAGGCCTGAGCAGGGCCTCTGAGGCCTCAGTTGTCAGAAGGGGGCAGGGAGATTTAGGTGCCAGACTCCTGTTCTCACGTGAGGGTCTCTAGCGGGCACATTCCAGGGGCGCAGGGGGACGTGGGGGGCATCCTGGTTGCCCTTTTCATTCCGGCTACCTGAAGATGATAAATAACGGCAGCCACACGAAAATGGGACATCGCTCTTCAGGATCCCTCTGCAGAGTGGCTCATTCCTTTTGGTGGGGTGCTTCTTAGAGCCCAGATCACACATCCCCACAGAAAACTCTAGCCCGGCCGCGCTGGGTGCTGTAGCCCCAGCCCAGGGATTTGAGAAATTGCACGCTCTAGGCTCTGCAGAGACATGGCCCTGCCCTGGGGTGGCAGCATCCGCACACCCCTCCGGGCCGGTCTGTGCAGGACAGGTGGGCTGCCCGGTGGGAGGGGCGCGCAGGGTCGCCCCAGGCCTTGTCTTCTGATGGAACTGGAAGTGTGCTCAGGCCCAGGGCCTTGTGCAGCCATAGCAGGACCCTGGGCCCGGGTTCTCTGTGTCTGTGCCCAGCCCGGCTGCTGACCCCAGCAAGCGTGTCCCCTGCTGTCTCCCTCTGCAGGCACCCAGCAACGCATGAGGCCCTTCTTCAGCATCCCACCGCTCAGCCGCGGGCCTCACCCTGGCCATGGCGAGACCTCTGCCCGTGCGCTCCTGATGCCCCTGGGCCCAGGCTGGGGGTGGTCGGCCCTCCGATGGCGGGCACCTGTCCCGGAGGCCACACTGCTCCCTGTCAGACTCTCCGTGGTTCCGACTCCCGGATTCGGGGTGGCCGGAGAAGTTGGTGGGGAAGAGGGGCTTCTTCTCCATCACAGGCAAATTCTGAAATGCAGTGAAAAACAGTATCGCTATAATTAAGTGTTCCAAAGCGCTTAGCTTGCCACTTGCTAAGTTTACTTAACCCTCTTTAACGGGTTCATTAGAAGCCGGTGAGCACCGGGAAATTCATCAACAGGAAGGCGGCCCCTGCGTTTGCCTGTAAATTGGTATTGATCAGTCTGGGTGGAGGCCGGGTGGAGGCCGGGCGTGGGCCACAGAGAGCCAGGTGTGCCTGGGCCGCGTCGCTGGCCGGGTGGCAGTGCTTGGTGGAGCCGCCCGCTGGTGCGAGCATCTCTTCAGGTGGCCACGGCAGAGGTGGCAACATGTCAGGAGTGCAGAGGGGAGGGAGAGGGCGAAGCAGGGAGGGAGAGAGCCGGAGGGGGAGGAGGTGGCCGTAGAGGGGAAGAAGGAGCCGGCTCTAGTCCCCCGCCCAGCCAGGCCCAAGAGCAGAAGGGGCTGGTGGAGGCAAGGACCACCTCCCAGCCGCTCCCAGCCACCCTCTGGAGATGCAGCGTCCACCTGTCACGCGTGTCTTCAAAGACAGAGGCATGACTGAGCCCTGCCCGCGAGGGCTCTGGTTCCTGGGAGGCAGAACCACCAGGGACCTGCCCAGGAAGCTGCCAGCTGCCCAGGTAAGGCCTGTCCGCTGCTTGGGTCTCCTGGCGCACCCATCTGGGCTTATGGCGTGTGGTGCTGGGCTCCCCGTGGGCTCTGGCCACCCTGCCCCCCATCACTCATGGTGGGCTCCTTCTGAGCTGCGGTGCCTTCGCTCCGGCCTCCCTGTGCACTTGGCTGGGACAAGGTGCCCAGATGGAGAGGGAGGGTGCTGGCTGAGGCTCGGCACGTCTCTGAGAGGAAACGGCACATCTTTCTCCGGGGTGAGGGTGGGAGGTGGCAGCCTGGGTCCTTGCTTTTCTTGTTCCACTGACGCAAAACCAGATAACTGTGGGGCGAGTGAAGGGATTCTTGAGACGGTGGAGCGGGCTGTCTGCTTCTGCCCTTCCTAACGGTGTGTGCGTGCGCTTGGGAGCACAGAGAGCGGGATGGAGTGGGCACAGAGGCCAGGCTCGCTGGGCAGAGCTGGAGGGCATGGCGTGCCGGCCCCACGCACACAGAGGGCTCCAGGGTGTGCATCCAGGCAGAAGCCCCACGGCCTTGGTGGGTCCCCTTCCCCAAGCCTGCGTAGCCATCCAGACCGAACTACCCGCTTGGGGAACATACTTCTTTATATGCCCATATGGACCTGCGGAGCTATGGAATGTAAAGAAGTATGTATTTCAGGTGGGGAACTCTCACCCGCAGGGTCGCCCAGCGGACAGACAGACAGTCAGCCAGCCGGGCAGGCGGCTGTGGCTGGGGCAAGGGCCTCTGTGGCAGGCTGCCGGGGCATCAGTGGACGGCCCTGTCCCCTACCGGCATTGTTCTGTCACTTTGCCTGTGTCAGCAGGTGGAGGCGTTCGTCAGACATTAAATATTCAACGTGCTGACTGCGGCAGAGGGAAGGTGGCCCCGTGGCAGGCGTGGGGTCCAGTGCAGGGGCTGGGGGGGCCGGGGCGGGGGGCCTGGGCTTGGGAACGTAGGGTGCCCGTGGCTCGGGGGCCTCACTTCCAGACACCCTCAAAGGGGTCATTCGCCAGTAGAAAGGGCTGTTTGTGCAGCAGGGGCAGAAAGCTGCTCCCAGGCACAAGGAAACCTGCGTGTCCCCAAAGGGTCAGAGAGCCAGGCCAGGCAAGGAAAGGAAAGAGGGAAGGGGCTCCTGCAGCCACGTAGGGATGCCCCTTGGGGGAAACACACCTCCCTGGCTCCCAGGGGCTGCACTGTGAGGCAGAGGTGAGGGTGCCATGCGGTTCAGCCTCTTAGGGTCAGGCCCAGGGCAGCAGTGGGGTCAGAGACACCTGCAGCCCCAGGCCCCCACTCCTGCCTCTGAGACACCCGAGCCCCGGACCCCGAGGACACCCTGACAGAGACCATGGGGGCTGAGTGTGGCCGGCCCTGAGTCCGCCTCCCCACCTGGTCCTGCCCCCCACCCCCACACCAGCCCGAGCCCCACGTTGCTCTTTGCCGTGTTTGCTGTGAAGGCTGGCGAGGTCTCCCTGGCCTGCTTAGTGCGACAGCCGCGGGTAGGAGCCCGGGGCCCTGCTGCCTGCTCTGCCCCCGTCCAGGTCCTGGCTGGGAGCAGAGGCAGGGCTGGGGTCCCGTGGGCCCCACGGTGGGACCGTGATGGCCAGGAGATGAAGACAGATGCTCTATCTGGTCTCCACTGTGCTGGTCCTTCTCCAGTGAGGCAGAGGGCGGAAGGGCTGGGCTGCTGTGGGAGGGCACCTGGGCCGGTTTCTGGCCCTCGGTGTGGGGTGAGGCCAGCGTGTCTGCCCAGGGCACGTCCGCCTCAGGCTCAGGGCTATTTTTCCAATGCATGTGTCATCTCTGCTTTTCTGGGCGTCCTTGGCATTGCTGGCCTGGGCCATGGCAGGTGCCCCAGCCCCTCCCACACCCTGACCTTTGGCAGGAAGGCGGCTCTCGTGTCGGGGGTGGGACAGGGATGGGCAGGCAAGCAGGCCGCCTCCTCCAGCTGCTGGAAGCACTGGGTCTGGGGGCAGACGGGATCCCTGAGCCACTGAGGTCCCGCCCAGGAGCCTGGGGACAGGCAGACACAGGCAGTTCCAAGCTCGCCCGTGGCTCCCAGCTCCCAGGGGGTTGACTGTAGTTGAGGGCCGCTGAATCGGCACCCATAGCTGGGAGGTAGGATTGTCCTTGGGCACTGCCTTCCTTCCGGCCACCGGGCCCAGAGGGGAACGTGTCCAGCGTCCCCGGGAAGGTCATCTTTGCCCGATGCTTCCAGCTCCGGCCACAGCGGGGGAAGTAGCAGAGCGCATGGCCACCAGGGCTGGCCGCAGACATGCGGCTCTTCCCCCAGATGCATCCCAATGTGCATTATGGCTTTACTGCAGGATGTGGTGTTTAAATAAAAGCATTAGTGTTTGGGAATTAGGTTTGACTGAGCAGTAAAGCTAGGGAGTTCGCAGGGAGAGAGCTGTAAATTGCCACCCGTCTCTTGATTGGCCAAAATAAGAACGGGCAGCACTTGGACGCCTCCCCGTGGGAGCCCCGGGGGCGGCTGGAATTTTCTGTCCATGAAGCTACTGCTCTTGGCTCCGGGGGGAGCCGGAGAGGGAACCCAGAGCAGGCGTGGCTTCTGCGTTGGGTCGTTGGGTCTTTCTGTGGGGAAAGGAGAGACCGGCAGGACCGTGTGTGTGCTCTCCCAGAGGGCCTTCCCTGGAGGGCCTGCCACCCAGAGAGCCTGCCATGGGGGCTCCGGGACTCTTTCAGAGGAAGCGGGGTCTAGGGTGTGCCTGGGGGGGTCAAAGCCCCACCCTCGTAGGGCTTGCTCGCCAACTTGGGGACCCAGGTGGTTTTGTGAGGCTGTGGGGAGACTTTGAGGCTGGGAGGGGAGGCCGGTGCCCCTTTCTCTGAGCTCTTGGAGCAGGGACGCCCCCGGGTTTCCCGGAGCACTTGGAAAACCTTTGCAGTCCGACGGCAGGCCCAGGTTCCGCAGGTGGAAATGGTAGCTCCGAGGACCGTGGCTCTCATAATTTCGGCGCGTCAAAGTGGCTCGACTCCTGCAGGCGACGGCTCACAAAATCCAGGCACACTGCGCGCCAGGGGGTCGGGAGGGCGGGGGCGGCCCCGTCGTGCCAGGTGCGTGTGTCTGCGTCGGCCACAAACTCTCTTCAGTGTCTGCAGCCAGGTGGCATCTGCTTCCAAAGAGGGTGTGCTTGTTTCTCTGGTTGGATGGTGCACTCACCACAGGCAAGAAAGCATTTTCCTGCACAAGGTTTTCAAAGGGGGGGGGGGGGGGCGGCCCTGCTGAAAGCATCTGTGGGGGGCATTAGGAATGTCTCGGAAAACCCTAGCTCATGTGGGAAAGGCTGGACCGAGGAGCAACTGCATGATCAGGCTGACCAGCAGGATGATGTTTTAGCTGCCGCAGCCTGTCAATCAAACTGAACAGTGCTTGACTTGCAGATCCCCATCCCCATCCCCCCCTGCCCCGGCCTAAATGAGCACGGGGAGGACCTGAGCAATCCTTAGGGCCAGGCATAGCCCAGAAAGATGTAGCCTGGAGGGGTTTGCAGGACAGAAGGTGGACGGGTTGGGGGCGGGGCCAGCGGGAGGGGCGGGGCCAGAGGGGGCGGGGCCAGCGCTATTGCATTAATTGTGCCACCTTAGCATAAAGGGTAACGGCTGGGCGTCCGTCAGAGCAGCTTGTGCTGACTCAGCCTCGCTGGCTGGCCACACGTCCCATTGCAGAGGGCCTCCGCTCACGGCTTCACTCCCTGCCTTTGACGCCCACTGCTCTTTAGGGTGTCCAGGCCTGGGGTCAGTGCTGCTGGGACAGGGGGCTCGCGGACGAGAGCGCGGGGCTTTCTGGGGCACTCTGGCCTCGCCCGCTGCCCTTGGCCCACCAGCAGCCAGCCTGGGATGGGAAGAGGGTGGTGTGACTCTCGGGAAGAGAAGGGGTCCCAGGCACAGTGTGAGTGGCCCCCAGGAGCTCCCACGGTCTGCTCCCGCCTGCATCCGGCTGCGGGACTCTCTCAACGGGCCCTGCAAGGCCCAGCACCTGGCTGGCCGGAGCTTGGGGCCACTCCTGGGCTGCACTCCTGGGTCCCGCGTGGGGACGGCCTGCACTGCTGGCTCTGACCCAGGAAGGCCTGCCCGCCCTGTGGCGGGGGGCTGCCGCAGCCGAGGTGGTGGCTGAGTGGGGCAGGCTGTGCATCTCAAGGGCAGGGCCGGGAGGGCCATCTGTGACAGCCTAGCGGCTGCTCCTTAAATGCAGAAACCTGGGGTGATGGGTCCTGCACAAGGGCAGGGCGTGGGTGCCTGCTCCCTGGCGCATGCCATCCACCTCGGTTTTCAGAGGCCCAGGTCTGCTTCCTGTGCTGGGGCGGGGGGTCCGATGGGGCGTATGTGACGGGCCAGGGCCACCTGGCACAGAGGCCCCTCCCCGGCCCCCGGGGTCCAGCCCAGGAAAGAAGGCCCCACTGCCCCAGTGCTGGCTGGCAAGGTCATTGGCTTTTCCCCATCCAGGGGAGCGGACCCCCGAAGGGTCTGCTGGTGGAGAGTCTGGGGTCGCTCCCCTGGGATCACACGTCCAGCTCGGGGCATAGAGGACAGCGCAGGACAGGAGGTTCTGGGACTAGAGTATTTTTAACAGCAGGGGGGAAGGCAGCTGTCCGGGAACCTGTCACGGGGGACGGGGGAGGACGGACTCGGTGGGGATGGTTGGAGGTTGAAGGACACCCAGGACAGACACCCTGTTTTGGGTCCTTGTCCCCCTGGCAGGCCTGCCTGCCGTCCGTCATGCCCACATATGGCGCCCGGGCTGTGTGTCTCTGCGGCTGCCCGCCCGCCTTGGCTGGTATAAATAGTGCACATTCTCAGCTGTCCTGCTGGAGAGGCTGAACTCAGATGACTCGGGGCCGGGGGAGGCCCGGGGTGGCCTCCCCGCACCCCGGCCACCACCCCGGTGCCCAGGAGCGGCTGCAGGGGCAGCGGGCACAGGCTGGGCGGGGCTCGGAGCCCTGTCCCCTCCTCACCCACCCCCTTCATGGGCGCCAAGGCCAGGCGGGACCCGGAGACCTCCTGTGGTCCATTTCCAAGGGCACGGAGGACCTTCGTTCGCCCACCGAAAGGGTGAGGAGGGCCAGGACCCCGACCCCGGGCTGGGGGCTGTGTGTGGGAGGGCAGGGCTCTGCCTGGCCTGGCTTCCGTGGGCTCGGCCCTGCAGGATGGACGTGGTCGCTGGGGCTCCCTCCTAACCTCCTTGTCTGTCCCTGGCTGTCACCTCCTGCGCCGCACACACACAGCTGCATGCCCCAAGGCCCGGAGCTTGTAGGCCAGCAGCTTCCCAGGGGATCTTGCCTTCCCTCCATCTTTAACCCAAGAAGCGGGTCTCTAAGGGTGGAGTTTCAAACCGCTCTGCAGCCAGTGGAGCAGATGACCTTGAGCGAGGGAATAAAAACACCTGCCCAATACCCCTCAAAGCACGGGGTGCCCCTCCCGGCCTGGACGCAGGTGGCTATGCGTCCCACGTCTCCGCATGCTGGAAGACCTCGCCAAGCTGGCAGAATTTAGGGACAGATAGGCACAGTCTGTGGGAGTGTCGTCCTCTTGCTCACTTACCGGCCCCAGGCCGTGCCTGTCTTCCCTGCGCTCTGTGCTCTGGCGGTTGCCGGGATCCATCTCTGCAGGTGGAGGGGGTGCCACAGGGCTCCACGGAGGGGCCGTGGTGCCGAGTGGCTCGCACTTATCTCGGAGCGCACTGGCCGTGAATTCGCTCCCGAGCTGCACCCTTCCCTGACCTCAGAGCTCTCTGATCTGGTTCTTAGCCAGGAAGCTTGCTTTCCTGAAATTATACCAGCGTTTACCCCGGCCCTATCTGTGAGATAATAAGACACAGAAATCCATCTCACCATTTCTGCAAAGAACAGCAAAATAATCGTGCGTCCCCCTCTTGCCCTGCCTCCCCCCTTGCCCTGTCCCCCTGCTCTTCGGGTCTATTTGAGGAGAAATTTATCTCTAGGAGGGGCCCCATCAATTTGCCCTGCTCTTTTGCTGACAAGTTTATTAAAAACCCGGGCAACTCCGTATTAAACTTTTATCAGTGTTGAGAAATAATACATATTTTTTTGAGTAGACAGAAAAGTTATGGAACTGGGCTGAGCAGGTCTTGGTTGGCATCCGGCTGGGTCAGTCGGTAAGAATGAGAAATGTTTGGGGGTGGGGTTTCCTTTTGTGTCTCTTAGCTGTGGGTCTCTCTGGAGACTCCTCTGTGGGGACCCAGCAGCCCGAACGGAAGCCGTGGGAAGGCTCCTTCGGCACGGTCCTGGCTGGGGCTGCTCACGCTCCTGGGGCTAACTGTAGTTCTTTGCTAGTTATTTTAATAATTAACCAAAATCTGGAATTAAAAATTAATTTAGTGGCAAATCTGAGTGCTAATAGGTAACGTTGCTGCCGGAGAAATATTAGGTTACTGATTCTTAAATTTTAAAAGCTTCATAGTAAAAAACACAAGAGGCATCCAGATAGGAGTCGTTGATACCCTCTGGGGCGGGTGGGAGTGCAGGGCTCTGTCTTGGCTGTGAGCTGCCCCCCTGGGTGGGATGCCGCTGCCGCGGTCCTGGGCGCCCCGTCTCCGTGATGACTGGTGGGGAGCAGCTTCCTGTCCGCCCTGCTCCTGGCCTCCGGGGGCAGCATCTGCAGCTGCACGTGTGTCTCTGCTGGTGGTTGTCCTTGAACAGAGGCTGGAGGTTGGTGCCACCTCGCCCAGGGTGCAGGCCATCACCCTTCTTCTGGGGGAGTCCGGTGGGCTTTGCCCTCAGTGAGTGCCGTGTCCTGGGGTGCTGGGCCCATCTGAGCTGGGACAGTCGTGGCAGAGGTGAAGGGGCACAGGATGGCAACAACTATGGACTGTGTGTGGCTGGCACTCCCACGTGGGGAAACTGAGGCTCAGAGAGACTGAGGAAGCCCCCTAAGTGCCCCCAAATGGTGGATCAGACCTAGGGACGGCTTAGGGTGCAGGGGCAGCCTGGTAAGGCCCAGGTCGCCTAGAGAGCTTCAGCGGCTCACTCTGCCCTCTCTCTGAGTCTAGGGCCTGTATCAAACGCAGGGAGGCTTCCTGGAAGAAGTGCCGGCTGCTGCTCGGGCCCGGGGAGCATTTGGGGGCAGGCCTCTGGCCCTGGTGTCGCTGGCAGCACTGCCCCACTGGGGCCCTCTCCGGGCAAGGCTGGCCGCGAGTGTGGGCGAACGCACCGAGCCTTCGCCTACGTCGTGGTTTGCTCCAATTAGAACTAACTGGACATATTCGCTCATCGCGTCTAATTTTGTACCGATTGTAACAGGGCTGCTGGAGTCTTCCGCAGTGTTTGCCCACATCTAGCATCCGTCGCAGCTTCAAAATGCTGAGTGTACTTCCCTGTACGGGACGATGCCATCAGCAGATGTTTTAAAACCTATTTAATTGCGTGGTTCATAAAATGCACAAACTGTGTTAGCTGTGGCCTGGCTCTGTCTCACCCTCGTGGAAAGACAGGCCCGGGGCCCGGGGAGAGGGTCCTGAGGAAGCCACTGCCTGCCGGGCCGGCCAACAGTAAATTCACCAGGGACTCAGGGCCCGTCTCTCTGCCAGGCCCTGCAGCCTGCGACGCAGTCCCTGCCCTGGGCAAGCTCACCTTCTGGCGGGAGGCATCGGGCGCGTAAATGCAGACCTGGTGACGCGTTTGCAAGTCATGGTGAAGGCTTGGCCCCGGCCTTGGCCGCTTCTCCGCTGTCCTCTGGGTCCAGCCCCTTGGCACTCCCTTCTGGCCGGGGTCAGAGGCCCCCAAGGCAGGGGCGGTGAGAGGGGTTGCTGGGGTTCCGGAGACCGCTGGGTGGAGGTGAGTGGCAGGGGCTGAGCCAGGCTAGGGGCTCCTGGGCGGGCGGGTTTGAGAGGCACCTAGGCTGAGCCATGGGCTAGCTGCTCAGGAGGCTTTGGGGCTCGTGGGGAAGCCGGGAGCCTCCAATGGAGGCTGAGACCCCAGGATGCCCAGGGTGGGGGAATGCAGAAAATCTGCCAAATTGAGTTAAAACAGTCACCAGGCAACTGAGTCAGAGACACAGGGACTGCTCACGCTGGGACCGTGCTGCAGACACAGACCCCGAAAGCCCCTCAGACCTGTAGTCATGTGTGCTAGTCACTCGCTCAACAAAGAATTGCCTGAACATTCCCCAGACAAGGCCACGTGGGGGCGCGGGAGTGGGCGGCCGGACCTCCACACTCCCGGGAGGACGGCCACGGGGAGGCGTCCCGAGCCCAGTGCCCTCCGCACCGGGACGATGGGATGGCAGCACCTGGCGTGTGGGGCTTCGATTCGCGCACGCCAGGACAAGCTGGCCAAGGCCGCCCGGCCACGCTGCTGGCTTCTGTGGCCACGGCCCTGCCCTGGGGCTGGGGCCGAAGCTCCCAGCTGCTCACAGACAAGAAGGGAAAGCTCCACCTCGAGCCCCCGCTGGGCATTCTGGGCCGAGCTGGGGGTGGACTGACGGCTGGGGGCTGTGCTGGGACGGCCCCCCGCAGGGCAGTAGGGATGTCCATGTGGAAGCCCAGGTCTGTTATTTTAGGGCAATTCCTCCAGACTTGGAGACCAGGGGCAGACTTCCAAGAGCCGTGAGGGGGTCAAAGGGGAGAGGCGGCACGGTCGGGAGGGCTGGGCTGCCCACTGGGTTGGGCGTGTGCTTGGACTTGGGAATGACAGATCCCAGAGTGACGGTGTCCGCCCGTGGCAGCGGCCGCTTCATCAAGGTTGTCCACAGTGGGGCTGAGTGCCAGCCCAGTCGCTCCATCTGCACCGTCTTCTCTGGAGGGCAGGGGAAGGGCGGGCTCTGGGAATCCTTGGGGTGCCCCCTCCCCATGCTCTGGAGCCAAAAGGAAAGTGTGTTTGCAGAGCTGGGATCTGGCCAGCTCCCCGTCCTCCAGGGCCATCAGGGGCCAGGGCCATCCGTGGGTCATGGGATGAGAGGCTGGAAGGGTCGGGGCCCCCCTGGGCTCCTGGTGAACTTTGGGGGCTGGTCTGGAGGTGAAAGGCCAGGGCTGTTCGCAGAGGAAGGACCCCGTGGCACTGACTCGTTCATGTCTTGGAGGAAGGGTGTGGTGGCAGGGGTGGTGGGGGCCGAGGTCTTGGGGTCTTTGGGCTCTGATGCACCCGGAGTGGTCGTGGGGGGTGGGTTCGCCCCTGCAGTCCAGCCCGGCCAGCTGAGCATCTGCCCTGCAGCATCAGGAGGGCAGGGCAGAGAGAGCAGGGCCTGGAGGAGGCAGTCACCCCTCGCTGTCAGGCCGGCCTGTGCTCGGAGGGAAGTCCACACACCCAGGACGCCGTGTCCCTGGCACTGCCGAAGCTGCTGTCCCCCCTCGTCATTGATGCTGATGAATCGGGTGCTGGCAGGAAAACCAATTTTCTAAAAAGGAACTTGCTCTGTCAGAGTCACTGAGGGTGATGAGGCCTATGCGGGCTTGGCTTTCCGGCGCTGTCCTTACGTGGACTGCAGGCCTGCTCCCGGGAGCCGAGGGGATGATCCCTGCAGCCCCGACAGGCCGCACGGTTGGGGTCAGCTGTGTGGGCCTCCCTGTCCCTCTTCACCTGCCACAGCCGCACGAGAGGGACTGCCCTGGAGAATTCCAGCCGCCCTGCAGAGCCCTCGCAGCGTCCCAGCCCACCCACCCCTCCTGGGCCAGGCTCACGGTTAACTCCAGGCCTGTCCTGCCTCAGCTGCAGCTGAGAGTGTGATCCGGGCAGGGGCAGGGGTCTCTGTCCGTGGGCTGTTAGCCCCCCGAGGGCAGGGCTCTGGTGGCCTCGGCTGTGCCCCAGGACTGAGACCAGTGGCAGGTGCCACAGTGCCTGAGAAACCATGAGAGGCAGGGGCACCCAGGGCCTCCCCGAGTGTGCGTGTGTGCGTGCGTGTGTGTGAGCCCGTGTGTCTGCTGTGGGGCCCCCACCCCACCCCTGGCCCTTCCCTCTCATGTTCAGTCCCTGCAGGGCATGAGGGTCCCTCAGCCATGGCGGGCCCTGCAGGGGAGGTGGGGGCAGAGCCGGGGCGCCCCACCGCGTCCGGACATCACATCCACGCCGCTGCTTCCATGGATCCTGGAGCCAAATGCTTTGCTAAAGCTGGTAAAATGGAACCAAATCAACTGTTCAATGGATTTGGTCCCCTTCAACCAGCTGTAGCTGTGCATTGATCGCGCCGTCAGCCAGGCTGGAGGCCACGGCGGCCACGCGGAGGCCACGGCGGCGGCCACATGGAGGCCCAGCGCGGTCTGGTCAGCTCCAAGTAAGCGAAGCCCCTGCCCCACCCGGGCCCCTGACCGGCTGACCCCACCTGAGGCCGGGACCCAGAGGCCCGCCTGCCCTCCTCCGAGTGTGGGCTCCTCCGAGGTGCCCTCCCTGGGGCCGCAGAGCTCTGGCGGCCCGCGCCCCCCAGCCCTCGCAGTGGACTGTGAAAACACACATTCGCTTCCACGCCAGAGTGTGGCTGGGAAGTGCATCCTGGAGCCCGTGCGAGCCGGGGTCGGGGCTGCAGCCTGCATCCTGCCTGCTCCCAACAAGGCAGACCCCCTCCCCAGGCTTTGTTCCACTTTCTCCTTGAAGGCGACCTTGGCCCCAGAAGGCCCTTCCCAGTGCCAGGCGTCCATGCTATGCTGATGACCTAAGCAGTGGGTCTGGTGGCCCCTGCGGGCGCCCAGCACATGGCCTGCCAAGTCCCTGCACCTGCACACCCAGAAGTCGCTTCAGCCACCTCAGGCCCCGGGACCCCCAGCTGGTGGCCCTGCCCGTGGGGCCCAGGACAGAAGGAGAGGCAGAGCCCGGGCCTCTCTCCTGGGCACCTGCCCAGAGAGCCCCCTGTGGGAATCCTGCCCACGCTGAGGCCCCGGGGGAGGCCTGCCTCCTGCCGCTGCCCGTCCCTCACCCACCCTCCTGCCTCATCCCTGCCTGAGGCAGCTCCCGGGCCAGTGTGAAATGCTGCACCTCGCTGGGGACTTGGCACACCCCTCGTCCTCAGGAGAGGAAAACGCAGGTCCTCACCACAGCCTGCCGCCCGAGAAGCTGATCAAGCAGCTTTTCGATTGATGAGCTGCGTTCACATCCATGTCCCACAGCTGCCGGAGGTGTTGGTGCCCCCGGGTCCTGGCCTCGGCTCTCCCCGCCATTGAAAGGGTGACCCAACATGAGACTGGCCCCCATGTCCACCTGCACGTGGACCACCATGGCCATCAGCTGCGGACCCCCTGGAGCGGGAGTGCTGCTGGTTCCTGCCCCCACCCCCCACTGACCACACAGACGCCGCAGGGCAGATGACAGGACCCCAGGCCGGGCCTGACGGCGCCGGGCGGGCAGCAGGTGACCCTTACAGGGGCCGGCAGAGGGCCGGGCGGCCCCAGGGAGCCGCCACCGGCGGGACATGAACAAGTGGGCTTCGGGGGGCTCCGGAGGCTGTGAACCCCAGAACCTGAGTCCCATATAATTTTTAGTCATCATGAAATAAGATTCTTCCTTTGGGTTTTCTCCCCCTCGATCATTAAAAGATAAAAAGCCATTCCCAGCTCCTAGTATAAATGCAACCATGTGGGATCTGGCCCTGGGGCCCCGGCTCGGCACCCTCCCCCGGCTGCGCTGCATGTAGAAAGGATCAGCAAAGACACCTGCTCGGCATAGTGTACGCGGAAAGGACTAGAAAGCCTGAGAGGCCCCTGTTCTGCTCCTGGTCCTTGCTGTTAGTAGACACCTGGTGAATGAACAAAAGCCCTAAAGCCTCTCCCAAGGCAAGACAGGCTCCCACGAAGCTGAATGCTCAGCACAGCTGGAGACCGTGGGCAGGACCCCAGGTGGTGACTGCCCTGGTGGCCCAAGCTCAGCCCGGACAAGGACCCCCATGTGGAAGAGGCTGGCCCAGGACCCACAGCCCCACATGCCCACCCCAAGCCCAGCCAGCTGGGACAGCCGTGTGACCACAGGCGCTCCCCTCGGCCTCCCTGACGTCCAGGTGCTCAGCCGGCGGCCGCGCCCAACCACAGGGGGAGGCCCCCGGGGAAGCCCCTCACCCACCGAGGCCCAGCTCCAGCTTTCACAGAGCGGGTGAGGGGGACACAAAGAGGCCCTGTCCCCCGGCAGATGAGCAGATAAGAGGGCGCCCAGTGGCCGGTGGAAGGGCAGAGCCTGGGCCTGAGCCCAAGCAGCCAGGGGTGCGCCCCCTGTTCTCCGTGGTGTAGAGAGCCTCTGTCCTGAGCCCTGGCTGGGGTCTGGGTCCAGAGGTCCACAGGGGGGCTGTCTCATCACCCCTGCCCCGAGGCAACCTGCATGGCTTTAGGCTGGATGTGCCCACAAGCTGGGGCCAATTTCTGGAGCAGGTATCCACTAGGAACCAGGCCCCAGGCAAAGGCCACCCCCGGGGCCTAGGAAGTGGGGCAGGGCCGGGGGACATGGGTTCGTCCTAGGGGCCAAACTTCCAGCCTTACTCTGTTTGCTCATCATGGTCCCGGGGTCTGTGTCAGGGATGGGGCCAATCGGGAACTCAGCCTTCTGAGTAGAACCTGTGAGCCCAGAAAGCTCTTGAAGAAGGGAAAATGACCTGCGTCAGAGGCTGGGCCCCCAGCAGTGACACCCACCCTGAGAAGGTCGTGCACCCTACAACCTCAGCCCAGGGTCCTTTTTTTTTTTTTTTTAAAGATTTTATTTATTTATTTGAGAGAGAGAATGAGAGAGAGCACAGGAGAGAGGGGAGGGTCAGAGGGAGAAGCAGACTCCCTGCCGAGCAGGGAGCCCGATGCGGGACTCGATCCCGGGACTCCAGGATCATGACCTGAGCCGAAGGCAGTCGCTTAACCAACTGAGCCACCCAGGCGCCCCCCAGGGTCCTTTTTAATCGTGGCTCTGGAGCTCAGACAGAAAGAGACCGCGTCCTGCCCCGCGGCCGCCCCGAGCCCCCGCTTCCTCCACATCGGCTTCCAGGGGTTCCGGCGGCTGTCTGAGCTGCGGGAAGTGTCTTGGCTCAGTGGCCGAGGGCCTGGAGCTTTTGGATGGGAATCCCAGTCCCGGCTCTTGCCCTGGACAGTTCTTTCCTCTAAGGTGCCCTGAGACGCCCATTACATTTTAGTAAAGAAAAGAAAATATTCCTTTGAAAGAAATACTTTCTTGGACAGTATTCAGATGGTCTCCCAGTGCGCGGACAGTGAGTGACGGTGAGCAAGGTGGCTTGTCCTCGGCCCTGGGGACACTGTTGGCGTGTGTGGGTGGGGGAGGCCGGGCTGCGAGGTGGGGAAGCTCCCCCTGCCATTTCCACAGCCTCTGAAGAGCTCGTGTGGCCGCCTGGTGAAGGCGGTGCGTGTGTTCGGGGTGCAGCCGGGTCCGTCGTCCTCACGCCCTGCCCCGCACCTCCTGGGAGGCGCCCCTGCCGTGAGAGATGAGAGCATGGCAGCAGCACTCACAGTCCGTGCGGCTGGGGCCCCGCGTGCTTCTGCTTGCCCGCTGCTGGCCTGGTTCGGCCCGGCCCCCCACCAATAAGTGCACGCACAGGGACACGCACACACAGGCCGGGGTGCACGCATGCAATGTGCACACGCGTGCACGTGCACAGACACGCACGTCGCCCCCCACCCCCAGCTCACAGACCCGATGCGCTATCACAGTCGGGGGAGGCAGCCTAGTGTGGGCTGGGGCGGACAGGGGGAGGCCGAGGGGAGGACAGACGATGCTCGGGGGACGTGCGTGGGAGGACCTGGCACCTGGGGGGGGTGGTGAGCGGGGGCGAGGCTGAGAGTGAGGTGGTCAAGCCAGGGTTTGTGGACTCTCCCTGGTAACCCCACGAGAGGAGGACTCGGCCCCCCTCTTCCAGGGAAGCCCCCAGCCCACGTTCCCTTCCCTGGTCCCAGGGCCGCTCTGCAACCCCGTGCTCTGCAGGCTCTGTGGGACTCCGTGGCAGCCCCTGAAGCCTGGGGGTCCTGTCTCCACTTCCCCCGATCTACCTTCTGTCACCATAGATTCGACCAGTGTCCTCCAGAAATTTCAGGGAAACCTCCGCATGTGGCCGGCTGTGCTCGGCACCTTCCTCCCCGGGCTTACCCTGCGACTCACTCCATGGGTGTGTCTGCGCGCTCTGCTTCCCCTCATTGCCGGGCAGAGACCCTCACCCATGGGTGGACGCTGCTGCGGGAGGGAGCCAGGGCGGTCTCCGGGAGAAGTGGGCACGGAGGCTGGGCTGCAGGGCTGCCTCGGGGCCAGACTGGCCAGGGTTGGCCAGGGAAGGGACGTTAGCGGCTCGTGGCCGAGAGGTCTGACACTCAGGCTGGACCCAGAACCTCATGTGATCAGAAGTCTCATAGCCCCTTTCCTCTGGGCTGGCTTCCTTCCGGGGCAGGATCTCCCCAGGTGGGGGCAAAGGTGGCCCCCGGCAGCTCCGGGCTCATGCCTCCAACCAGGACAGCAGCTGCAGGTCCCGAGAGAGAGAGAGAGAGAGAGAGAGAGAGAGAGAGAGAGGGAGGCGGGAAGGAACTCATTCTAAGAGTTCGGGAGGGTCCCCGGGTCACGGGAGCGCTCGAGGGGGTG
This sequence comes from Mirounga leonina, assembly GCF_011800145.1. NCBI lineage: Eukaryota > Metazoa > Chordata > Mammalia > Carnivora > Phocidae > Mirounga > Mirounga leonina. Next base: position 11,493,658 of record NW_023270490.1, read on the forward strand.
GGGGCCACCCACCAGAATCCCTCAGGCTCCCCTAAAAGAACCTGGGGACCTGTGACCAAAAGAAGGGTGCGGGTCAGGCAGAGATGAAGGCCGCCCTGCACAGGGAGCCCCCCTTCTGGGCCATGGGTGACAGGCACGCGCGGGCCGGCCACTGCCCCGGGGGTCAGCTCCCCAGCTCTGCCATCCTGCCACGGTAGTGGGTGGGCATTCGCTGCGTGACTGTGCGGCTTGACCGTCCTTTATTTTTAAAACGGAGAAGAAATAGAGACACCAATACGTGGGTGCTAGGAGCAGGAAACACGTTTTGTGGATGCGGACGGCGAGCCAGCGGCCCCAGGGACTCGTTTGAGTAGATGTGAGGACACCGTCCAGCTCCGTGTGTGTGCACTGTGACAGGGTCCCCTCGCTGGACAGTCTGAGGCCCTGAGCTCTCCCACGAGACGTGAGGCCACTGTGTGGTGACACAGGGTGCTTTCTGAGAGGGAGGTGGGAACATGGGGGGGGCCCTCCGCAGGCATCGCTCCCAGGTGTGAGTCAGGCCTTCCTTGTCAGCAGGTTGACTGGGAGACGGCCGGGGACCTGTGTGCCCCCTACTCAGATCAGACTGAGAGCAAAACGACGAATCACAGGGCATCTCTCCCCCATGCACACCTGGGCCGTATTTCTCGTGGCAGGAAGGGGAGCAAGGCTGAGTCCTACAGAAATTTCTAGATGGAGAATATCTATGTCTTCCGGCACTAACCAGGGGACACGTGACTGATGGGATAATTTGCATCTTTTAAACCTAAGATTGGCGTCACTGCAGACACACCGATGACGAAGTTTGTAAATTTGCTAATCCCTCTTTTTGCTAAGCGCCCCCCTCATGCATAAAAATATCAAGCCAATAGCCAGCCGCTCTCCCCAAAGGAGCAGAATTGCATCTTCCACAAGCGGCTCCTTGTTGGGCTGGGTCTTGTTCTTCAACCTGCCTGCCCGCCCTGCTTTATTCTGGGGTCTCTCTCAAGGGCCCCAGGGGGCTCTTTCCAAAGCCCCCTGGGTTGCTGCTGCAGCATCCAGACCCAGGGGCCCCTCACCCTGACCGCTCAGTGTTGGGGTAGCGCTCAGCCAAGACGGGCTGCCTGGCTCATTTTGTCCTCTGTGCTGACCTTTCTGGAGGGCCCACAGCCCTGGTCTGGCCTCTGGACCGCGGCCAGGGCCGCCCCTTGACATCTCTCAGCGGTTGGCAGAGAGGAGCGGGGGGCACACGGGACACTGGTCCCCTGGATGGCTGGGCAGACAGGAGAACCCAGAGGGACAAGCTCTGCTTGGAGACACGTCCTGGGTGGGGCTGGGGTCCCTCGGGGGTTGGAGGCTTCCTTCCGCCATGGTGGGTAGAGGGGCTCTGACCAGCACAGAGGGAAGAGGGGCCCGCTGAAGACCCCCCTTCAGACATCCATTCCCAGGACACACCGAAGACCCAACGGTGCGCTGAAGCCATCAGCAACAGTGGAGGGGCCGGCGGGCGGGCCTGCGGCCAAAACCAAGCGCCAGGAATACCTGACCTGTGTCGCAGGGTCGGATGAGGGGCGCCGGGGGCGCCGGGGCCGCGGCTCAGTTTTTGTCGGGCAAGCCGGCCCTTTGTGCGGCTGCCCGCGCAGCAGGGGAGTTAACTCCTCGACCCGAGGATGACCAAATTGTTCGGAGGAGCAGGTTTCTCGTGTCGGGTGTTTATGCTGCCGCGCTCCTCAGACTGTGGGGGTCGCTCTTCCTCACTGGGGCCTGGGAGCCAAAGCAAGTCATGGAGGCGAGGGGGCTTCGACCCGCCGCCTGCCTCGTCCAGCTCGGTGGCCGCAGCTGGACCCCGTCCCTGAGGCCACGGCCGCACGGGGAGAGGCGAGCCGTGGCGGGGAAGAGCAGGGCCGGGGCTGTGCCCATGGGGACCGCCTGAAGAGGCCTCTTCTGCGAGTCTAAAGGCAGAGTCGGCCCCTTGCGGCGTGTGCCGAGTCGAACCGAGGACAGGGCCGTGAGCCCACGTGGCCAGAGCGCTGGCGGGAGGCTGTGTCCTGTCCTGACGCTGCCCTGGGCCTGCAAAGGCCTCTGGAGAAGCCCTGGTCCGGGACCCTGGGGAGATGTCCCCAAGCCTGTTCTCGTCTGTGAATCGGGACTGCCCTGCCCGGCTCCCTCGGGACGGCCACGGGACCCAAGGCGCTGTGCCCGGAGTCCACAGCCTGTGTGGAGTGCGCCTCCATCCCTGTCCCTGCTCCATTTCATGCAGCCTGATGTGCGTCGCCATCAGTGGGGAATCTGGGGGCAGAAGGATTCGGGGGCCCCTCGGGATGCCAGACGTGCTCACTTTACACATTTAAATTCCCCTCAGGACGCAGCTCCCGAGGAGTACGGTTCTCTCAGTCCTGGGACAGTGACCATGGTCCCCTGAGTGCACCGTGTTCTACCTGCAGGCCACCCGTGCTCCCCGTGCCCACAGCGGTCCTCCTTCCAGGCCAGCAGAGACCCCTCTGGGAGACCCTCCCCGGTAACTCCAGCCATCCCGAGTGGGCTCCCCGTCCACAACACTGACCTTCCAGCCACTCTGGGTGAAGGTCATGCCAGATCTGAGTTCGGCACGGTTTCTAATCCACCTGGTCCGTAACAATAATAACACGATAATAACAGTCATAAAAACGGCACTGCATTTGTAGGTCACGTGTCCTGTCAGCCCCGCGTGGAGACTCCTCCCGCCCCCGGACCAGGCGCTCGTGGCGTGGGGAGACTGCTCGGGGACGGGAAGGCTGGAGACGGGTTTCAGGGCTGGCCAGTTCGCCGAGGACACTGGGTGTGTGATTTTCCTCCTGCACCGTGCAGACCCTGCCCAGGAAGGACAGGTGGGGGACGTGAGCACAGCGCGTGATGAGACCCAGCAGTGCCGATGCGGCCGCCCTGGGTGCCTTTGCAGGACCCGATGGAGGATAGCTGCCTGCCGCCCCCCTCCGGGCCAGCCCCCTGTGCGCCCCGGGTTTTGCTGGCAGGCCGGACAGAGTGCAGGGACGGCTCCCCTGCCGGCATCCCTGACCCCAGGAACGAGCCTCCAGCCAGAGGCAGATAGGGACCCTTGAGCGGGAAGATGAGGGCCATTAATTTGAGTCTGCACAAGTTAATTAAAACGCTTGCTTGCTAATGGTTCCTAGCACAACTGGGAAGGAGGGTGTTAATGCAGACTCCATATATTTGGGGACTCCCGGATCTGAAAACAGGCCTGCCAAGCTTCTAACATGCCCTCCACAGACTGGAGCACGGACATGAATTATTCATGCCGTGCTGTATTAATTGTATTGATATATTAATAATTAATAACAACCATGCTAATAACCACCATCGTGACTAGTCGAGGGCTGCTGGCTTGCGTCCTCCCTGTGAGGTCCTGCCCGGGGATGAGGAAGGTGCACCTCCGAGGGGCAGGCAGCATAAGGAAGGGCTGCTGGGGAGCACGGCCCACTCACAGGGTAGGGGCCGCCGCCCTGCAGGAGGGTGCAGAGAGGGACACGGCATGGGGGGAGGGGACAGGAGCCCCGGCCGGCCTGGGTTCCGGTCCCAGGGCCTCACTCCTGACCACGAGGCCGGGTGCAGGCTTTTCCGCTCTCCGAGGCTCCGTGGTGTCATCTGCAGAATGGGCACGGCGGCCGCACCAACATGCCGAGGGCTCAGACCTGGCAGGCGTGTGGCCCGTGGTGAGGGCACACTTGGAGTGGCTGTTACTATCCCCCTGGGGTTTTTGTCTAATCCCTCTCCTTGGAAAGCTCTGCAGTAAATTCTGGAAACTGCCGCACTCCGTGGCATCACTCCCCCCGCCCGACCTGGAAAGGTGGGGGGGTGGGCGTAGTGTTGTCTTAGGAGTGAAGATCTGGAGGGTCGGTGTTGGGAGGGACAGACCCCTGGTAACAGCCAGGGGAACAATGGGAGTCTACCGTGCGGGCCCCGCTGGTGCTAGGGCCTGTGACCTGTGACATCCCAACCCTGTGACCCCTGGCCGCCGCCACGGCCACGCTTCCACCCAGATCTCCGCTATCAGCCAGACCCTGGCAAGTTAAGTGTCTCATGGGAGATCCCAGCCGGCTTCGAACCCAGGCAGAAGGTTCCAGAACCAGAGAGCATGTTCCTGTGGCCCCAAACCCCCTCTCCCTTCCTCTCCTCCTCCTCCTCTCCCTCCCTCTGTCTCTGTGTGTGTCTCCCCCTCCTTCCCTCCCCGTCTTTGTCTCTCCCTTGTGAAATGGTGGCTCAGGGAGGGTTGTTGGAAAGGTCCCTGTGAGGCCTGTCCCTTACTGCAGCTTCTGCAGGCTCTGCCCCCAAGTATACCCGGGGTGCTCAGCAGCCCGCGCCCCTGCGCCTGTCCACATGTGCCCATGTCCTTGACCTTCAGGGGCAGCAGGACGAGTGCCAGAGCTTGGCACGATGAGCAAAAGTCATGCAACTTTCTTTTATTCCCTTTTGGCAACTGATCTCCGAATGGGCTTCTCACCCCTGAGCAAAGTGTCCCCTCCGCACGAGGATGTGGGCCTTAGGCTCATTTGGAGAAGGATGACTTGTCCCTGGAGGCTGGCTCTTATCTCAGCCAGGAAATTGGGCAGAGGCAGGACTCAGCTGAGCCCACACCGGGCAGGCCTGCTGCCCACAGCTGTCCTAGGAAGGAGCACGGGCAGCGTGGGTCCCTTCCAGCCCCCCGTGCCCCCAGTGGCTGCCGTGCACCTGGAGCGGTGCTGACCCCTCGGGACCACAGGACTCGTGGCACAGTCCCTCCTGGGCAGCACTTCCCCGTGGGGCTTGGCCAGCGTGCTAGGGAAGTGGGGACTCGAACAGGTGGGGTTTGCTGTGGGACGGAGGTGGGGAGCAGGGTTGGGGACAGAGGGCTTTCCAGGAAAAGCAAAGGCGCAGAGTCTTGTGAGGGGCTGAGAGCGGTGCCCCTGCAGCCTGACCCAGAGCCTGCTGTGACCTTGAGCAAGGGACAGTGTGCCCCAAACTTCAGCGTCCTCGTCTCCAACAGGGGCCTGCCGTGTGCCGCATGGGCCGTCGAGGGCCCCGGGAGCACGGTGCTCGCTCTTCGGGTGGGGAGTGGGGAGCTGGCAGGAGGCCCGGCCTGCAGTGGCCCCTGGAGCCAGAGGCCTGTGGGTGCCCACATGCCCTCAGCCTGGAGGGGGCAGCTCCTGGGCAGGGCGGGCCCTGTGGCCCGTGTGGGGACAGTGGGGACCATCAGAGCACAGCTGCACTGAGGCCTCCGGGGGCAGCTGCAGATCGCCGGAACGCATGTAGGGTCACGGGGGGGGGCCGCAGTCATGGGAGGTTTCGAGGTCATTTGCTTTATCTTATTTGTAAGATTGTATTTATTTATTTGAGACAGAGAGCGCGCGTGTGCATGCACGCACACAAGCAGGGGGAGCTGCAGGCAGAGGGAGAGGGAGAAGCAGGCTCCCCGCCCAGCAGGGAGCCCGATGCGGGACTCAATCCCAGGACCCCGGGATCATGACCTGAGCCGAAGGCAGACGCTTCGCCGACTGAGCCCCCCAGGCACCCCTGGGCCATTTGCTTTAAAACGTCTACACTTCCACAGGGTTTGAACACCGTCCGACCCACAGGCTGTGGAGAAAGTGCAGCTGAGGCGGATGGCGGTGCCGGCGGGGGGCGGGGGGGTCGGGAGGCGCAATCGGTGCTCGTCTCAAGTCTGAATGTTAAACCTGCTGCAAGGTTGCTTTTATTTAAAAAGTGGCTCTGGAACATTTTGGAAAGCAAAACTCAGGTGTGGATGGAGGCACAGATCCCAGGTCTGGAGGAATCAGGCTGCGGGCTCCCCGCCCCCTGCCCCCGGCTGCTGGGGGCCCTCTCCCTGGGGAGGACTTCACGCGCGCACTGCAGACCTCTCACTTGGCTTTTAATGGCCCCACACGGCCGGGCTGGCTAAAAAGAAAGCATTTAGTGCTTTGCCCCGGGTTTGCCGGGCAGTGCAGGTACGACGTAGGAGTCCTGTGATTCACACCCCCAGAGCCAGATATTTGTCCCGCCACCCGGGCACGTGGGCGAACACAGGAGAAGCTGTCCCGACAGCCACGCTCCCCTGTCTGCGCCGCCCACGCCTGGGGCCACAGCCGCGCTGGAAGGACAGCTGCCCCGTGGACGCACCGACAGGAGTGGACCTGGCAGGGTACGGGCGGAGAAGGGGGAGGCTGAGACTGTTGAGGCCTCTGTAGGAGATCTGGGATCTCGGAGGAAGGGGGAGGCGCAAATTTGGGGAACCGGGCATTGTTCTAAGCTGCTCCAACCGTGAACGAGACTGTGCCCCCCAGGCTTCCGGACTTGTGTCTCCAAGGATGGGTGGGCAGGTTTGGAAAGCCTGAGACAGCCTTTGTGTCTCCCTGTGTCCGTTAGGCTCCTGGGGACAGACAGACGTGGTTGGTCTGTGTATCTACCCACCATTGGCCCGCCGGCCGTCCATGTGGTTGTCTCTCTGGATGGGAAGACGGAGAGGTCTGTCCATCTGCCGGGCAGCCCCACAGGCTTAACACTCGGCAGGGTGTCTGAACCTCTGTCTTCGTTCCGAAGGCCTCAGCGGCTTGCAGAAGGCTCAGCCTGTTTACTCAAACTCAGTCGGCTTAAGTGTTAATCATGTCTGAAAATACCTCCAGGGCAACCCCTAGACTGGTGTTTGGTGGCCGAACACGTGGGCACCGAGGCCGGGCCCGTCGACGTGAAATCAACACGCGCCCCGTGGCCACCGTGGCCTTCCAAACTCCGTGGCAACAGACACCAGAGGCTCGTGCACTTGCAGGAATTAGGAACGCTCTGAGCAGGCCCCACACACCACAGGCACTGCCACTCCACACGCCCCACTCCCACAAGGCAGCCACGCCGACGAGGTGGCTGGCTGTCCACTCAGAACTGGCTGTGGATGGGTCTAGTACAGTGTAGACGCAGCCAAGCCTGCAGGCATCCGGAATGTTCTTGGCCCCAGGCGCCCAGCCGGTGGCCCTGCCCAGAGCTGTGTCTCCCAGGTGGCCACGCTCCGCAGCAGGGCAGGAGGGGGGTCTGGGGCCGCGGGCCCAGGGACTCAGACTCACGTTGCTCGTACTGTGTGACCCAGACAAGTGGCTGCCTCTCTCTGGGCCTCGGTTTCCCTGTCTGTGAAATGCGGATGACAGAGAACCAGCGTGGCGTGTGAGAGCAGGGAGCCTGGCTCAGCCACGGCGAGCCCTGGGGTAACAGGGGGCCAAGGTCCAGACCCGGGGTGACAGATGGCGGGCCTGGTGGCACCACACACCCTGCCCCGCCCGGGCCCGGTGATGTCGAGGGACCTGGCGGTTTGTCCTTGCTGCCAGCGCTTGTCCGGTAGCGGGGGGCCCCACAAACAAGGAGGACACCTTCCTCCTGCTCCCAGGATCTCACAGACGTGCGATCTATGTGCTCCTGATGCCGAGTGTGGAAATCCAAGGTGGTGACTTCACACTATTTACGGGCACGAAGGACACCCACTTCGGGGAGCAGGTCTGATCCACGGCTGGGTGAGCTCAGAGCTGCTAAGAAAAGCGGGTGGGGACAGGCCGGTGGGGGTAGTGCTGCGTCCGCAGACCCCTGCAGCCCTGACGTCCCAAAAGCCCCCGACTCGGGCACCTCTGGGAAGCGTGTGCCGAGGCTCTGGCCACACAGCTCTTGGGGTGCCTGGGGGGACCGAGTGTCCTGGGGACACACTCCAGAAAGAGCCGATTCCAGCAGACTTTGACCCCAGGGCTGGGCCTCGCTGACAGCTCCAGCCAGGTGGGGACTTGGAGGCCGGTGGGCAGAGGAGGGGGCTCTTCCTCCACAAACAGCGCGACACGACACCCTCTTCAAAGCCAGCCCTGGTCTGGGCATCAAGGTTGCCTAAGTGGGGAGCACTGGTGTCTCAGTCTGGGGTCCCTGGAGCAGAGCCTGGGTCAGAGGCTTGGGGCCCATAGTTTGTGCGGAGGTGCTGCCCGCAGGTGTGGTGGGGAGGCGCGCGGGGAGGAGAGGAAGCAGGCCTGTCATGAGCGGTTCTGCCGAGGCCCCTCTGACAGTGGGGGGTACACTCGGAGCTGCCCCCAGTGGGGACGCTGGGTATTTGTCCACAACTCCCCCCATCTTGGTTGGGGTGTCTCCTGGAGGCGTGGATCGCCAGCGCCCTCAGCCTGCCCCGCCACCTTCCACTCACGGTCACGGCTGTTCCCCAGCGGAAGCTTCCGGGCTTGAGGTGGCGTCCGGGGTGGGCCGAGGGGCCGTCCACCGTGCCCCGCAGCCCCTGCCGGCTTCCGGCACCTAGCAGAGCAGCCGCCTGCCACGCGCTCTGGGGGCCGCGTCCGGCCCGAAGCCGTGGCCCAGGCGGGCGGCGGGCAGGCTCCCTCGGGTTTGTAAATCACTCGGAAGAGGAAGTTTTACGCCGCTGGCTGGCCAGGCAGAAAGTGCTGCAGCCGTGGGGGGTAACCGCTCTGCGGGCGGGGACTCGTGTGGGGCCGAGATTTACTCTCATTTTGGGCATGAATAACCGGTTTCCTACAAATCTGCCAGGGCTTTTGAGTCAGGTTTACCGGTAAGAATGACCAAATCAAATCCATCTGCTGATGCCTTTTATGGGGGACTCTCAGCTCCCATTAGCCACGCGGGGCTGACAGGCAGTAAGTGCCCGAGGAGCCCACGGGAGCTGGGGGAGGGCGACTGCCACGGGACACGCTCCCACATGTGGGGGCCCACCGTGCGGCCCCCAGGCTGCTCCCCCAGCCCAGGCAAGCTCAAACACTAGCCCTTCCTGGCGTGCCTCTGTGTCCTGGGAACAGGGGTCCTTATCATCACGAACAGGAGAGAAGTGGGTCCCCGGGGCTCACTGTGGTGTGCTTGGGGGAGGGACTGGGGCAGAGGCTGGCTTCTGCCATGCAGGTGGGCAGGGGGCTTGGGCTCCACCTGGTGCCTGTGTTTGGGGAATCAAGGGTCCAGGACCAAGGGGGAGGTGCTTTGGGTGTCTCCCTACCTCCTGCAATGCCCTTCCTGCCCCCAACACCCTCTTCTCTGCTTATCAAAATTGACTTGTTTTTCAAGGTCAGGCTCAAGGTCACCTTCTCTGTGACGCTCTCTGTGCTGAATGGCAGTCTCTTGGTCTCCAAAAGCCCATTCTTTATGCTGCTGTTTTGGCTGGCAGCTCAGCCTGGCTCTCAGTGGCTGGCTGTTTGCACATCGGCTTCCCCACACACTGACTGCTGGGACTCTGGCTCTGCTGCTGGAGAGGTGACCTCAAACCTAGCTTGTGCCAGTGGTCAGCTCACGGCATCCTCACCGTAGCTCCAACGGTGCGGGATTGGCTTCCCCAAACCGCAGATGGAGCTGAAGGCCTGGAGAGTTTGGGCAGCTTGGGAGGCAGAGCTGGGGTTTGAACTCCGGCCTGTGGGTCCAGCACAGGGTGGACCTGCGATGTCAGGAGCCCCAGGTGGGGGCCCTGGGTCTACTGAGCTTGGAGAAAGCATCTGGGGGACTCAGGGGACCAGAGGAGCACGGTTCCTGTAGAGGCATCTGCTGGGCATTGTCTGGCCCTGTTCTCAGGTCTCCACGCCCCTCACTTTATCCCAGCACGTGCGGCTGGACAGGCTCCCTCTGACGTCCCCATGGCACAGATGAGGAGAGTGAGATCAAGGGGAAGTGACACCACGAGTGAAGGGGTGGGGTTCATGCGGTTCAAGTCAGCCTCCTCCGTCAGCACCAAGGGCTCAAAGGGGTCTGCCCCAGGGGGCTGGCTGCATGGGGGGCTGTGTGGGTTTGACGGTTGACATCTACCATCCATGCTGGGAACAGGGACCATAGTGCAGATGGGTGGATAGTAGGGAGCTCTGGATGCCCACCTGAGACCACAGGATCAGAGCTGGTGGGGCCCCAAGTACGCCAGCCAGGGGGGAAACGGCCAGTAGCTGGGGGCCGTCTGAGTGATCCAGTGCCTGGGCTGGCTGGTTGGGCATGGACACGCCCAGAACTCAGACCCTGGGGCAGCAGCTGCCCCTCTCTGTGCAGGAGTGGTGGGGGGTCTGGGACCCCATCTGGGACCCCCGCCCAGGACCCCGTCTGCGCCCTCTGTCATCCTGCTTTAGCCTGCTCTCCTGCTCTCCCGAGAGGCATAGCAGCAGCCTGAGGCCCCGGGGAGGCCGGTGGCCCCTCGTCCTGACCTTTGTCCCCCTCGTAGCTGCTCGGTTCCAGGAACCCTGACTCACAGGCCAGGAGGGAGGTTTCCCTGCAGAGCTTTCAGCTCCTCGAGGGCATCCAAATGAGGTTTCCTTCTGTGAAACATCAGTGGTCAGGACAGCAGGCTGAGCTGGGTGCTCTCCCTGGGGATGGGCTGGGAGTGAGGAGGGCCCGGGATGGCAGACCCTGAAGCTGGACTCTCCCTCCGGGGGCGCTGTGGTCCCGACCAGTGGACTAGACCTTCAAGGGCTATTCCACGTCGGCCCAGAGTCCTTTCACCTGGCCCCCCGGGCAGCCTGAGGCACAACGGGGGGAGGCCGTCCTTCCCCGCACCCCCAGGAATGCTGTCCATCCCTGGGTGCGGGACAAGCCCTTTACTGAGGGCCTCAAGCCAGGAACTCGTGGCCCTCTTGGCAGACAGACCCTCTCCTTGCTGAAGGGGGCGGGACCGGGCTGGCAGGGGCCTGAGGATTCATGGGAGCCCTTCTCTCGGCAGACCTGGTGCCACAGGTTTACAGGACCCAGATATGCTGGTCTGCAGGAAATGACAAGTGAGGATAAGCCGTAAACCAAATCCGGGAGTACCAAGGCTGACCGGGCCTGCAGCACATGGGACCTGAACTCCAGCTCCTGCTCGGTCAGGGCTTTCGCACACACGTGCGTGTGGGCATGCCTGCGCGCACACACACGTGCAAACACGCGCAAACACATGCACACACACGCGCACACACAGGGGAGTCAGCGGGCAACGGAAGCCATGTTGTGCGCAAAGTGTTGCATGCACACGCACGCACATGCACACGCACGCACACCTCAAAGCAAGCCTACGATAGCCCTCTCCATGCCCCTGGGAAATACTTTTTGAGAAAACAAGGTGAGGCCGTCAGCATCCCCAGCCCTGGGCGTCTTGCAGCCCGTTTTCATGGGGGGTCCTTGCCTGGTGGACGGTGGAGTTTGGGGGTCAGCGCAATGACGGGCTGGAGCCTGTGTTTGCAAACGCCGCGTCTGTCGTCCTGAACGAGTCAATGTGGCCCCTGCCCCGCCCCCCAGCAAGCAGCGGGGGAGGGGCCGGGTAGGAGGAGCGGCCGCGGGAGGGGAGGGGCCGGCCTGGACTGTGGTTCCATTAACAGCTCGGAAGCTGCAAGCTGGAGCCAGAGATGAGTCAGAGAGCATCGGAGGGATGGGACGCGGTCCAGAACGCTCCCCCTGCCCGTCCTGCCAGGGCCTGCCCCACGCCCAGTGGATAATTCAGCAGGCTGACCCAGACAGGCAGAGGGCAGGGCGGGCTCCGGGCGGCCCGTGAAGGGCAGGCAGGACGCGGAGGGGAGGGGCGCACCTGCTCCGGGGTTACTGTCACCCCCGCCCCCCCCAGCCGGGGAAATGGAGGCCTAGAGGGCCCCTGCATAGCTCCCGGGCTAAGCCTCTGCCGATGGGGCAGCAGCTACCGTGGCCCCGGGTCCAGGGCTCGGAATGCACCTTAGGGAGCAGAGCTGTCGGGCCAGCCCACAACGAGGGGCGTTACAGAGCTCCCTCATTTCGGTAACCGCTGCTGCCTCCTTCCTCCCCAGGCCACAGCCCCCAGACTGGTCCCGAGCTGAGCCCCGCCCTTCGGGGAGCTGCCACACCCCCAAGCACGGGTGGTCACCAGGCCAGCAGCTCTGCCGGTGGGCCAGCCACTGACCCCTGCTCCAGCCCCTTTCCTAGGGGGGCCCTGCCCCACCCCGTCCCGCCCCACCCAGCCCCGCCCCGCCCAGCCCCACCCTGCCCAGCTCTGTCCCACCCTGCCCAGC
>NW_023270490.1:11506041-11569724 GCF_011800145.1 Mirounga leonina
CCTGCCCAGCTCCGCCCCACCCAGCCCCGCCCTGCTCAGCCCCGCCCTGCCCTGCCCTGCCCCGCCCTGCCCAGCTCCGCCCCATCCTGCCCAGCTCCGCCCCGCCCAGCTCCGCCCCGCCCCGCCCCGCCCTGCCCAGCCCCGCCCCACCCAGCCCCGCCCCGCCCAGCCCGCAGGAGCCTTGTCAGACCCAGCAGCTGCCCAGAGCCTTCACAGGCCAGGCGTGGACCCCGCGGCCGCAGCCTCCCCTGCCCAGACCACGGACCCCTCTGTGTTGCGGAGGGAGCGTGGCGGAGAGGCCTCAGGCGAGCACGCCCACAGGCAGCGGGGACTCAGCCCCTCTTGTGCCAGAGACAGGACGGGGCCACGGCCTCCCCAGGGCCGGGTTCGCAAGCTGCGCCATCTCTCACTGCTGCGAGCGCCGGCAGTCTCCGTAGTCTCTACCACAGTGCACAACAGGATTCAATGAACACGCCAGACAGAGGAGGTCGCTGCCTCCACGGTCACAGCCTAGTGGAGGGGGCAGGGGGCCGCTCGTGTAAATGAGCAGCTGAGGTACAGTCAGGTGTCTAGGGGAGCAGAGGGGACTGACCGGACGGGTCAAGGAAGACCGCTCCCAGGAAGAAAGATCTGAAATGGTGCCTGAGCCAAGGGGAGGAGCAGCTCCACAGCCTCGCGGAGGGAGAGCATGCAGAGGCAGGAGCGGCAGGTGCAAAGGCCCTGAGGGGGGTGGTCCCCGCCCCAAAGGGAGGCCCTCCTGGCTGCGGCCCAGGCTGAGGGGGCCAGCGATAAGTCTCAGGGGCCTCGTGGGTCCCGATCCGGAGCGGAGCCTTATTCTGAGTGCAGGGGGGAGCGCGGAGGCAGGACCTGATCCCCGTGCTCATCAGATCCCTTTGGCTGCTCTGGGGAGGGAAGTGAAGGTATGGAGCCTGAGGGCAGTGAGGAGGCCAGGCTTCAAGAGGAGCTCTCGGTGATGTGGTGGGACAAGAAGGGGAATTTCAGATTTATCCTGAAGGTGAAGCCACGAGCTGCAGAATGGATGGGTGTGAGGTGAGGAGTCTCAGTTGGGGGACGCCCAGACTCAGGCATTGATGGCAGAGCTCGGGGCGACCTGAGCCTGGGGGGAGCTGGTGGACAGTGCTGTCTGGCCTCACGGAGCCTGGGCCACCCACTGGGCCTTCCTGGTGCTGAGCAGGTGACCGAGGGCTCAGACAAGCTCAGGGAAAGCTCTGGAACCTTGGTATGAATTTGGGGTCATGAGTGCATGGGTGATCTTAGAGGTGTCAGCAGGGAGAAGGGGCTGAGCCCTATGGCCTCTGACCTGAGAGAGGAAGGGCGGGCAGGGTGGGTGTGGGAGGGGGATAAACGTGAAGTCCATAAGACATCATTACTTGGCGCAAAGGTCCCAGGTCAGGTGACAATGGTACTCAGCTGCCCTGGTCCAAATTGGTAGCAAGCTTATCCCAGGGTCACTCGTGGTGCCCCCCCATTTATTCCTGCACCATCTCCATGGCAGTGTGCTATCGTCTGCAAAGGGAAACTGAGGCTCAGGTTAACCACCGTGGGATTTGACAGGACTGCACCAGCATCCAAGCAGACCTTTGTCCACGGCCGGTGCTCTCCCTCGTGAGGCCTGGGGGGTGACCCAGCGTGCTAACCTGGCGGTGGGCGGGGGTCTGGAGTCTTGTGTCTTCGTCCACGCATGAGAAGCTTGGATTCCTGAGGTTTCCAAACTCCACTTGCCACAAGGGGAACTCAAACTGACAGAGAGGACCTTGTCATGAGAAGGTGGGGAGTGCCCTGCTGGTCTGCGTGCAGCAACGGCGAGCTGATGCCCGAAGCCCCCCCGCGCACCCCTGCCCTCCCAGCCAGTCTGCTCCACACGGCTCTCTTCCAAGGCAGCACCTTCAACACCACAACGGCCCTGACCGGGGTTCGAGTGAATAAGGGCAGCTGGACCGCAGGGCGACCTCCCGCCCGCAGGAAGCTGACCATATAGATGAGCACAGCCAGGGACCCCCAGGACCCTGAGCCTGCGGAGGGCCTGGCTGGGCTTTGCAGCCTCACTGGCCTGGAGAGGGAGGGGGTGGAGGACAGGGCAGTGGTTCTCACTCTCCTGAGGTGCGTCTGGAGGACTTGTCAAAGCCCAGAGCTCAGCAGGTCTGGGGCACTGAGAATCCATGATGCTGCTGGTCTGGGACCCCGCTTGGAGAACCACTGACTCGGGAGTGCCTACCCAGCCTGCATATTAAATCACCTGCTGAGCTTTAAAAACTGAGTCTGGCCACTGTGTCAGAGTTTGGGGAAGGAAGGGGGCAAGGGGACTGGGGTAGTGAGAAAATCTTTGAAAGTTCTGTTCTCCGGTGGGTCCAGCATGGGGGCTGGTGAGGAGCTCAGAGGGAGGAACTGGTCAGCGCTCCCTAGGTCATCTGAACGGAGGACCCAGCAAGGGGGCTTGGTGCAAACAGGTGTCTGGGCCTGCCACCCAGAGCCCCCCAGGAGGACCTGAGGCTGGGGCTGTGGACAGGATCATCGGGGGATCCGTGGGACAAACTTTGAGACCCAGCGAGGAAATACATGGCCGGACAGCATCGCGCACGCGGAGAGATGCACAGAAACGCCTCCAGCATGCTGCTCGCCTGGAGAATCACCCAGCTGCCTGTGTGCAGGCGAGGAGGCTCGGGGAGGGCGCTGGGCCAAAGCAGGTGGCTCCTCATCCCTTTCCTTAGAGTCACCTCTCTGGCTTCTATTTGAGTTTATTAGTGTCCAAATCCTCTGAAGATAGTATTGCCTGCACTGGGATGACCATGCCCGCCTCCCCCAGCCCCAATATTAATGATCAATTAAAAACCCAGCAGGAGGAGAGGAGAGGGGAGGCTGGGGACATCTGTGTCCGAGGCAGCTCCTGGAGCCTCCTTGGGCAGGAGGCTCAGGTCCTAGTCAACATGTCCAGCAGTCCCTCCAGGCTCCGCTCATCCTAGGACAATGACTCAACCCATCCATCACCCTGACGTCCAGCAGACAGCGAGTGTTTGAAACCAACCGGCACCCTGGGCCTTGGACACAAAGGGATCTGTTGGTGCCAGGCGAGGCAGAGGTTTGGCAAAGGACCAAAGCGCCGGTGACGGGCACAATATGGTCTTGCACCGAACCAGCCTTTCCTACGCCATCTCTCAGTGTGCCCGGGAGCCAGTCCCAGCCTCCCAGCGGAGCCCTGTGTGGAGCCAGGCCTTCTTAGGCTGGGCTGGGGCAGGCATGAGGGAGGCGGGGCTCGGTCTCTCTTCCTCACCCTATGGAGGCACCAAGACAGATGGCAAAGGTGTGGGGCAGCTGGTGGGCTGCAGAGAGACAAGAACGTGGACGAGTACACCCGGCCCCGTACTCCTTGCTGTCACCTGCCCACTGCCATCCCGGCACCAGCGCACCTACGGAGAGGCCCCATGGGGATGGCATGTGCCGGGTCCTTGCCAGTGCTGGTGGTGGGGCTGAGGAGGGCCTCCCTGGGGCATCTACCCTGTGCCATCCTCATGGCAACCACAGGGCAGGCCCCTTGTTCAGGTGAGGAGACAGAAGCCCCCATAGGCCGGAGGGCCCTGGCCAGGGGGAGGCATGAGGACAGCATGCGGTGGGCCATGAGCTCTGCCCCTGCCCACTCCCAGCACTCAGCAGGGGGCAATGACCTTGACCCTTTGACAGCCAGGAGGGGAGATGGGGCTGGTGGCCACCTGGGGCAGAGGCTGGCTACGTCATTGGGCTGGGAGCATCCCTCCCCGCCAGCCCCTCATGGGCGCACGTCAACATGCCCAGACAGCCACTGGGGGCTCTGGCCGTGTCCACCTCGTTCTGGCCAGGTGTGGGCCCTGAACAAACAGTGTTGGGCTTCCCCAGCAGGCTGAAGGGACATGAGCATCACTGCTGTCTTGGCCAGGTCAGGTGGCCATAGCCGTACCGTAGACTGGCTGGCTTTGACAACAGAAACCCCTCCTCTCATGGTTCCGGAGGCTGGAAGTCTGAGATCAGGGTGCCAGGGTCACCTGGTTCTGGGTGAGGGCCTCTTCTGGCTTGCAGACTGCATCCTGTCACTGTGTCCTCAGATGGCTCCTCCATGGCATGCATGTGGATAGAGTGACCCATCCTATAGGGCATGGAATCCCCCCAGGAGAGCCCCATCTTCACAACCTCACCTACCCCTAACGACTTCCTAAAAGCCCCACCTCCAAATACTGTCACATTGGAGTTAGGGTTTCAACATCTGAATTTTGAGGGAATTTGGGGTGGGGGACAAAAACATTCAGTCCATAACAGATACAAAATTCCTCAACAAATACTGGGAAATTGAATCCAGCAAAAATAAAAATAAATTATCTCATGACCAAGTGGAGTTATCCCTACGATGCATGGCTGGTTCGATATTCAATATTCGAGTCACCGTATCGACAGTTTAAAGAACAGAAACCATGTGGACATCTCAATAGATGCTGTAAAAATATTTGAAAATACTTAACTTCTATTCATGATGAAAACCCTCATCATGAAGAGACCTCCTCAACCTGATTAAAGGCATCTATAAAAAAATAATGATAATAATGATAAACAAGAAACCCATACCTAACATCATTTTTGATGGGGAAAGCCCTAAACAGTGTAATAAGACAATGAACAAGTTGGTGTGCCTACTGGCTTGGGAGATCAACAGAGCTGTCTCTATCCACACATACCAGGAGTCTATATGACAGTCTCAAAGAATTGACAAAAAACTGCAAGAAGTAATAAGTGAGCTTTGCAAGTTCCTCAGATACAAAGTCACTATACAAAAATCAGTCCGATGTTTATTTACTAGCAATGAACAATTGCAAACTGAGATTTAAAAACAGTACCATTTACAATGGCACCAAACACATACGAAATACTTAGATATAAATCTAATGAAATGAGTGTAAATTTTGTAAGCTGAGGACCACAAAACACTGATTACAGAAGCCAGCTAAGATGCACATAAATGGAGAGATGAACCATGTTCATGGATTGTTAGCATGTTCATTTCCCCCAAACTGGCCTATAGATCCAATGCAAATCCAAACAAAAGAAAAAAACCCAAACAAACAAAAGCAAAAACAGGGGAATGTTTTTGTAGAGGTTGGAAAACCTGTTTTTAAAACTTACACGGGAAAAAGAAAAGGAGCTAGAATCACCAAAAGAAGTGTTTGAAAAAGAACAAAGCTGGCAGATTCACACTAACTGATTTCAAGTCTTACTATAAAGCTACAGAGATTAAGAGAGTGTGGTATTTACGATCTGATAGACACATAGAACAAAATAGACTCTAGAATTAGGGCCACATATATAGTCAATTGATTTCAGTGAAGGTTCAAAGATAATAAATGGGGGAAAGACAGTCTTTTTAACAAATGGCGCTGGAACAATTGGATATTCATGTGCCCCCCCCCGCCACAAAAGAGAGAGAGAGAGAAAAAGAAAAGAATCTTGACCCATGCATTGTAGCATATACAAAAATTAATTCAAAATGGCTCATAGACCTAAATAGAAAATCTGCAACCATAAAACTTCTAGAAGATAGAAAAAGAAATTCTTGTGACCTTGGGTTAGTCAAAGACCTTAGATCTGACACATACAAGCATTGATCCACAAAAAAATGAATTTGTAAATTGAATTTAATAAAAATTAAGAACTTCAGCTCTTTCTATGGCAGTTAAGAGAATGAATGAACAGAGGAGCTACAGACTGGGAGGAAACATTTGCCCGTCCTCTTACCTGATAGAGAACTTGAATTCAGAATATATAGAGTTCTCAAAACCCAGTAATAAATGGCCTAGTGTTTTTTTTTTTAAGATTTTATTTATTTGAGAGAGAGCATCAGTGGGGGGGAATAGTTGAATATGTTGTCCCTTCAGATGACTTTATCTACCTGTGTCTGTATATAAAGTGTGTCTCCTGTAGCCAGTATATAGTGGGATCTGGCTTCTTTATATTCACTATGTCAATCTCTGCCCTTTTTTTTTTTTTTTAAGTAGGCTCCGTGCCCAATGCAGAGCCCAAGACCCTGAGATCAAGACCTGAGCTGAGATCAAGAGCCGGATGCTTAACCAACTAAGCCACCCAGGTGCCCTCTCAATCTCTGCCTTTTAATTAAAATGTTTAAACCGTTAACATTTGATGAAATTATCCATATGGTTGGATTTAGGTCTGTCATTTTATTTTTTGTTTTCTGTTTGTCTCCTCTGAGTTTGTTTGTTCTAATGAATATATTATTTTTTACTATTCCATTTTAACGTATACACTGGCTTTTGGCTGTCTCTTCTTACATACTTTTTTTAGTGGTTACCCTAGGGATGTCAGGATCCTTTATTTTACAGTCCCCTTAGAGTTCGTATTTTCTCCCTTCCCATAAAATAAAGCAAGCTTGCAAATTTAGGTCCATTTCCCCAGCCTCACTGGCCTTTGCCACTCATATTATGACACCTCCATGTGTTGAAAATCCCCCCACAGCATTACCATTTTTCGTTTTAAAGGGGAAGAAAAGCAAACCTGGATATTTACTCCGGGAATCACACTCTGCCTTCTCCTGGTGCCACCTCCCATCAGCCTGGCGCTCCTGCACCATTTCTGGTGGGAAGGTCTGCAGGTGGTATACCCTCTTAGTTTTCCTTCACCTGCGATTATCTTCGTTTTCCTTCATTCCAGAAAGAAATAGTCACGGGAAATGGAGCTCTGGGCTGACAGTGCTTTTCTCTCAGTACTTAGAGACGCTGCTCCGCAGCGTCTGGTCCTCACGGTTTCCGACAGCAAACGTCAAGCCTCTGAATCATCGTTTCGTGGGTGTAATGTGTTGTTTTTCTCTAGCTGCTTCCAAGATGTTTTCTTTGGTTTTCAGGAATTTGGTTATTATGTTTCTCAGTGTGGTTTTCTTTAAGTTTATCCTCTTTGGGATTCTCTGAGCTTCTTGAATGTGTTCATTTATTTCTCTCACCAAATTTAGGGTGTTTCCGTCATTTTTCCTTCAAATACCTTCCCCATCTTTCTCCTCTCTTCCTGGAACTCCAAATGTGTACCGGACTCTCTGATGTCGTCCCCCCTGGTCCCTGAGCCTCCGCTTTCTCTTCCTATCTCTCTTCTGTAGATTGGATATTTTCTATTTACCTTCAAGTTCACTGACTTTCTCCTTCATCTCTGTTCTGCTATGAGTCCATCAGTCAATTTTTAATTTCAGATTCTGTATTTTGGGATTTGGAAATACTCATTTGTTTATTTATTTCCTACTTCTCTGCTGAGACTTCTTATCATTCATTTCATATCATATTCTGTGTTTGTGGCGGGGAGGGAGTCCTTACAAAACCTAGTCGGGATGTCCACTGTAAGCACCTAGTCATCCAGGGGATGGTCATTTTCCTGGTTTCTGTTGAATGATTTTGTTTTACATCCTGAGCAGTGGAATGCTGTGTGGTACCAACTCTAGGTCCTGTTTTCATCCTCTGGAGATGCTGACCAGCGCAGCACACAGGTCCGTCTCACCTTCTGTGGGAGGGCTTCACATACGAGCCCTCCAGGGTCGTTCTGAGGTGTGTGCAGGGCTGTGCGCACAAGAGTAGACCCTCTTGTCTGGCTCTCTCCCTTCCAGGAGTCCCCCCACTCCCTTGCCTGCGGGGCCCCCTTTCCCGGTTTCTCTCACTGGGAAGATGGGGTTTCTATCAGAGTCGGAGTCTCTTGTGTGGCTGTGCTGATTCGAGACGGGCTTGCCTTCTGGACAGAGCCACAGGGAAAACCCAGAAACTCCGCTCAGGTTGTTTCTCTGCGTTCCACTCACTTCGACGAGTCCTCAGCAGCAGTTCTTGTTCACATTTCGTCCAGATTTTAGTCACAATTAGTGGAGGGATGGGCCAGCCAGTCAGTACCTGGGCTGTGTTTGAGACGACCCCTCCGTGCTCCCTCAAGGTTTTCCTGACAGCAAAGCTTGGCGGAGAGACGGTCATGCGCCTTGGGGGTGAGTGTGGGCCCCCGCTGTGTGCCGGGCACCTGGGCGGAGCCCGTAGCTCAGGCAGGTGGTGAGGACTCTGCGGGGGGCTCTTTTCTGGGGCCCGGGCCGGAACTGTCCTGTTTCTGGCAGGGGCGGCTGTGGCCAGAGCCAGGTCAGGCGATGGGGGGATGGCAATATCGTGTGGACACAACATCTTCCTTTCCTGCGTCAAAGTCGGACCAACCTGCTCAGACCCGGGTAACAGCCGGAGCAGCCGGCCTGTCTACACACCCGCAGCCTTGGGGACAGAGCGGGAGAGCCGGGGCCTCGGGACCACGTTCCCCCATCCCACGGAGGCCCTGCCCCGGCCTCCTCTGAGTTACTCCTGCCGCTTGGGGCAGCAGAGCCCTCGCGGGACCCAAGTTTCCTTGGCCCCACGCCACAGCTCCGGGGACAGACCACTGATGGCAGAGCTGATGAGCTCAGAGCCTGGGGGCAGGGGGCAGTCTGGCTGGACAGCCGTGACTCAGTAGAAGGGAGGGGACAGGGAGCAGAGGCGTCTCACGCACCCCTGGCGCCCTTCAGCACGGGGCAGGAACGGGGACACAAGGCGTAAGCACCACGGCAGCTCAACGGCCTTTGGCCAGAACGTCTGCTGAGTGTGCAGGCGCGGGGCGGGGCTCCGGGCTGAGGCCCAGGACAGGGGCTGTCACCAGCCGGCCGGGCTGGGAGGGGCGCGTCTCACACGTTCCGGGGGCACCTGGTGCAGCAGGCCCCCCAGCTCAGAGGGACAGTGGGCGGGAAGGAGGGCATGTGCAGGCCTGCGTACCCCCGGCCACACCCAGGTGGGGATGAACCCGGGCCCCTCCCTGCCTGTTCCCTGGGACGCCCACCTGCCCTGGGGGAGCCTCCCAGGGCCCGCCCACAGGAGCTGGGAGGTGGGGGGCAGCCAGGGCCCCAGGGCCCCAGACCACACACTTGCCACCCAGGTGCTGCAGCCCGGCCCACACACCTGGGTCCTTCCAGATCTGGTGTCCCTTGTTTGGGAAGAATGGTGAGGTTAGAGGGACCTGGGCATGTCCCCCAAAGAGCCTAGAATAAGACCAGAGCCCCAGGCCAGCTGCCCTGGGCAGCGAGAACTCACTTGGAGACAGGGTAGGCCCTTCTCTGCAGCCGTGGCCCCGTCAGCTCCATCTGCCCACCGGTTCTTCCCGTCGCTCCTGCCTCTGAACTCCACACCTGAGCATCCAGCTCCCACCGACCTGCCCGCTAGCGACAGCAGGGGCACCCCTAAACCTGTGCCCCAGCCGGCTCCTCTCCCTCAGCCAGACCCGGGGCTCCTGGGCTCCCTCTCGGGGCCCCCTCCTGTCTCTGAGATATCTGCCCGCCTGGATCTCCTGCAGGCAAAGGCACCCCCAGGCCCCCTGCCCCCCTTCCCTCTCCTCATGGCAGTGGGGGCCGCCTCTTCTCACGGACACCCATCACACCGCCCCAGCTCTGGTTGGAGCCCTCTGGGGCTGCTCAGATGAGGTCACGGACTGCCCAGGCCCCTCAAGTGCGTCTGAGTCCCCCTCCCCCTGCCACCCCCAGCTTCCCCCTGCAGCTCCCCGAGAGTCCTCTGCCTTAGCCCTCACGGCCCCTCTGCAGGGACTCTGGGCCAGGTCTGCTGCGTGGTGTGGGTCTGCTCGCGGGTGGTTCTGTTCTTATATTTGCAGTGACTGGTGATCAGGTCGTTGCCGTGGGGACATCCCCCCCCACCGCCTCCCGCAGGGTCCCAGGCACATCCGTGTGCATGTCTGAGGCGGCCCCTGTTCTGACAAACCAATTCCCTTCAGGGTCTGGGGGACCCACAGCCCACGTGTGCAGACTTGAAAGTTTGAACAGTAGAGCGCGAAGTGTGCCCTAAAGGTGAGCTTCCCAGAGTGTGCTTTCAACGTGAACAGTAATTTCTTACTTAAGAGAAGCCTATAAACCCAGCTCTTCTTTGGGATCTAGCAGGAAGTTCTTGTCCCAGTGGTTAACTGTTTTAGGCGAGAAGGCAGTGTCAGGAGACTTGCCAGCAGGTTAAGGACTTGGGATTTCAAGAGGTCCCCAGTTGATTGAGGGGCTCATAGTGTGGTGAGGGGGTGTGAGGCCCCGGGCACAGGTGGGAGGGTGGGGCCTGCAGGCGCCAGGCACATCATTCAGCCACAGATGGGGAGGGACTGGACACTCAGGCTGCATGCCCTTCACTCCTGCATTCACTGTTTCTTTATAAATACAGATCAAGCTCCTACTATGTGCCAGATAATGTCCCTAGCAGGAAACAGTAGGCACAGACATGTCATTCGGGGTCAGGGGAGCTTTCCCCGTGGCCAGACCCACATGTGCAAAGGCCCTGTGGCAGGAGAAGCCCCAGGCACCGAGAGCATGTGTGAGGGAGGTGAGCCTGAGAAGCTAACGTTTGCTTCAACCCAAGGGCATCAGCTGAGCTGCTGCAGGAGATGCTTGTCTAGCAAGTGCCACAGTAAACCCTCAGGGCCTCCAGCGGTGGCCCCCTGGGATCAGCCCCCAAACGTCCTGCCCCTGGACCTCAAACGTTGTTCCAGTTACTGCTACATCACGAGCACTCAGACTCAGGTCGTAAGATGACCCCGTGTGTTGCTCTCAGAGGCTGTGGGCCAGGACTCAGACGAGCCACACAGGGACCTCCTTCCTCGGTGGGGTGGGCGTCGGGCCACTAAAACCCAAAGTTCTGCCACAGTCCCACCAGCTGGGGGGGCTCTCTGCTCCATTTCCCAGCTGGGGCCCCTGGGGAACATGCACCCCCCACCTCTGAGGTTTGCCCAGGACGAGATTGGGAGCAGGGACTCCCTGCTCAGAACCCGGAGGCGGGAAGCATGCACACTGCTGGCCTCAGACTCAGCTGCTGTTCCAGCCCCCTGCTCCTGCTGCCCCCCAGGCGGCTCTCCCAGGGAGGAGGCCCTGCCCCACCCGCCCAGGCAGACCGGCAGGTCACGGCAGGCCACTGACCTCCCTCCGGTCCTGGCCCAGAGATGCGGCAGGTGCATGCAGGGCAGGGTCTTGGCCCAGGCTGGGCTCTGAGGGCAGGGCCTCTCCAGGGATACCAGTCCCTCCCCACAGGGCAGCCGAAAGCAGGGGGAGCGGCTGGCCGGGGGGGCGGGGGGGGGGCACGGGGAAAGCCTGCTGCCTTGGCCCCTGGGGACCCCGGCCCTGACATGGTTTAGGACAGGCAAGGGGCGGGGCCTCCAGGGAGCTGCACTCCCCCGGCCACGCCCCCTGTGCCCAGCTGGCCGCGGGAGCCCCTGGCTCCTAACCCTTCAGCAGGCTTTATGCTCAGTGCACACACCTGTCCTGTCTCCAGAGCCACGGCACCTGCGTGAACCGTGCAGCCAGCTCCAGGCACTGCATCACAACCGTGTTTGGAGAAGGTAAGAGTTTCGGGAGGGGCCTGGGGCTGCTGAGCTGTGGTGGGGGGGCCGGCAGGGGAGTGGCGAGGTGGGACCAGCAGAGGCGGAGCGGGCGGGTCCTGAGAGGGAAGATGGGGCTGCCAGGACCCTTCGGCTCCAGACATCCGACAGCTCCCGTCAGGCCCCCACCTGGGACCCCTTTGGGGTACCATGCCCCCCCAGGTTCCTCTGCACCTCAGCGTCTCGGGGAGGCGGCCTGTCCTTCACTGCTGGAGTTGGCATGTGCCTGTCTGGGGCAGGGGCAGGAAGGTGCCCTGCAGGCCGGTCCTTGTCCTCGGGGGCGCAGGGCAGCTCCCAGCTTCATAAGCGGCAGGCCTGCAGGTGTGAGTGGTCGTGAATATGAATGAGCCGCTGGCGGAGCCCACAGTGGCCATTAGGAATGACATGACCTGTGTTTATTATAAACTCTTCTCTGAGGTGCACCGTGGCTTGATTAATAATTGGGCCCGGCATCCCAGGGAAATTTCAGCTTTGCCACTTTGGAGAATTGCAGTGAAAGCACCATCCTCCCAAAGGTTCTTCCTCACCCCTGTATGAGCAGCTCTGTAAGATGCACGTGGAGGCTCATGCCTGGTCACCATGGTTTCCTTAGCGGGGATCAGAGCACTCACAGGTGACGCCCGTTCTTCGGTGGGATGACGAACCCTTTGCTTTCACACCAATGGAAGACATGACCTCACGTCCCGCGGGGAGCGGAAGACACGGCTGGGTCGGAGAGAGCCGGAGAGAGCCGGAGAGAGCCAGAGAGAGAGACACTGAGCTGGGGAAGCTCCCGCCATCGAGGAGAGCGCCCGGCTGGAGCGCACAAATGGACACGGCCAGCAAGAGCGCAGCGAAAAGGACCGTACTGCAGGCAGAGCAAGGGGCGGGGGGCGGGGGGCGAGGCCTGGCTCTCCCTGGCTCTCTCTGTTCCCCGAGGACCCTCACGTGGACCCTGAGCTGGGAAGCGCTGGGCGGGACGCCAGCAAAGCACTCTCGGAGTTGCAAGCAGGCCCATTTGTAACTGTGTTACTCCTTAGCAGTGTTACTCAGCTGGCTGGCAGAGCCCCAGCTCAGCTGCCGGCTGCCTCCCGGCCGCAGGGATGCAGGACTCGGGGTGGGAAGGGGGCCCCACGCCGCATCTTCCTCTCTGTGCTCAGGGGGCCTTCCTGGGGGATGCCACACCCCGGGCCTGCCCACGGAAGGGCACCACGCAGAAGCTGGCCACAGCTCCCACTTTCTGAGAGTTTGGAGCCCTGGACAGGGGTGGGGTCCAAGGGTGGCTACATGGCATTTGCCGCAAATGTCAAAAACCCCCACGTGTCCGTTGCGTGTCCCCTACCATAGGTGACCGACACCCCAGCAAAGCTGCTCTGCAGGCTTCGGCCCTGGGACTCTCCTGTTCACGTCACCACTGGAGCAGACCCTCTAAGCAGTGCGCCAGCCCGAGTCCCCGCTCATCCCCCTCTAAGGAAGGCCGGGGCCGCTGTGTGTCCATCATGGGCCATGCTCATTTGGGTCGTTGTAAAAGTGAATTTACTCCTTAAATACCATTCAAGGAAACTAGCAAACTCGCCTCCCCAGACGAGCTCCTGATGGCTGAAACGGGCCTCGTCTGCAGCACGCTCCTTGCTCATACCGCAGATTCGACTCTTCATGGGCCCTGTGTCACTTGGCCCCAAATGCTGGGCCTGCTTCAAACCAAGGCAATGATGCCCTCATTGCTCCATTGTCACTCACCTGGAAAATTATCATGGGGTCACGGTCACTACCTCTCACACTGTGTGATGATTCGAGCTGGGGCTGAGGACATGCCTCCTAACCCTAATCCTGCCTCCTCGGGGCTCCAGGACTGGCAGGGCCCGTGTCTGCTGGGAATCCCTTCCCTGTTGCAGAAGACATTTGTGGGGGGCCCCTCTCCCCGCTTCCTACGGCGGTGGACTGGTTTGGCCTTCGGCATCCACCACTGCTCTGTTCCAGCCCATGCATTCCAGGCATGGTGGCCGGCTGCAGTCCAGGCTTGGGCACGCGACCCTGGGAAGATCAGCATGAGTCAGTTCCAGGAGCTGGGATTTTGGGGCTGCTTCCATGTTGGTGAGGTGGACTCATGAGGACAGAGCCAATGTGGATGGGACACAGAGTAGAGAAATCTCATCTTAGCAACACCTTTTAAACCCTTGATCAAGCCATACCTGAAACAAGAATGCCCTGACATTCCAGGTTGTGTCTTCTGTCACCTGCAACTGAAGGAGGCCGGGGCCCGTGTTCAGGCTGAAGGAGTGGTCTGGCTCTGGTCTCACTTGACCTGCATCGGGCAGCAGAGAAGATGCGATGAGCCCATCATGAGAAAAGCCTCAGATAAATCCAAATTGTGGGGTATTCTACAAAACACTGGACCAGTCGTCCTCACAACTGCTGGGTCACCAAAACAAGGAAAGTCTGAGAGAGACTGTCCCAGCTGAGAGGAGCCCAAGGAGACATGCTGACCCAGTGTCACATGGGTCCTGGGGTGGAAAGAGGACATGAGGATAGTAGTGAAGCTGGGTTCCCATCCCATGCTCCTTCCTCGTGACAAGTGGACCACCACAGTGTGAGATGGGGGCGCTGGGCAGCATGTGGGGACCCCCCCACTCTCTTTGCAACCTTTCTGTAAATCTAAAACTCCTCTGAAATCTCAATGTGTATTTGGAAAAGGAAGGAGAAAAATGAATCACAATTTGAACGTTCACTGAAGAAAAGCCGGTTTTGCAGAGACCACGGAGCATCAGTGTAGCGTTTCTACCTCAGCTCTAGAAGAAGGGACACACGTGGGTCTGGCGCTTTGTTGTGGGTGCGAGTGGCCCACGAAACCACAAAATCCCGCAGCAGGAAACATACAGGTGCCCGGGGCCGGTGGGGTGGGTGGGCGCACGCTGGGTTTTAGGCAGACGTTTTCGGCAGGGGTTGAGAGCCGTTGGCCATGAGGAAGATGAGTTTCAGTTCCTGGCTGTTGTGCAGAGAACAGCTGGGGAGGAGGAGGTGGGTGAGGTCAGGGACCCTCCAGTGGGTTGGACTGGAGCCGCCGGGGTGGGGTGGGAGCATCCAGCTGAGAAGGGCACCCCTTGCTGCCTGGGCCGGATGGCATCTGGCAGCCCCACCAGGCAAACAAGAGCTGGGCCCACATGCCCCTCCCAGCTCGGTGCTCCCCTGAGCTGCCGTGGGACCGGGCCGTGCGGGCAGGACCGGGTGCCCCGGGCCTGTGGGGACCAGAGCCACTGCCCCTCATGGCTCAGGACACCTGGGAAGATGGCAGCGTAGGCAGAAACACAGGAGGAGGTGCTGTGAAGTCCCCGTCGGGAGGAGGGGCTCAGGCAAAGGCCAGCAGCCCCGCCCGCTGTGGCCCCAACCGGTGGGCGCCCAGCCCCGGCTGCTGTACCAGGACCTGCAGGCAGGCTCACCGACGGCCCAGGGGCCTGAGTGGCTCCTCCGGGGACACGAGGGCTGGGGACGGAAGACGGGGCAGATGCGGGGCGGGAGGGGCGAGCTCAGCGCCCGAGGCAGTGTGGTCCCGCCCGAGGGGCACCGGCCAGGCCGCTGTGGGGGTCTGCTTCTAAGAGCAAAAGACAGCCGTCAGTGCGCTCTGCACTGGAGGGGGCGTGGCTGTCACCCAGCTTGCGCGGTGGCGGGAGGAAGGGGGGGACGAGAGGTGAACAGACACCCAAACGTTTAGGAGCTAAATCAGTAAGATGAGCACCAGAGACCTCCCAGCTGTCCCTGCACCAGTCACTTCTGCAGAACAGGCACCCCCCCGCCCCCGGCAGGTGGCAAGGAGCATCTCCTTCTCGTTGGAGTCTGAGGTCAGCGGGGCAGGGCAGACCCGCTGGCTCTGGGCTGTGGGTGGGGCTCAGCTCTACCACCGCGGTGCCTATTCTTCTGTGACCAGCAGGTGCCCCTGCCAGTCCTTGTCGGGGTGACGGCAAACACACAAGAACTCGAGCCCGACACCTACACACAAATCAGGCCTTGGCTTGGGTCATGTTCACCAAAATCCCACGGGCTAGTGGACGAGGAAGGAAACGCCTCCCACCTCCAGGCCCCCACTCTAGGGTGCGGGTTAGGATGCCGCGGTACTTTCATCATAGGCGAAAGGAAGCGTTTCACAAAGGTGGAACCGTTCTGAGGCGAAAGGAAGCGTTTCACAAAGGTGGAACCGTTCTGAGGCGAAAGGAAGCATTTCACAAAGGTGGAACCATTCTGTGGTGGAAATGTTCATTAGGAATATCAGCTAAGAGGCCTCCTGCCTGTCAGTATGTCAAAGGCCAGCACAAACCTGGGCGCCGGGAGCTGCTGGTGGTGGGAGTCCCCAGCCGTCCGGGGGCTGTTCACGTGGAAAACAGGGCGGCCATGAGACCTCCAGCCGAGAGGCCTCAGCGTCTGCCCAAGGGGTCATAAAAGGACCCAGATTCCCCATCAGCCAAGATTTTTAGGAGCGGAGCAGAGCCCGGGAGCAGCGCAAACTCCAGTCACGGAGTGCCCTGTGCCGTCCCCTGCCTGCCAGCCCCACCACCGCCAGCCTCACAGGAATCAGCACCAACACTAAACATAAAGAGACTGCTTTCCAGGCAAACTGCTGATACTCGGGACTCCGGCAAGGAGAGCTTGAGGGAGACCGGCCTCAGGGATCCATACGACACGTGACAGCTCAGACGTTAATCAATTTTCAACCCTTGAAACGAAAATGGTCTTGATTTACGAAATCCCCCGAGTCAGGTCTTTTCCACGCCGCCCAGCATTGTGAGCAGGGGTGTCCTCGCAGGCAGGTGTGCCTGGTGCAAGGCGGCCCTCTGTCCGGCCCAAGACCCTCCCGGGCACCCGCCCACCCCTGCCTGCCGGGGGCTGACCTCCAGACACAGCCACGCAGCCCTGGCCACACCACACCTGGCGGGTGTAAGGGGATGCTGCTTCAGGCTCTTTGCTTTCGTCAGAGACCTTCCGTGTGCACGTGGGGATCGGCAGTGGCCCCAAGAGGGACCCCAGCCCCAGGGGTCACTGTCCAGTAGGTGAGAGATCACCTCCCTCCAACCCCACGGACTGAGGACAAACAAGTTTATTCTGGGCGGTTGATGAAGATCTGTAGAAAACATAAGCCCCTATCCATTTTCAACCATGTAATTATATTCCATCTGCACTCTCTGGTCGCTAGTGCCAGACCCTCAGCTAATTATTTAAATAAGCAATTTGAGCCAAAGCTTGGAAGTGTCACGCCACTGTATACCCAAATCCACCAGACAGAGAAAATAGGGGAATATAGATGAATTGCATTATTGCTCTGGGATGGTGAGTCCTTCCCAAGCAGCACAGAAGGAAAGATTGGTATATCTGACCACAGAACAATTTAAAACAGCTGATGGTTAAAGACACCATGAACCAAAATTAAAAGCAAATGGCAAACCAGGAGAAAGTGTTTCCATATGTATTACAAGTGGTTAATAATGATCTCGTAAAGCAATACATTTTAAAGGACAAGCACGCCCACAGAAAAATGGGCAAAAGACCTGCACAGGCATTTTACAAACTGCCCTGTCAGCCAGCGAGCGGATGAGCAACGCTTCGCTTCACTGGAACCAAAGAAACACTACCAAAGCATCAATGGCACCCAATTTATCTTCTGTCAAACTGGCAAATAATGTTTTAAATCGTAAAACCAATTCTGGCCAAAGAACAGAGAAAAGACCCCTCATGCCCGCTGGTAGAAGTATAAACTGGCATGCCTTTTCTGGAGGGTGGGAAGACGGGCAATGCGGTGTATTTGGAGACAATGAACCAAGAGCCCAATGAAATTCATAGAAATATGTCCTAAAAACATACGTTCCTGTGTGAGGATTTGCATGCAAGAATAGTCATGACACGTAGCAGGTAAAGCTGGAAACAGTCTACATACGTGATCAGATCATGGGAGAACCTTGTGCAGCCACTGAAAATGCTGTGGAAGAACATTTATTGACAGGGAATGTGACCATGAGCGCTGCCGAGAGTTATGGAAACAGTGGACAGATGCAGACGCTGTTGAAGAAGAGAGGAGTGGAGAGTGAGATAAGCAGATGGTCAAGGGCACGTGGACACTGGTTATCCCTGCAAGTGCTCTCAGGTGACCAAGGGGCCTCATAAACTTACTGCAAATCCAAAGAAATGACAAGACAAGCTGGTCAGTGTCCTCGCTCTCCCGCTGATTACTCTTTTCTGTTCCCATTGATTTTGTTCTATAAATCACTTTGAGTTGAGTTATTTGGGATCATGATGCAAAGAGGCATGCATTTGAACAAACACGAGGTCGCAAACATGGATGGGGAAGACGGGCACCATCCTCCTAGCAAGCCAGTTATTGTCGTAACACAGGAGGAATGAGCCGGGGAGCTGGGGCGGGACGACAGTCACAATATTTCCCTTGCCATTAAAACTGATTTTTAAAATGGATGAAGACTGCACACCGTGGCACTATCCCCACCCCACTCCCCGGGTTGGGCCCCGGGCTCTGTACCCACCACGTGGACTCAGGGCAAGCCACCTAACTTCCTTGTTTTATCCTGACCTGTAACATCGGAGAAATAATCATGTCTGCTTCGTGGATGCACTTCCCAGCGTGAGGGTCTGCTTTGGAAGCACTCGGTAAAGACCTGCGCTACAGTTAACCTTGGTATTGTTGTTGCGTTCGTTCAAGAACAACACAACCTCTTTCCCAGGGAATCTTGCTTGGCATGGATTATACAGCTCAGGCGTGTGCATATCCTGGAGCCTGCACCTTGTACCCATCGGACGTGCACACGTGGGCTCACCGGAGCACCTGCTCCAGTGGGCGGGGTGGCGCCGTCCCTAACAGCCTCGAACTGGCTACAGTCCAAGTGCCCGTGAACAACTGCACGAGTAAATGGTTGTGTGTTTGTACAAGGGCATACAATACAGCAAAGCAAATAAACAGGCCTCAGTTGTGTGCAACGACCCACATGAACCTTCAGAACATAGTGTTACCGCAAGAAGCCAGACACGCAGCGCGAACACCGAACAAGTCCAGACAGGCGAAGCTGGGAAACAGGGCGGCAGTTCCTCATAGGGTCAACTGCAGAATTACCGTCTGATCCAGCTGTCTGACTGATGAAACACCCCCAGCAGGATGGAAGCGGGTCTGGAAGGGCTGCACCCCGAGTGTACAGCAGTGCCGTTCACAGGACCCAAGGGGTGGAGGCAGCCCAGATGCCCCTCGACACAGGAATAGATCCAATGTGGTCTGTCCACACAACGGAATATAATTTCCCCTTAAAACGAATGACATGCTGCAACATGGATGGAGCTTGAAGACATTCTCGTAAGTTTTGGAGTTAGCCAAACACAAAAGGACAAATGTATGATTCCAGTGCTCCCAAGGTTACAGAGCAAGGTCACCCTCCGTCCACAGCACTCGGGTGAAGCTGAGGTTCCTGAGCTCGGCAGAGCGCAGACCAGCGGCCAGCCAGACACCTCTGGGCTTCTGCTCGGGGCCTGCGCTCTGGGTCCCAGGGCCCTGACCAGAGGCCCTGCCCTCCCCTTGCTGACCTGCCCCCCACGGTACGCCCACAGACACCAGCAAATTACACCAGTATCCTGTGGCTGCCGGAGCCAGAGGGGTCCCGGGCAGGACCCCGGGCTGGGCAGCCTTTCTCAACGAGCCCCGAGGCCCAGGGTCGCCAGTGTGCCCTTGAGCCGAGAGCACAGGGAAGCTGGGTCCTGCACCCCATGTACACGAGCCCCTTCACCGGGGCAGCTGCCTTCTCGGCCACACCTCCCTGGAACATCGTCTGGGACAGGAAGGAAGGGAGGAGAAGGTGGTGACAGAGGGAGAGGAGTGGTCCCGCGCTCGACGCTGCGCAGCCTGCCCCATGTCCTTGGCTGCTTTGGGTGGCCCCACCGTGGGCGGCCAGCCGCTTTCCTCACCTTCCTATCTCATCTGTTTTCTCAGACCTCAGCCATGTCATCTACAGGTACCTGCTCCTCGTCAGCCGCACAGGGATGCGGCATCTCAGGGGCCCCGCTGGCCTGTGCTGAGAGAGAAGGAGAGCCCGCCTGCAGGCGGCAGGTCCCTGTGCCCATGTGTCCACCAGGGGTGCGTCCAGGGCTGTGGGGGCCACAGCGAATCCAAGACCTCCTGCTCCCCCTCCCGAGAGATGCTGGCTGCCAGGGGAGTCCCGGGCAGGCTCCTAGCCCGCGCTCAGGGTGGCTCTGTTGGGTTCTCTGTGCCACCGGGACCCTGTGTTGTTATGACAGAACAGCAAACTTTAAAAAGACAATGGGACGGGGGCGCCTGGGTGGCTCAGTCGTTAAGCGTCTGCCTTCGGCTCAGGTCGTGATCCCAGTGTCCTGGGATCGAGCCCTGCATCGGGCTCCCTGCTCTGGGGGATGCCTGCTTCTCCCTCTCCCACTCCCCCTGCTTGTGTTCCCTCTCTCGCTGTGTCTCTCTCTGTCAAATAAATAAATAAAATCTTAAAAAAAAAAAAAGACAATGGGACGTCAGCGTCCAACTGCCTCGTTTTCAACATAGGGAAACCAAGGCTGGGAAGAGCAAGGCGCCTCCCTCCAGGGCTGGTGGAAGGTTCTGATGCTGGCTCAGGACAGGCGGGGCCAGGAGAGAAAATGAGGTGTTGGCTCAGGGCCCAAGGGCACTGTGGACATGGGTCAGCGGCCAAGGGTCAGGACTGCGCTGGGCGTCACTGCCCGGGACGTGACCGGCCACAGCCCTGGGGGCCTCCACCATGGAAGCCTCCAGGACGTGCACACTGCCAGGGTCCCAGGCCCAGTGACAGTGTGACCATGGCAGGTGGCAGGTAGAGGGAGACACGTGGGTCTGCAGCGGTCACCCGTCGATACCGCCCCCAGAGCCTCCACTCGCTCCTGACCTGCTGAGCAGCATGCACACCAACCCCACCCGGACCGTCAGTCTCACGGCATCACTAAGGAGCTAGGGCCAGACCTCAGCTTGACCAGGACGTCCACACAGCTCTGGGTCAAATGGGGCAGCGCAGCCATCCACGTGGACAGCATCTGGTGCGCGGGCCGGGCCTGGTCTGGCCCGATTCGCCGGGTAGAGCGCCCGGTAGAATCCGGTGCTTCCCGCTCTCGAGACGCCAGCTTCTCAGCTGCAGCCGAGCGACCCACCGGGCGACGGGCTCCCTTCCAGGAACCGGGACTGTGCTCTAAGAGAAATGCTCTGTTTCAGTGGATCCCAATCAGACCCAGTTGCCGAGACACCGGCCTTGGGGCCAGGCCTGCACAGGACCTTCCCTCCACAGTGGCGAGGCGGCCGCCATGCTCCTGGGGCCATTCCTCAGCTGGCTCCGCGGCCAGCGGTCCAGGGGCCTCCCCACCCTGCTTGGACCACAGTGGTGATCTGCATGGGGCAGCAGGTCCCTCCTGCCCCTCCCGGCCCCTGCCCCCTGCAGCCGGGATGTGCATCACGTGAGCGGCCCTGGAAAGAGCCCGTGACACCGGCCAGGACCAGCTGACCATCTGCCTTTCCTCTGACTCTTTCTTAGCCCGTCAGAAAGATAGTGCTTTTATGTAGAGAAGAATACTCACACCGAATGCGGGAGTTGCAAGCATCCCTGTGATGAGCCCAGCAGAGAGGGGCTTGAGCCAGGGAGGGAGCAGACGTGGGCACCCAGGCAAGACCCCCATGCCGTGCCTCCCTGAGCCAGGAGCGCTATGTCACCCGGGGGGGGGGGGGGGGGGCACCTCGGCTGGTCTGGGTCAGGAGCCCACGGAAGGGCGGGAAGTGAGCCGCAGTGAGGGTGAGGGCCACCACGGTCAACCCCCGTCCCCTGCCTGGAGACCCGCAGGAGGGGAAGAATGAAGGGGGGGAAATCAGAGGGGGAGACGAACCATGAGAGACAATGGACTCTGAGAAACAAACTGAGGGTTCTAGAGGGGAGGGGGATGGGGGCTTGGGGGGGATGGGTTAGCCTGGTGATGGGTAGTAAAGGGCACATTCTGCATGGAGCACTGGGTGTTATGCACAAACAGTGAATCATGGAACCCTACATCAAAAACTAATGATGTAATGTATGGGGATTAACATAACAATAAAAAAATTTTAAAAAAAAGAATGAGCCTCCTGTATGGGCTGTGGGGCCGGGGGGGCCTGCGCCTGGGCGGGTGGGGTCAGCGTTGGCAGCAGCCGAAGCCGGTCACGGGCACGCCAGGCACATCGTGCTCTTCCCTCTATGTTTGTGCACGTTCACATTTTCCCGAGAGCAGGGCAGGCGCGGAGGCGAGCAGGAGGCGAGCAGGACGGGAGGCCGGGTCAGGCTGGGTCTGCGGAAGGCGGGAGGGATTCCAGACGCGCTCGCCCCAGCCTTGCTCACAACTGCACGTCACTAGTCTGTGCATCTCGATCTCGTGGTCTGAGCCAGTGCAGGACATGGAAAGGGAAGCACAGGTTGCGGACCAGCGGTGACAGAAACCACCCCAGCGAGCAGCCCCATGGGCGAGCTTGTGAACAAGGCGGGCCTCTGCCCACCGGGGTTCCCACGCGCATTCCAGATGGAGGGGCCGGGAAAGGTGAGTGAGAGCCGCCTTCTCTCTCATTTACCCGGCGTTGGGGCTGTGGGAAAGGCTGCCGGTGCCTCCCTGGGGCTTCTGCGGGCCGGCTGGCCTCCAGGGGGACACAGGAGGGCCGGGGCGCCTCAGTGGACCGGGGACACCAGCACCACGTCCTGCACCAGCACGTCCCGGCTGCTCTCTGTACGTGGCTCAGTCCTCACCCCCGGTCCTCTTGCAGCCTGTCCGTGCCTCAGTCTCCCCATCTGCCCCCGCCTGGCCACAGGCAAATGGGGCAGAGGCCAGAGGTCTGGCTGCATGGCAGCCCCGCAAAGACTGGGGAGTTTCCCAGGGAAAGATTTATGGCTTATCAAATGTTTCCACTCCACCTCCCGGTGACAGTCACGGAGAAACCACAGTGACCCCACATGACCTGCTGTTTCCTGAGCACGGAGGCATGGACTCTGAATCATGCTGGGGTCACGGTGCCCCCGGAAGTGGCCTTGATGTGAGGGTGACGGGGCCAAGCCCAGCCCCTTCCCTGAGGGCCCGCGTGGCATGGACACCCCCCCAGAAGTGCCCCACATGGGGGGGCGCTGCTGGCCCTGCAGGGGTGGCCCCCCACGCACACTGGCCCTCCTGCCTCCCTGCACTCCGCAGGCTGGGGGCCACCAGGGGCCACAAAGGAGGGGTTGGCAGGAGTCCCCTGCACGCCGGCTGGTCCTGGTCGTACCAGCCTTGCTGTTTACCTGGAATTCTCGTCGGGGTTTCAAGGAAAGTCCTGCAGCCCCCGCGGAACCGAGGCCAGCCGCACTCCCACGCAGACGCGCAGACTGGCCCGCGAGACCGGCCCGCGAGGGCGAAGGCTTCCACCAGGTGGCGCGGGAACGCCTCCAGGGTCCAGCTTGGTTCCCACACTTTGTGCGTCTGGAGCAGCCCAAGCCAATAAAAATAAAATGGAGGCACGCGCGTAATTTTACATGAAATAGGCAAAATTAATCTCAACAGTATGTTCTATTTCATCCAATGTAGCCAAAATGTATCCCTTCCACAGGTTGATACGAGGAATCACTGATGAGATCCTTTCCTTTTCTCTACTGTCTTCAAACCCCCGTGGGTTACACGCGCAGAACGCCTCAACCGACCCACTGAAATTTTATCAGAAATCACTGATTGTACTTAAACTTCATAAAACTTAGAGTCCAAAAACGAGATCCCTTGTTCCAAAGATGCTTAGAAGTTTTCAGTAACTGAACGGAGTGTCATTAAAAATTTTTAAATCTAATTTAATTAAGGTCGAATTAAAGCCCCTGTGGCTGCTGAATGGGACCGGGTGTCAAAGGCCATGTTGCCAACCCCCGCCTACAGGCAGCCCACCTGGGTTAACAGCCATGAGGGAGGCACTACTGGTGTTCTGAGGGACAAGCAAGGACCCCAAGGCCATCTGGGCTGGGGAACCAGGCGGGGCCGGCCGCCCTAGGAGACCCACTCGGTGGGGTGCCAAAGGACCCGAGAACTCCCTCCCGCAGTGAGGGGCGTGGCAGTTCCAAGCCCCACCTGGCCCGGGAGCCCAGATTCTGCCCTTCTTTGTTCATCTCCTCTGCTCTGTGCAGGCTGCATGCCCCCCACCCCAGGCCTCTGCCCCCAGGCAAGGAAAGCAGACCCCCGGAGCCGTGACAGACAAGGACCTGGATTGTCCCCGGAGCCTCCAGAAGGAGCCCCATCCTGTGGACGCCTGCAGCCAGTGCGCCCGGACTGGACGTCGGCCTGGGACTCAGATGCGGAGTGTGGTCATTTTCAGCCCTGGGCCCGCGGTGATCCGTCACAGCAGTGACGGGAAGCTGGCACGGCCTCGGCGGGACGGAGTGCGGGTGCTGGGCGCGGTGAGGTCGCCGGGCTGCGGAGGGTTTGAAGCAGGAGGGGATGACAGTCTGATTGGCGCCCCCTCACTGTGAGCCCGCGCTGGGACGGTGGCCCCAGCACGTGGCGGTGGCACCGCTCTCCCGCGCGCGGCGGGCCCCATCTCACAGCCGGGCGGACCGAGACCCCCAGGCCGGGGGCGGGTCGTGGCGCGGCGCCACGCAACCACCCGCGGGCCTCTGTCGGCAGGCGGTCTCGTCCAGGATCGACCTGGGCCGGCGGGTAGGTCGGGGTGCGCGCGCTCCGCTCGAGGCCACGTGCTCCGTCAGAGCGGAGCGTGACTCCTCGGCGGCGTCTGGAGCCCTCCCTGGCACCGCGGGTCGGGTCGGCGACACCGCAACCGGCGACAGCGAGAGCTGGCTGCGGGGCCGCGCGTCCAGATCAGAGGTCCCTAGAGACGCGGAGGGCGGCGCCCTGGGGCGGTTCTGGGCCTGCCCCTCCCGGAACCAGCCTGACCCGGGCTGCCCGGCGACCGGGACTTCTGTTCGAATGATTTACCTCCTATCTCACCTGTCACCGGTGTGTACCGGGCTGTCAGGTGCTTCCAAAGAGAAGTTTACCTAGGAAGGGCTGGGGCAGGGCTGGGGCTCGGTGCGTGTTTTAGTCATTTCAGGCAATCACTGGGGTTTCCCGAGCTTTCTGGAAGAAGTCCACGTAGCTCTGAATACACGCTGAGTCTCCACCTCTCACAAAGGACGGAGTTTCTCCTGAACAAACTGGTGGTGCCCGTGAAGACGGTCTGGGACACAGATTTCATGGCTGCCAGAGAATCAGGAAATTCTTTTTTTTCTTTCTTTTTCTTTCTTTCTTTCTTTCTTTCTTTCTTTCTTTCTTTCTTTCTTTCTTTCTTTCTTTCTTTCTTTCTTTTCTTTCTTTCTCTTTCTTTCTTTCTTTCTTTTTTTTTAGGAAATTGGTTCTAATAAAGGCTACCAGGAGTCAATCCTTCTCCTCACAGGCTGAGACCAGCCCAGGAAACTTCTCGTTCAGACTGCCCAGGGCAGAAACTTCCCTTGTTTCCTGGCCTGGTAATTTTCCAAAGCTGAAACTTTCCTATCAAGGGGCAGGAAGGACGTTCAGCCACGGACAGCTCAACCAGAAACATTTCTGCCCAACCAGAAGTCACAGCTGCCCAGAGCGGGATCCGGGACATGACTCAGCAGCCTAAGGGAAGCCGGCAGAGCAGGGGCGGGGCAGCTCTTGATGCAAGGTGGGGGCACCGGCTGCTGGGAGGGCCGCCGGCCCAGGATGCGTCCAGAGCTGTGGTGGGCGGGGTGCTGGGCGGCCTGGCCGTCCCCCACCTTCAGACCACGTGCATCCCAGGCCACACGTGAGCGTCACTGACCGGGGACGGAACATTCCAGGGAGGAGGCCCAAGCTGCCAAGGACTTAGGACCCTGGTCGAAGGTGTGAGGACAGCTAGACGTACTCGTTCCCAGTTCCCATCTGGTGGGAAGATCCAGGGGAGACAAGTGTTGGAGGATGCAGGCTCCTTTCAGCCCGAAGGTCTCAGGGCTCCAACCTACTGTGCACCGCGGCGGCGGCCTTGTGGCCGAGCTCTGCCCCACTTCCCTGAACCAGACCAGAACAAAGATGCGGTGCTAAGTGAGGTCATCCTTCGCTACCTTCAGGTTCACGGCAGGCGGTCTCCTCCTGCCTGGGTTGGGAGGGCCCACGGGGAGAGGGACAGGAAGTGACTGTCAGGGGGCAGACCTCAGGACTCGGCGTGTACCTCATTGTCTCCTCTTCCGCTGGCCTGGCAGCCGACAAGCTCAGCCTCCGCAGGGCACCCACGGGGGCTGCCCGGGACAAAGCCGGGGCCCTCGCACCTGGGCGTTCGTGCCTGTGCCGAGCGCCCCACCCCGAAGCGAGCTTCCTCTTCTATGAAACCTCCAGGCAATTCTGCTTTTGGATATGTATTTTTTTTGCATTTGGATATTTTTAAGGGAAGTTCTTTATTATTATCTGAATATGTCACTATCAAAAAAGGGAAATGCCCATCCAAACCACACTGTTTATGGTTTGACCAGAAAGAGCAGATGGTGCCAGGACTGGGGCGGGGAAGGGCACAGCAAGCCCTCACCCCAGATATGGGAAGAGCCTGTCCTCCTGCCTCCCAGAGATGGACGGGATGGCTCTGCCGCCGAAACACGTGAGGACAGCGCAGACTGCGTCCCGCCAACCGCTGAAAGTTACCAGTCGGTCTGCGTAGAATTCTGCGGGGTCCACACGGGTCAGCCGTGCCAGGCACATGCCTTTGGAATCACGCATGGAGAGGCCTCAGCCTTTACTTCCTCCCCAGAAATGAGGTCAAAGAACATTTAATGCAAATCCCATTGTATGAGCTCAGTTTTCCCATTTCCAGGTAACTGCCCGTGATCCAGAGCGGAAATACAGAAAGCGCATTTGTGGTGTGTGCCCTAGTCTGCGTATGGAGCAGAGCCAGGCCATTGTCTGGGACCAGTGAGGGAGATCAAACCAGTCACTGAGGGGCAGTGACTGGGGCCAGTGAGCATTTTCTGCTTCACCATGCACAATGGAATTCCACTGTTCTCATCCTTTGATTTAGAGCTTAATGTTGCCCTAAACCAAGACAGAACAAAACACAACAGTGAAAAGCCCGTCCTGGGCGGGCCACCTTCCTACCCACGCAGCTGCCGTGCCCAGGACAACAGCTACTGGAATGCATTTCTTTGTGGGGTCTGGTCCTGCCAAGGGTGTGGTTGGTGCGGGAAAGCAGTGCCAAGGAAGGAAAGGAGGAGGCCGGCCACCCTGCTGTGACCAGGCATGCATGCGGCCAAGGACAATCCAGGCTTGAGACACAGGATCACGAGTGGGATGTCACAAGAGACTAGAAAGACCATTTGCCAGACATCCCATCTTTCCCAGTCTCCTCCCTGCCAACCCCACACAGTGGCCCCCCAGCCCCTGTCTCAGATAAATGCCACCTAATTGTCACAGATAAAATACCATTTTTCACCTCCAAGCCTGACTATCCCCCAAACCCAGAGCTGTATGTCCAGCTTCTGACCTACCATCATCACCATCATCACCACCACCATCATCACCATCACCACCACCACTCTTATCATCATAGTTTGTCTATAAAACAAGGGAGCATCTCCCTACAAGTGGGACCCAAGAAGAAGAGACATCCCCAGACAGTGTTTCTGTCACTGTGAGTGAGACCTGGACAGAAGGAAATTAACATCCTCCAGGCCATGTAGAGACACAATGAAGTGTATAAGGAAAATATTTATTAACACTCTTGGGGTTTTTCCATTTCCCTGATCTGAGGCAACCAGCTGTGAGTCACTCACCACTAGGAGTTAGGTTAAGTAGGCTGGGCCAACCCCAACCTCGCTCAGCCAAGCATGCAGCCTACCCTCTGGAACCGCACCCAGTGCAACTGCCCCATAACCAGCTCCCAAGCCTGAATATCCCACCACATGGACATACACATCTTGTTCATCCATCCATCTGTGGATGGACCCTGGGGCTGATTGCACCTGTTGGCTGTTGTGAACGGTGCTGCTGTGAACGTGGGTGTGCAAACGTCTCTCGGAGTCCCCGCTTTCAGTTCTTTGGGGGACACGCCCACAGATGGAATTGCAAGGTCATATGGTAATTCCATTTCTAGTTTTCTGAGCAGCCGCCGTACTGTTTTCTATAGCAGCTGTGCGATTTTACAGTCTTACTAACAGTGCTTGCTGGTGTATTTTTCAGAAGCCCCTGGAGGTCAGAGGTGGGTGGCTGTGCTCCTGAGAAATGCTGACATGTGGCCTGAAAAACCAAGTCCGAGCAAAGACAGCCCCCCAAGCAGCTCTGGCTGCTGCAGGAACCAGGCCCCATGGCACCTGCTATTATGGAGAGAGCACCCCATAAGAGCAAGAGGCAAAGAATAAACCAGGGGAGGGGCTTCCAGGTGAAGGGGCTGACTCCTAGCACACTGGGAGCAGCCAGGAGAAGGGGGCTTGTCCACGAAGAGCCGAGCCCAGGACGCCTGGTTGGCAGACACCAGCCTCTCTGCACTCTCAACACTGTGGCTCCCAGCCCGGCAGCTGGCTTCCTACCTGCAACCATGCTCTGTGTGAGTTGAGCCTGACTGCCCACCTGGGGCAGCCCCTCTCCTGGGAGTTACACCTTTACCCATCCAGAAGCTGCCGGGGCCTCCCATAGGGGATGGGGTAAAGTGGGCACTTCCCTTGGGGGTTCTTGGCCTGGGATTCAGGGAGGAGGGAGCATCCTCCTGTGGATGCAAAGGGGGACATAGTGCAGCCTGTGTTGGCGTTGAGATGGCAGGAACATGTTGGAGGCTGTCATCACAGGAGATCAGGAGACCTGAGCTGGGAGATAAGGTGGGGGTGGGGGCGGGGCGCCAGCATACCTGGGGCAGAGCTCAAGTGATCAGGGTGAGGAACCTGGTAGAGAGAGAGAGGAGGGAGGGGGGAGGAGGGAGAGAAGAGGAAGGGGGGAGGAGGGAGGAAGAGGAAAGAGGAAGGAGGAGGGAGGATGGAGAGAAGAGGAAAGGTGCAGGAGGGAGAGAGGGAGGGAGGAGGAGGAGGGAAGAGGAGGAGGGAGGAGGAGGGAAAGAGAAGGGAGGAGGGAGAGAAGAGGAAGGAGGAGAGAAAAAAGGGAGGAGAGAGGATGGAGAGAAGAAGAAAGGTGGAGGAGGGAGGGAGGAGGAGGGAGGAGGGAGGAGGAGGGAAAGAGAAGGCAGGAGGGAGGAGGAGCCAGTTTGAGGAGGGGCCTAGAAGGAGGAAGCCAGACCCCCTTCCTTGTGGGTGGTGTGTTGACTGAGGACGGTGGCTGGCCTGGCTCAGGACGGATGTGTGTGGGAGGGACTGAGGTGGTAATTGCTGGGTGCAAGGGGCCACCCAGGGAGCGGGCGCCAAGGTGGAGGACGGAGCCCATCCTCAGAAGCGCAGTGTCATGGGCCCGGGCTGGGCGCCCTCCTGAGCTCGGCTGTTCACCAGGTTCCTTCTCCTGGCTGCTTCCAGTGCGCCAGATTGGGGGCAGTGGGCTTCTGGGGTGCCTGGGCCCCCAGCGCATTTCTTAAGGCACAGGAATACGTGCTCCGTGGGCCAAGGCAGGAGTGTCCAGGAAAAGTCATCACTTTCCCCGCTCCCCTCCACCTGTAGCCCCCAGTGCTGGTAGCAGGCGCCCTCCCCACCTCTCGCTGAAGCAGGTGCCACGTCGGAGGGACGTGGCTGCCACGCACCGTGCTCTCTCACGGACACTCGGGTGACAAAGACCTGGCTCCCCTGTGACGGCTGCAAGCAGCTCTCCGGTGCTCTCCCTACGCTCCTCTGTGCTGCATCCGTCCAGGCCTCAGGAAGTGAGCTCCACTGAGCTGCTCCCCCCACGGCCGTGGCCCCCGTGCCGGCTCCTTCAGGGACAGATGTGCGGTGTCTGCATCGACCAGCCTGGGACAACGGCGTGTGGCCGTCCTCGGGAGGATGGTGATGGCACTGCTGACGAGGAGTGGTCAGCATGGAAGACGTGGGCACAGTGTTGAGAGGCCCCCTCGGGAGCTGTGTGTCCCCGTGACGTTGCTGGCCAAGGCCAGGAGAAAACAAGAAAAACAGGGAAGGCAGCCACTGGGCTCGGGTTGTGGGGCCGGGAGCAAACTTTTCTCCATTAAACATTTCCTGTCATGTTGTTGTAATGTTGCTTTTGCAATAAATAAAATTCCTGAGACAAAAGGAGGAGGCAGAGAGAGAGAGAGAAATGAAACAGTGAGAGAGACAGAGACAGAAAGTCAGAAACAGGAGAGACAGAGAGACGGAGACAGAGAGGGAGTCACAGAGGAAGGGGAGAAGAAAGCTTGGCAGGGAGCAAGGGTGGTGGGACCTGGAAGGGGACAAAGAGGGCTGACCCTAAGGAGTCTGTGGGACATCCTGGCCAAGGGGTCTGGGGTCTCCAGGGAGCCGTGGAGGTGGGACACGGGGAGGGGACACAGACACGACCGTGCACAAGGTGGGGACAGGGTGCAGAGAGCAGTTTTGATCACGCTTCCTGACGTGCTGAGGTGCACAGGGGGCTGTCTGCACTGGTGCCCAGCTCGGCCTCTGGACCGACATCGGGGAGGTGGGCATTTCGCAAATACACAAAGGTCCACCAGGGGACCAGCGGGGACAGCAGCAGGCAGG
The DNA here is from genome assembly GCF_011800145.1 of Mirounga leonina. Classification (NCBI taxonomy): domain Eukaryota; kingdom Metazoa; phylum Chordata; class Mammalia; order Carnivora; family Phocidae; genus Mirounga; species Mirounga leonina. The sequence goes on from NW_023270490.1 coordinate 11,536,074, forward strand.
GGTGACAGGAGACTGGGGGACATGAACAGGTGGGCCCATGGGTCACTGCATAAGACGGGGACACCGGGAGGGAGCACGTTGGGGTCCAAGGAGGAGGCCCTGGGCCATGGCTGTGGTTGGGGTTCAGCCGGAAAGACCCACATGGATGCCTCCCGGGAGAACATGGGGAGGTCAATCGTGGGTCTTGGAAGGCAGAGCTTGGGGGACGCCCGGTGCAGACCCAGCTTTGGAGCCAAGGCCACAGGCTGAGGGGACGGAGGGAGTGGAGAAGGACATCAGACGTGTCAGGTCTCGGAGGGCAGGGGGTCCGTGTTCCCAGGAGGGGCAGGAGTCAGCTCGCGGTTGGGGAGGAGCATGAGGGGTGGGGGCTGCACAGGAGGATGTGGGGCCCAGGTTCAGAGGTGACCTCAGTGGGTCCGCTGGCCCAGCCTGGAGACCGTGGGAGGGTTTGTGGGAAGCATCTTGGGGGGAGGCAGCCGGTGTGCCTGCAGAGAGGGGTCCTGCAGGCCTGGCCTGGGGGGGGTGCTGGGAGGAAGGAGGAGCCACCAGGGGAGGGGCGGGGATGGTGAGGGAGGCAAGGCGCCCCTGCGGGCCCTGCAGAGCCTCAAGCCACCCACTTCCTGTGATGGGACAGGCCATCTGGGATCCAGATATCAAGGCAGCTCTTCAAATCCCCTTGGGGTCTCTGTGTTCCTGGGGTTTAAGAGAACATCCAGGCCTCTTGGCAAGCCAGGGACTCGCGTTTGTACCCTGGGATGGGGAAAATGCTCAGCGGCTCTGCCAGGCGCTGGCCACCGGCCACCGAGTCTCGAATCCCGGAGACTTTGGGAAGGATCGCCTCACCACTAAGTGGGCTCAGGTTTTGTCGCTCACCTTCCCTGAGAACCCACCTGAGCCCCCCCAGCCCGCTGGTCCGGCCTGTCCCGGGTCGGGGCAAGAAGACACGAGCTGTCCGGGTCCTGGTGGCCGCCAGGGCGCTGAGGGAGGAATCTCCCTCCCCCCTCCCCCCTCCCCCAGGGGTCCTTCCAGGGGCCTCCGTGAGCAGCTCTCTGCTCATAGCCAGGGTGCTGAGAGAGGGCCACTGGTCCATCTGCCCCCAAGCCAGGCTCTCCAGGGACACATGCCCCCTCAGGCGAAGTCCCACAGTCAGCTCGTCCCATGAGGGCCGAGGGCTGAGGGTCTCTCTGGACTGGAGGACGCGCCTCGGGGTCTTGTCTCTGCCTGCGGCACTTGCTCTCCCAGACTCACCCCAGCCAGCTCCAGACTCCGCAGTCCTGTCTCCCTGCAAAGCTCGGTCCCTCCTCTGTGTGACCACGGACCCTCTGCCCTTCCTCCACCAGGACCACCCGGTTCCCATGGACAGCTGCGTGCAGTTGGCCGCCTGAGGTCAGCCTGGCTCTCCCACCTGCCCCTGCCCACTTTGCCCTCCCTAACTACCCCAGAGCCATTCCAGAGCGGGGCAGCCGGCCTCCCTGACACAGCATCCCCCTCCGACCCACCCTGAGGCATGTGTGAGAACCTCTGTGGGTAGCTGGCAGCCACCTGGTCGCCGCTCCATCGCTAAGTTAGAGGCCCTGGAGGTCGGCTTCTCCGTTGGGAGTTTGCCGGTGACCTCACGGCTTACTCCGGGGAAGGGGCCTCTCGGGCCCCTGCAGCTCCTCTCTGGGATGGAGCCGTGTCGTCCAGCATGAAGGTCGAAAAGGTCCTGGGTGGGGGGAGGAAGGTAGCCCAAGGGCTCAGGCAGACCAGTGTCCTGGTGGCTCAGTGAACAGAACCACCTGGCCGGAAGCAGTTCCAGGACCATGACGAGGCCATTGCCAGCAGAGGGGACCCTGGGCTGGCAACAGGCTGTGGATGTCCAGGATGTCTCCCGGGGCTGGGGAAACTGAGGCAGCCCCTTGCAATCATGTCTCATGAACGTGCGTGCGTCCCCTCTTTTTCACCCCCAGTGCCTTGCTCACAGCTGGGGTGTCAAACGCTGGATGGCCAGATTGCTGGAAGGTTCTCCAGGGAGCATGCAACCTGGCAGCACCTGGGCGAGGTCTATGCCCACAGACAAAGACCTACAGAGCTCAGAGAGCCAGCTTCCAGGGGCGGAGAGAGAGACGAGGTCCTTGAGGATTTCCTGGAGGAGGTGGGATGGAGATGTCCACAGTCGGCAAAGAAGGAAGTTTTCGGGAAAAAGGACAGTACAGTGTGTACTGCAGGGTGCCTGTGGGGCAGGCAGGTCCCACTGGCTGGGAGAGGGCAACCAGATCAGGCGGGAGGGCAGGGAGCCGGGCGCCAGGCAGGAGGTATGAGCTCTGAGCTCCAGCCCCAGGCCAGTGGGAGACACAGGACAAGGACACTGGGCAAGGGGGGAGCTGAGCCGAGAGGGCATGGGGGTCTCCGGAGGGATGCGGACAGACCCCCCCAGCTCCACGGCAGACTCGGAGGCCCCTGCCGCCCTGCGTTGTGTGTTTTTCCCTTCCTAGGGCCTTTTGCTCCTTTTTGTTGATTGTCCTGAGGAGCAGCCTTGGCTTAGTGGGACAAGGATGCCGAGGGCAGGGCCTCGGTGGCGGGGAAACCTCCAGCCCGCTCGGTTTGCGGCAGTTCCCAACAAAACAAAACACGAAGGAACGCCCAAGCAGGCCTACAAATAATTGCTGATAATTTGAATGTTTGCTTTTAATGTGTGTGACACAAAACCCCTTCGATGCAAACTAGTCTTGCTAGTCAAGGCAGGGACAGGATTCAGGAGTGACGGGTCTTCCGTGGGTCGGGGTAAGAGCAAGCTGGAAGGCCTGACCCTCTCGGGCCACGTCGGACGGCCCTGCGTGCATACCTGTGAAGCTCCCAGCAATTCCCATTCCGGAACGGGAGGGCTCTGCCAAATGGACCTTCTGACCCCACCTCCACCCCAGCCCAGCGGGGCAGCTGGGCAGGCCCGGGCAGTTCTGGGTGCCCTCCAGCTGGCAAACATAGTTGTCTCCTTATAGAAGCGAGTGCAGAAAGTGGATCCTGATGAAAGTCAAATGATCCTTCTAGGGAGCTGCTGGGCAGCCGGGCCCTGGGTCTGGACGAGGGCTGGGCTCCGTGGGCACTGGGGGCCGGCCCCTGTCTCCCTGCAGCTTCTGAAGCTCCTGAGCTACAGAGCCGCCGGCACAGAGGGGGCCCCCCACTCTGTTGGGCCTGCCTTTCCTGGAACTTAGGGTGCCCCACGTGTCCTCAGATGAGGTCCTCAGAGCTCAGGGCTGTGTGGTCCATCTTTCTCCACCCAGACCCTCGTCTCTATCACCAGTATCTCTAAGCAGTGACCGGTTTGTTGGTGGCCTCTAGAAAGAACATGGCGCCTCATCTGTCCACCTGTGGAGTGTCGGGGGTACTTCCAGTTTGGCCATTAACTTGTCCCAAGACCTGGAGAGAGTTTCTCTCTCTTTGCTTCTGATCTCAGGAGGAGACGTCTCTCCTGGACGTGAGATGTGCAGAAAGCCAGCAGACGTCCACAGAGAGACGGTGTGACAGCAAAAGCCTGCACATTTCAGTGCTTTGGGGTGCCTCCAGAGATGATATCAGAGGAGAATGATTGGCTATAAACATGCACCTGGCCCGTTCAGAGTCTCCTGGAGGTGCCCTGACATGCAGCTGGGCATCCCCCGCAGGACCGCAGGGGAGCCGGCGGAACTTGGGCTCTTTCTTTCTTTTCCTTTTAATTATTTCTGCCCCAGACAAAACCCTGCCAGGATAGACGTTATTGAGTTCAGAATGTTCCAGGGCACTTTATCAGGTTGCCCTTGTTCTCATAGGCTGCTGGGCTCTGTGGGTGACCTCTTGCCAGCCTCCCCACTACCTCTCCGAATCCCTCCACCGCAGGACGAAGGGTGGGGTGGCTACCCGGGTGACAGCCGCGCCCACAGCGCTAGGGGCCTGGAGTCTGGGCCAGCAGCCACCCCAAGGCACCACCCCGTCCCTATGGGCAAGCTGCACGGGGTGGGGTCTCGGGCACACAGGTGCTCCCAGGGGCCTCTGGAGGTGCCTAGACACTGGTTAGCTTTTGAGAACCAAGGCCTGCATCTTGCATTAATATGCCTGAAATGTTTGCTCCTGATTTACCTTTTAAATTGTGCCTGTGGACAAGAGCCTCGAGAGGATCCCCGGTGGAGAGCCCTTAGTCTGGTGGTACGGACAGGGAAGGGCCGTGAGCCCAGGCTCGCTGGGGGCCAGCGCCTCCCAGAGGTGGACGAAGGCTCCGTCGAGTGGGCCATGGATGGAGACAGGGCCCAGGCAAAATGGCAAACAGCAGGGAATCACGGCGGGAGCCAGGCCTTTCCTCCCTCCTCCTCCCACCTGCCGGTCGGGTCCGGAGATGGTCTCCTGCCCCTTAGCGACTGACGGCAGCCCTTTGGCAAACAAAGAGGGAGCAGGTCCGAGGCCCAGAGCTCTCTGCAGGCAGTAGTCTTTGGCTAGAAGTGAACACCGCTTTCCGTTTTCCTTTTTCCATGTTGATGCTAGCCTCTCTAGGATAAAGACACGGATTTACCTTTTTAAAAAGAAATGTACTGTTTTAGTAAAATACATGAATTGTCCGAAGGAAAAACATTGTGTAAATAACAGTCTCCAGGAATAAAATCCAAAATGAAGTTTGGAAACAGTAAGTCCAATGCTGCTTCTGACACTTGAAATGCTCTCATGCCATCACTATCAGATCAGCCAACTCTGTTCACACACTTCCCATGACGGGGAGCTCACTACCTTCCAAAGGCATCTCCAGTCAGGTCCACTGGGAAATGCTGCTCCCAGCGGGCTCCACCCCAAGGCCAGGTCTGCAGAGCAGCTCACCAGCCTCTCTTCAGAAGAGCATGCTCTCCCTCCAGCAGCCTCCTTTCCCAGGCAGACCAGTGAGGTCCTCCCGCTAGTTCCTCATCCTCAGAGAGAACTTCTCCTCCTGGGAACACTGTTGGTAGTTTCTCCTCTTACGCGGTGGGGCCAGGAGTGGAGGCTGATATTCCAGGAGTGGCCAGACCTCGCCCCAGCTTCCAGGTGTGGATGTTTGCATGGAGGCAAGGACAAGACCAGGGACCCCCGGGGCCTGGCACGAGTGGGCAGAAGCCGGCCCTCTGAAGGCAGAGCATTTCGTAAATAACTGTGCAAATGTGGGTTCGTCCATGAGCCCCAGCACCGCCCCTCCCCAGCCCCCACAGGAAGAGGTCAGTCCCACGCCTCCTCGGTGGCTGTGTGGGCCTAAGGCTCTGTGTGTGCTCCCCCACCAGTCCCAGGTCATGCTTTGGTCATTTCTCCCTTACCCAACGGACGTCAGGACTTAAACACACATGGTTGACATTTGTAGACTTCTTTTCTTTCCTTTCCTTTTCTTTCTTTATTTTGAGAGAGAGAGCGCACGCACTTGCACGAGCAGGGTGGAGGGGCAGAGAGAGAGGGAAAGAGAATCCCAAGCAGGCTCCATGCTCAGTGAGGAGCCCAATGCAGGGCTTGATCTCATGACCCTGAGATCATGACCTTGAGCCGAAATCAAGAACTGGTTGCTTAACCGACGGAGCCCCCCAGGCACCCCCTTTTTTAATGGTGCCCCATTCTTTTAAAATGAATTCATTTTGTGAAAACTAAAAAGGAAAAACTGTGGGGTGTCAGTGTGATCTGCTGTTACTGTACTAACTTGGCAACCCTTCGGTCTCATCCCCATCCCCTGCCTCATCCCTACGGCGTTCAGGGACCTCTGAGGAAGTGTTGTCATCAGCCCCGTTTTACAGATGATGTAACTAGACTCAGAGAGATTAAGCAATGTGTTCGGGGTCACAAGGGGAGAACAGTGGTGGAATGCCAACAGGCCCTCCGTTTGGTGGCCATATGGCAGAAGAGCCCCTCCCTCCTTCCTGACCGTGCCCGCGGCAGAAAGAGAATCATTCTAGAGAGAAGGCTGGATTCCCCAGGTGAGGGTGCTGGCCTCGCCATGAGCCAGGGTGAGCCCCGAACCGGCATCCTCCCCAATTCCCCCGGGGCCCCAGGAGGCACCAAGGAGGCCCACACCCGCCCGCAGCCCAGGCCAACGCCAGCCTACCAGCGCCCCGGCCCGGCTCCCACCAGCCACGGGTGGCCTTTCCGAAGGGTTGGGCAGGAAACTTCACTTCCTCTCAGGGCCTCTGCCACAGCCCCCGTCCCACACGCCAGCGGCCTTCTGAGTCAGAGACCAGCCGCCACAGGGCCTGGGGACTTCACCGCCCCGCTCCGGTTTCTGGCCTGCAGCTCTGGGATGGTTTCTGGCCTGCAGCTCTGGGATGCCGAGTCTCTCGGGGCTGGGGAGGGATCCGTCAGGGGCAGGCGCGCTGGGCTGGGGGGCCCCGGCGACCCGGGGCGGCAGAGGCCCCGCGCTCCCCGCTCCCCCCGCCCCCGCCGCGCGCTCCCGCGGCTGTCACTTCAGGGGGCGGGCCCGGGGCGCGGGGCGGGCGCAGCCAGCGCGGCGCAGCCATTGGCCGGGGTAGGTGGGGCCGGCGGTCGCTCTGGGGCCGGGCGGGCCCGGGAGGGGATGAATGGAGCTGGGGCCGGCCGCGAGCAGCCGCTAGAGCGCGGGGCGCAGCGCGACGGTCGGGTGTCGGGAAGGTGAGTGCTCGGGGGGCGCGGGCGCGGAGCTCGGGGCGCCATCGTGGGGCGCCGGCCCCGGGCTGCTGACGTCAGGAGCGCGGCAGGTGCCCAGGGACGCCGGGCTGCGGCCGGCGGGCTCCGGGTGGCGCCGGCAGGGCGGACGCCGGGCACGGGCGGTGCGCCCCACGGCCCGGCTGCCTCTGGGAAATCCGAGGCAGACGCGCCCGTCGCTGCCAGCTGCCCAGGAGGAGGCGGGCGACCGGGAGGGGAGGGCAGGGACGGAGCGGCGGGGCTGGTGTCCAGGGCAGGTGGCTAGGCGCGCACGCCGGCGCAGGCCCCGCTGGTCAGGGCAGGGACAGACGCGCCCCCCCGGGGTGCGGAGTGGCGGCCGGCCCTCCACCTGTGGCGGATCCGGCTGCGGCGGAGGCCAGGAGGAAATAGTCAAGCACAGAAGTTTCTCGCGGGCAGCCGGGCTTTGTTCACGCCCCTGTGCTTCGGACACCTGGGGGCAGGGTGGGGGCAGGGTCCGGGCGGAGACTTCCCCGCTCGCGGGGCTTTGGGGCGGGCGCGTGGGGCTGGTCCCCGGCCGGACCCACGCCGGCTGGCCCCTCTCCCAGCGCCACCGCAGGCAGCCGGTGCGGAGCGGGACTGGGGGACCCCAGCGCCCTGGTGAGGGCAGAGGGCCGGGGAGGATGGAAACGAGGATGCGGACCCGCTTTCAGCGCCCGGTGGGCACGCTTGGCCCCAGACCTGGACACCGGAGGCAGACGCCGGGCTTCCACCTTTGACACGGAAGCCGGCAGCGCGACCGGAGTGGAGAGAGGCCCGCTGGGGCCCTGCGGGGGTCAGCGCCACGAGGGCAGAGACAGGCAGAGCGCACGCGCTCCCTCGTGCGCAGGGGGACTTGGTGGCGGGGCCTGTTCCTCTCCGGAGGCGGAGGCGTGGGGGAGCCTCAGTAGTTTTCCACCTGAAGGAACCAGCTTCCCAGTCACTGTGTCTCCCTGTGATATTTGGGGCCTGGGTGCCCTCTGCCTAATCAGAAACTGGCCCTACTCAGTGAACCCAGAACAGGTCCTGCCGTGAGATTTCTTTCAGTGCAGAATGGGGCCTCGCAGGGTTCAGAGGAGATGAAGCCTCTGGTGTTAGCGGGTCAGTGTGGGACCCCGAGGGTACCAATAGTAGGAGCAGAGGAGGAACTGCTCACGGAGCAGGTAGAACGCCCCCGCCCCAAGCTAAGTGCTTTGAGCATTATCTCAGACAAGCCTGGCAACAACGTGTGAGGTCGCTGCTGTGTCTCCCAAGTTACAGGGGAGTAAACCAAGGCACTAGGCGGTTTGGTGACTTGCCTGTGGGCACACAGCTAGTATGTGGTGGAGCTTTGGGTGACTGCAGACATTTTGCAGCTCTGTTCCTGGTGGGGAGAAGACAACCCAGGTGAGCCAGGCCTGACACAGAGCAGTGTCGCAACAGATGGGCCCACGGCTAAGGGGACTGGGGCAGTTGGCGGGGGGAGCCAATGCCCACGGGATGCGGGGAGGGGGCCTCTCACAGAGCGAGCCCGCTTTCCCAGGTTGCGCAGGGAGAGCACAGAAGGTCCTCTGGGTCAGACCCCTATGGCTGCCCCGCCTCAGTCCTGCTTCCTGCTGGGCAGGGCTAGTGGACACTACCTGGACATTTTTTATGGGGCTGCTTCCCTCCTGGGTGGCCATGGCCTAGTCTGCCCTGGGTGTGGCCCCTCAAGCCAGTCCCTGAGCAGGTCCCAACCAAGTCCCTCCCACCTCCGTGGTGAGGGAGCTGGGAGCCTGGGGGTTGGGCTTGATGATGGCCCAGTGAATGGAGGTCTTGGGGCTGATGTTCTGTCCTTGTCAGAGCACCCAATTCTGAGTAACTCCGCTCAGAGTCTGGCTCTCCCTGGTCTCCAATGGACCCTTGCCTTGACAAGCCGCCTCTGCAGCCTGACCTCCGGGTCTCGGTCTCACTTCCAAATGATCTAGAAGTCTCCGAGAGTGTTAATCCAGTTCCCAGGTCAGCATTGCTGAACAAGTATCAATTCATAGCTTTGTGCACTCACGCTGACTGTGGCAGTTTTGGTCCCCGAGGCCTCCCCGTGGGTCATGGGCAGGTCGTGGAGCCCGGCCTGGTGCTCATGGTCAGAAGGGAGTGGGGCGGCTAGCCCAGCAGGTACCCAGAGGGCTCGCCCGGCCATACTTCTGCTTTCTCCGTCGTGGACAGAGACCACAGAAATATTCCCTCCTGAGCCACGTGGCCTCCTCTTTTCAGGCGTGGCAAAGAGCCCATTGTCTGCTTTTGGAAGGGGATATACAATAATCCTCAGAACCTCCCAGCTGCTTTTGTTCTGGGACATTGAGCTGCTTGTCTGGCTTCAGCATGAGGGTGGCATGTGGGAGCCCACTTTAGGGCAGGACCCAGTCTCCACCATGGCAGGTAATCAACAGGCCCATCAGGACCCCACCCCTGTAAGTGGGAAGGAGGCACCAGCTCCGTCTCTGGGGACCAGGGCTCTTGTGTTGTGGGTGGACCCTGGGTCCTGTTAGCAGGGGAAGAAACTGGCCTGCTGGGCCCTGGGCCACCTCCCCTCCTTGGCTGGTCATGGGGACTCTTCCTGCTGCAGCCCTTAGCCTGCTGTCCTCAGACACCCCTCATTGCCCCTTGGTGGCCATGATGCAGCCCCCTCCCACCAGGATGACACAGAATTAGCCTCTCGAACCACGTTTCTGGGGGCGGGTGGACACTTTTCACAAACCACGTGCCTTTTGCAACAGCTGCTCACAGCGCAACCAGGCGAGGCCCACTGAGGACCAAGCACAGGGTCCGGAGAATCACAGGCTCCTGGGCCGGGGAATATCTCACACATCCTCTCCACCAAGGGGGCCACCTTCTTCTCCAGGAAGCCTTGGGGGTACCCAAGGTGTTGCTCCTTGGCCCAGTGCCTTTTAGGGCTTGGGATCAGCTGGGCTGAGTGGCACCCCATTCCCACCCCAAGCTTATGTGCGGTCCGTGCATTTCGTCATGGTGGTCTGCCTCTCAGCAGATGCCCTGGGGCTGGTGCTTGAACCCACGGGCCTACGAGGCCACCTGGACCTGGCTGACCCCACCTGTGCCCAGACAGGCCCATTATGGGACAGAGCCAATGCCCCAGCACCTCCAAACCCTGTGAGGGCCCTGCTGCAGGTCTTCATTTTTCATGAACCCACTAGGAGGAGAGGGGCTCACTCTCTCCGCCCCATGATGGCACACTTTTGTTGGAGGGGAGAAATGCAGAGAGGCCCACCACCTGCCCGAGGTGGGAACAGCGCCTGGCTGCAAGAGCCTCTCTCTGTCCCCTCCATGGATCAAATGTTACGGGTTGGGAAGACAAGGAAACTTGTACTCGCCTCTCTGTGTCCATCCTGCCCTCCCCACATGTCTGCCTGCTGGTGGAGCCGGATGGGGAGCAGAGAGTCCCAGCAGAGTACCCCCCAAGGGACGGGTCCTCCGGCTCTCTATCAGACAGTGCATTGTTGGCCTCCATGCAAAGTGGCCAGCTTCCTGCCCACTTTGTGCACGGTCACCAGGTATGCAAATTCGGTGGGGGGCAGGCACTGCTGCGGCCACCCCGGATCCTGCCACCCGGTGTCTGCTCTATAAATAGCTTTGAGCCCCATCTTCAACAAGTGAAAGCTCCCTCCACTCCCTCAGTCAGAGGAAGAGACACCACCATGGACCTAGGAGGCAAGAGAAGAGGGCTGTCTGAAAGACCTCCATGGGTCACGGAGGGAAGGACCCAGGGTCACGGGGCGGGAGGAGGACCTGGGGTCACGGGGAGGGGTTGGGGAAGGACCCAGGGTCACAGGCGGGGTAGAGGAAGCATCCAGGGTGTGAGGGGGCAAGGGCGGGAGAAGGGCAGAGGACAGGGTGGGGACCCATGGAGCGGGAGCTCAGGCAGGGCTGCCATGTGGTATCTGGCACATCATGGTGACATGGGCTTGGCTGTCAACCTCAGAGCAACCAGGTGCAGGAAGAGGGGAACCTACCGGCTGGAGCATAGAGAGGAAGCAGAAACGAAACCTGTATGTGCCCCCAGCTGCCACATCCCCAGTGAGCGAGGTTCAGGATGGAGCCTGGGAGCACCCCGGCCCTAACGTGGAAGGGCACTAGTCACCCTCGGGCCCCCCGGGGGCGTTTGCTGGGCCAGAGCCAGAGTGTCCCGGGAGCCAGGCAGAGGAGGACCAGACGTCGTGGTGCTGGGTGACCCCGTGCCCCCCCCCACTCGGTCTGCAGACAGCCCTGCGCGAGCACCTAAGGAGTACAGAGGTGGGCAGCCCTGGACTGAGACTAGGGCCCAGCTCTCGGGGACGGGGCTATGGCGAGCCACCCACGGGGGCCGCTGGCTTCTCACGCCGCAGCTGTTGGGGGCCTCTGGTGGGGTGGGGGAGGAGGAAGTGGGCCCTGGATTTCTTGCAGCCTAGTGGCTCAGACTCCGAGAAGCGCGGCTGACGGCCAGGCCAGTAGACCTGTGGTCTCCTCCTGAGTGAGCCCACACATGCACACACACACACACACCACACACACACGTGCACACGCACGCCCTTGCCCCTCCCACCACAGCCCCAGGTGCAGAGCGTCTGGCTGGAGACTCCAGGGTACATATTAACCTCCCCGCTAATCCTGAAGGGCTCCTCTCCCCGCGGGAACAGACGGAGGACTCCTGGCCGTGGTGGGGAGACTCCCAAGGACCGGGAACAGGCCTGGAGGGTGGGACAAGGTCCCCGCAACAGCGGGCTCCCTGGGCAGGAGGATGTGCGGCTGCGTCCCTCGGGCCTGGGAAGCCATCCAGGCCCTCCGCAGAGGAGCTCACAGCCTCATTGTTCCCCCACGAGGGCGAAGGCCACAAAGCAGCAGGGAGGGGCCGCCCAGCGTGTGAGCGGGCACCCCAGGCAGAGCCCCCAGTCCACTCTAATCACGGGGGAGGGGGCTCGTTCCTGCTGCTGGCACTCCCGCACCCCTGGCTCCGTGGTGGGAGGCCCCGGCCCCTGACACGTGTGCATGGCTGAGGGCTCAGCCACGACCAGGCCCACAGAATGCTTACGAACGGTGATGGTGGCAGGCGCCTGCCAGGTGCCCCGGCCCCGAAGCCCTCCTGGGGCCCCTGCAGGCCAGTTCCAAGCTGCACGCCTCTCACCTCTGCAGTTCTCATTTGGAGCTGGGGCCGTTTGCAGCTGATGCTAACGTGACCTCCCCAGGCACAGGGGGCTGGGCGCTCCTCCCGGATAGGACCGTGTCCTGGAGGTCCCCAAACCCCAGTGCCCGGTCACGGGCCTTGCAGACAGCAGGTGTTGTGTGGAATTACCTGCTGCATGACTCAGGGTTCTCCAGAGAAACAGTCAAGAGGAAATATATATATTAATAGCTTTATACATATTTTATATCTTTATGTGTATCTTTATATATATTACTTATATGTTATATATAAATATGCATATTTATATATTATATATTATATATAAGATAAAGATTTATTATTAGGAACTCAGCCCATGCAATTATGGAGCTTGGCAAGTTCCCAAGTCTGCAGTCGTCGAGCTGGAAACCTGGGAGAGGAGAGGTAAGGGTGTGGTTCCACTGGCAGGGTGGGGCTCAAGAACTGGGAAGAATGACGTCCTAGTTCAAAGGTAGCCAGGCAGAGAAATTCAGCGAAGGGTTAGCCCTTTTGCTCTATTCAGGCATTCAACTGATCGGATGAGGCCCACCTGCATTGAGTCCATGAATCCAAATACTAATCTTCTCTAGAAACACCCTTGCAGACGCACATGGAATGCTTGGCCGATGGGGCACCTCCTGGCCCACCAGACTGACAGGGGGAGTCCGCCATCATGCTGCATCAGACCGTAGCTCTGGGTGGAGGAGGGGGAGGGGCCGCCAGGAGTGAGAGGCCCTGGGGGTCCCTTGGGTGAGGATACCTGTGAATGGCACCTGGAGCCCCCAAGGGGTGGGGGCGGCCTCTCGGCCTGTCCCTCCTGCCAAGCGCTCTCTCTGCTCCTCGGCTCCCCATTGGCCCGCCTCCCGCCTCCCAGGAGCTCCTGTCCTCTGCTGTCTGGCTGTGTTGCCGGCCCCCCTGCTCCAGCACCGCTCAGCACCTCAGCATCAGCTGAACGGGATGTCGGCCCCCACGGAAAGTGCCCGTGCCTCCGCTCTGCAGTCCGGCCTCCTCAGCAGGTAGAAAGCAGACACATTTTGTTCAGACCAGTTCCTGGTGGACATGCTCACAGGGCTCCAGGAGGAAGGACCATGGTGCCCGGTCCTCCTCGGGGGGGCTAGTTCCCCTCCACGTGGTGCACCACTGGGTCCTCCAGCCCCTGCCACCTTCTCCCCGGCTTGCCTGTGGGGGCCTAAGATACAAACTAAAGGCAGTGGCCACAGAGCCGGTGGCCTGGCCTTAATGTGGGTCAGCCAATGCTGCCTGGGCGGCCGGCAGGAAGGGCAGCCGGGAAGTCACCTCCTCCCGGCTGACCACACTGACCACACTGGGTGTCAGCTCTGCCCATCTTGGGAGCAGATCCTGGAAAGAAACTGTCCGTCAGTGACCTGGGTCACACCCCCATATCCCAGCAGGGATCCCTTGCCCACAAGGGAGCTGATGAGCAGGAGACTGAGACAGGGCAGCTCTGTGCCCATCCAACCTGCTCTGCTGGGCTCGGCCAGGCCGGTCACAATGCTCCCCTGCATTGTTGCTGGTTCCCCCACAGGCGGGTCCCACCGCAGGCCTCTATGGTGAGGTGGCGATCCTCGGGCACACACAGCGTCCTTTCACTTCAGACCCAGCTCGGCACAACCATCTGCGCATCCACGTCCAGAGCCGTCTCTGGCACTCCACGCACATACTGGTGCCCAGATCTGCCCAGATCCTGGTGCAAACTCGGAAATGTCCTCTGGAAGTCCCACGATACTCAGGACCATCCTGGTGGCTGGGAGACTCCAGGTGTCACAGGTCCCTAGACTCACTCAGGCCCCAGCCGCCGGCCTGCGGACGGAGGGGACGATTCCAGGCACAGCACCCTGCTTCCCTACAGGGTAGCCCCGGGAGGGCCAGCCTCCCCATGTCTGATCAAGAGCCTTGGTGAGGGTGAGAGCCTTCCAGACAGTGCAGGAAAACTGGGGCAGAACTCCAGGCGTAAGAAAAGTTTGCAGAGGCTCTGTCAGAGCGTGCTGACCTGCCTGGGGGCGGGAGCAGTCAGGCTCCTGACGGGAGCCGCTGGAGGAGGCCTCCCTGGAGGAGGCTCACGGCCCCACGGCTCTGAGTGCTGCCATTCGATTCTTATGTGCAGGCAGTGGCCACCAGTGGGTCATCTGGCTAATAATACCCCAGATTGGATTTTCAATTTGCTAATTTAAATAATGTGATGCGTATGACTTGGCTTGAGCTTTATATATTCATGTCCAAGATCCGTAGCTGTCGGTTCAGGGAAAACTTCGCCACTGACCTGGAGCTGCACGTTGGTGTTCTCCTGTGGCTTTCGGTTTCAAAAGGGAGAGCTCTTCCCTCGTGGCCGTCCCTAATCACAAATGCTAGCTATCCGGCCACCTCCCGAGCCCTGCCGTGGGCCCCACCCTCCGTCACCTGCCCCTGCATCTCTCCTGCAGAGGTGGGGCCAAGGGTCACGGCCCAGCGTGCGAGGCAAGCCCAGAGCGGAGGGAGCAGGTGTCTGATGGCGGCTGGTGTCCAGATCACTTACGGGGGATACTGACCCAGGAAGCATTCCCGAGGGCCCGGTACTGACCTTCCGTGCCCCGCAGGCTGCTGGGGGCCTCCCTGAGCTCCCCGTGGCCCCCGTGACCCCTGTGGCCCCTGGCCCGGTTGAGGGTCCTGTGCTTTAGGGCCTGTCCCAGCCAATGGTCCTGCATCGTGTGTGTGGTTTATGTGTGAGCAGGTGTCTATGTATGCAAAGATGCAGATAGCTATGTGTGCGCATGTTGATCTGCACGCACACGTGTGTGTACATGTGTGCACGCGTCTAGAGGAAAACACGCCGTGACGCCAGTCAGCACGGGGTAGCCTCTGGACCTTGGAATGTGGGGGGATGTCGAGGCTTTGTGGTGTTTCTCGGTGTGCTCTTTCGGCAGCCCGTCTGAGCTGTGGGGCTGGGAGGTGCCAGGGCTCGCGCTGGTGGCTGTGTTCCGCGAGGCTCCACCGGGCGCGGGCGTCGGCGTGTGCGGGAGGCGGCCTCGGTGACTGCCGGCTCCAGCGCTGGGCCGCGTGCGTGAGGAGCTGCCTGTCCGCTAGGGCTTCTTGCAGGAGCTGGCCCTCCCAGCTCTGCTCGTATGCGAGCCGGGCCTTGCGGCTCTAGAAATAACGCGCCACGGCCACACGGGGCTGACTGCCGTGGAATTTTGCCAGACATGCACAGCCTTGGCGCTCGGCCGCAGAGAGCCTGGGGGCACCCGTGCCCACGGTGAGCAGCCAGCTCCGGACACGAATGCCACGTGACCAGTCACGGTTCTTTCACTACGGTGTTGGTGAGGACAGCCGTGACGCACACGCGGGCTCCGAGGTGTCTATTAAGCTCGGTGGCCACCTCCCCTCAGGCCTGTGGCCCCCTGAAAACCAGGCCACACGTGACAGCTCTTGGCATCCCCAGGGGCTGGTGACTTTCCCACGGCTACCTTAACAAAGCTCCGTAAACCGGGGGCTTAAAGCCACAGAACTTTATTCTCTCCCAGCTCTGCAGGCCAGAGTCTGAAATCAGGTGTCCGCGGGTCTGTGCTCCCTCTGGAGGCTCCAGTGAGGGCCCTTCCCACCTCTTCCAGCTCCTTGCCCCCCAACCCCCGCCCGCGCTTCCTGGTGGCTTCACATAACTTCCCTGTGTCTTGTCTTCTAAGGACACTTGTCACTGGATTAGGACCCACCTCAACAGATGACCTCATCTCAAACCATTAATCGCATCAGCAAAGACACTTCTTCCGAATACGGTCACACTCAGTGTCTGGGTGTACCCGTCTTTTTGGGGAGACCCCCATTCAACCCCCTCCAGGCCCCCCGTGCTGGGCCCAACAAAGCCGTACTCCATACTCGGCGGCTGCCGACAGAATCGGATGGCAGGAGCCTCTCCCAGCGTCCACCCGACACCATGGGCGCTGTGCATGGTGGGGGGCAGGTAGTCCCCGTGGCCTGGTGAACCTGGATCTGAGGACACTTCGGGGTCCCGAGTCACCACTAACGGGGCCCCAGCCCTGGGCGAGGCCAGCAGGCAGCTCCCCAAGCCTCAGAGCACGAGCCGGGGGTGTTTCTGTGCCCCCCACGGCCTGAGGCTCCCGGCTCCCGGAAACAGCCAGGCTTCAGACCCGCCGGGAACCTCTGACTTTGAAGTGGCCCAACCCAAAGGGTGAAGGGTGTGTCAGTGTCCTGGGGCTGCCACACGAAGGACCACAGACCCTCGGCTGAAACACCAGGCCTTGATTGTCCTAGTTCTGGGAGCGATGCCTGAGAGGGAGGTGTGGCCGCGACCTGCTCCAGGCCTCCTTCCTTGCAGGTGGACCGTGTTCTCATGTGCTGTCCACCCGTGTCCAGGTCCCCCCTTTCTCTACGACCCCAGTCACAGCCAACTGGGGCCCTCGCTGACGACCTTAGTCAGCTCTCTAAGGGCACCGTGTCCCAACACCCGCACAGCTGAGGTGGCTGGGGGTTGGGGGTGTGCAGGGGGCCCTGGGAGCCTCGGGAGGCAGGATTACCTGACCCCAGCCCAGTTCCTTGGGGTCGGGGGAAGCGAGGGCCCAGGTGGGGCTCCGGGCACAGGGCCGGGCTGGGAGCCGCAGACAGAGGGAGTGTTGGTGCCCTTTCTTCCTAACTTGTCCACGTGGCTGCACACGTGTCTTGTGACGTCTTGAAAACCTGCCGTGGGCAGCGAGCCCAGTGACCCTCCTGCGGGGCGAGACCCTGCTTCTACCCCCTCCCTCGTTGCCCTCCAGACGCTGGACTAAAATGAACGCTGGAAGGGTGTGAGGCTGGACAGTGTGGGGACTGTGTCCACACGGGGCAGAGAGCACGGCTCACGCCGGCCGAGCAGAGGCCGCGGGGGACAGGGTGGGTCAGGGTGGTCCAGGGGCCCACACGGGCATCGACTGTGGCCTGTTCAGGTGTGTGGGTCCAGGAGGTGTGGCCCTGGATGCAGGAGGGGCTGGTCGGGGAAGGTCAGCGCCATCAGACTGGGGAGCAGGCAGCAGAGCCATCGGCGCCCAAGGGAGCGGGCCGGGGGGCGGGGGTGTTCCCGCCGAGATGTCCGTGTGTTCCAGGGTCTGTGTAAGCTTTGTAACCAGAAGCTCTTCTCACAGAACAAACCAAACACCGGAATACCGTTCGGCGCCTCCCACAGCTGCCCCCAGTGCCCCCTGGACAGAGATGCCTCAGCACTCGATGGGGGACAAGCCCTTGGTCTCCGTGCCGCAGCTGGTCTTCCCAAGCCCGCCCTCGGCCACGGACAGCGAGTGCGGCCACAGCCCCCCCAGCAGGCGGGCGTCCCTCGGCTCGCCCCCGGGCCACGGCACCCCCTGTCCCGCCGCGCACAGCCCCCCGGACTCCTGCAGCCAGCCGCTGTGCCCGCCGCTGGCCGAGAAGCACGGCTGCCGGGCGCCCCCCAAGATGCACTACATGGCCGCCGGGCCACAGAGCGTGGCGTGCGGCTGGTGGGCCTTCGCGCCCAAGTGCCTGCAGGCCTTCAACACGCCCAGGGGCTTCCTGCTCTTCCTGTGTGTGGCAGCCTTCCTGCAGGGCATGACGGTGAACGGCCTCGTCAGCACGGTCATCACGTCCATCGAGCGCCGCTACGACCTGCCCAGCTACCAGAGCGGCCTCATCGCCAGCTCCTACGACGCGGCCGCCTGCCTGTGCCTCACCTTCGTCAGCTACTTCGGGGGCAACGGGCACAAGCCCCGCTGGCTGGGCTGGGGCGTGCTGGTCATGGGCGCCGGCTCGCTGCTGTTCGCACTGCCCCACTTCACCGCGGGCGCCTACGAGGCAGAGGCGGCCGAGGGCGTCGGGACGTGCCGGGCCAACCGCAGCGTGGCGTGCAGGGACAGCGCCTCGGGCCTGGCCGGCTACCGGCTGGTCTTCATGCTGAGCCAGTTCCTGCACGGCGTGGGCGCCACACCGCTCTACACGCTGGGCGTCACCTACCTGGACGAGAACGTCAAGTCCAGCTACTCTCCTGTCTACATCGGTGAGTGGGCCGCCGAGGCCAGGGGGCGGGCGCGTCCACGCCGCTGACGTGCCTTTCCTCGTTGGCCGCACCGGTGGTCCCGGGGGAGGTCCCGGGGGAGGCCGCGGGGGAGCGCGGGCCTCCCTCGGGTGCTGGGGTCAGCCAGCCACCCACGGCCCGCAGGGGCCGCGCTCGAGCCTCACGCTCCCGCTGAGATCCCCACGTTTCCTTAGAGTGAGATCCCTGGGTTTCAACCTCGGGCCGCCCGCTTCCCCGAGTCCCTCCTGCCAGGCCAGGCGTCCCCGGGGCCTGGCCACACCCTGTCTGCTGACTCCGGCCTGCTCGTTTGCACCTTGGGCTCTGTCGCTCTGAGTCGCTGAGCGCTGCCGACCCAGGGACGCTGGGGCCCCGTCACTCCAGTGAGGCGCTGGTGGGCCTGTGGTGCTGAGCGGAGGCACCCTCATCCCGCAAAACGAGGCCCTCGGGTTCTTTGCTCTCTCAAGGGAGAGGGAGTCCAGATGCCGCGTGCGTTTGGCTTTGACAGAGAAACTGTAGAAGCCCTTTTAAAAGTTAGCAGCAGGGGCACCTGGGTGGCTCGGTGGTTGGGCGTCCGGCTCTTGATCTCGGCTCGGGTCTTGATCTCAGGTTGTGAGTTCAAGCCCTGCGTTGGGCTCCCCGCTGGGGGTGGAGCCTGCTTAAAAAAACAAAATAAAATAAATAAGTAAAAATAAAAAGTGCAGCTAGATCTCGGACACAGTGGAGGCTGCACGGATGCAAACCCTGGTCTGAAGGGTCAGTGCCGTGGGGGCAGAGGGCGCAGAGGTGCGGACTGGGGGGCTCCTGTCAGGTGGCCCCTCCACAGCTCTGCCTCTCTCCGCAGCGACCTTCTACACGGCAGCCATCCTCGGCCCCGCCGCTGGCTACCTGATCGGAGGCGCCCTGCTGAACGTTTACACAGAAATCGGCCGCCGGTGAGTGCCCTGGGCTCCCCCTGCCCCTGGGGGACAGCACCCCACAGTGAGGCTGGGGGGGGTCTCCCCGGCCTCAAGCGGGAGGCAGCCCGGGGCTGGGCCTGCTCTGGCGGGGCCGGGGTCGGTGGGGGGGTGGTATCCCTGAGCGCAGGCCTGGGGGCGGGGACAGCCTGGCGGGTCGGCAGCTTCCCGGACCAGGCGGCAGCAGGTCACCGTTTCTCTGATGCCCTTTGCGGAACAGACGGCAGATTTTCAAGCTGCCGTTGCGATTCATCTGTGTGGGGTTTTCCAGCCAGGTGTCCTTAATTCAACCCAGTTCTGACAGACTTCCCGGAGTCGGTGCAGACCCCGCAGGCTAAGGCTCAGCCCCAGGAGACCCCCCCCCGTGTCAGATGCCAGCCTCAGATGCTGGGTACCCCCAGCTTCCGTCCAGCCCGGCTACAAATCGGTGGTTCCGCGACCTCGTCCTTGGGCGTGATAAGCCGCTAGAACGGCTCACAGAACTCGGGAAGGCACCTCACTCACCAGATTACCAGTTTATTAAGCAGATTATGAGCCCGGAGCCACCAGCTGGAAGACACGCGGAGGGCAGGTGTGGGAGGGGGTGCGGGCTTCCGTGCTGTGCAGCGAGTCACCCCCACCCCCGCCTGGAGGCTCTCCAAACCCCTGGCTAAGGTTTTCATGGACCAGCGTGCAGATGGATGCCCGGCGTGGGTGCCCTGAATGCACGTGGACAGGACGCTGACCCCCCACGCCTCTCCCCACAGGACGGAGCTGACCACCGAGAGCCCGCTATGGGTCGGCGCCTGGTGGGTGGGCTTCCTGGGCGCGGGGGCTGCCGCCTTCCTCATCGCCATCCCCATCCTCGGGTACCCCCGGCAGCTGCCAGGTGGGTGCGTCACTCTCTCCTCACTTGGGCTGGGCGGGGCCCCCGTCCTACTGACCACGGGCACCGTCCACCCCTGTGGCTTCTCCCCGTCTGAGGCACGCAGGACGGGCTTGTGGCAGCCGGAGCACGTGCCCCTTCTGCCTCCTTCCGTTTCTCCTGGTCCCACGTGCGTCCTGCCGCGGGCTCTCCACCCCCCTCCTCTCTGTCATCGGCCAGTGGTCACCATGCTGCAGCCCCATACCCCACCTGTCCCCGTGCCCTCCATCCAGGGCACCTCCCCAGACCTGGGAACAGGGAGGGGCCTCAGGCAGAGCCCCCGGTCCCTGGCTCCCGCTGACATCTGCGGCCTTCCAGGCTCCCAGCGCTACGTGGTCATGAGAGTGTCTGAAACACACCAGCTGAAGGACGGTGGTCACAAGGCGGCCAGCAACCCCGACTTCGGGAAAACCATCAGAGATCTGCCTCTGTAAGGACCTTATGGGGGGTGGTGTGCGCCTCTCGCCTGTGTCCCTGTGTCCTGAAGATCCTTGGGGGTCCCACGCATCCTGGATCTTGACCCCAGGCTAGGAGAGTCCATGTGACCCCTCCAGGGCCACATGGCCAGCGCACAGCTCCTAAACCTCCCCCGTGGCCCAGTGCACGCCAGGTCTCGCCCCAAAACTGAGAGACTAAGGCGCGGTGGCTAGAGCCCTCTGGGGCTGGAGCTGCGGAGGGCTGGCCCCAGTGGGGGCCAGGGCTCCAGCTCCTCACTCTGTGTCCTCTGACCATTCCACTAAGGTGACACTGGCATGGACTCTGGCTCGAGCGCCCTCTGTGCCTCGAGGTGGCTGAGGACCCTGGGAGCAGGGACCCTGGGGGGAGCAGGACGGTCTCCGGCTCGCTGCCCTCACAGCCCTGCACCAGCCCCTCCTTCTGTGCTCCCCTCTTTCTCTTTGTGTGTGACCTGGCCTGGCTTTGTGGTCTTCACACACCATCGGGATGAAAAGATCCCTGGCCTGCTCTGGTCTCAGAGAAACGGGACCAGGGCGGCTCCTGGCTGCCCAGCACCCCTCTTCACGGGACCAGGCACTCCACAGGGGACCTCTCCCATGGAGGGTCACCAACCCGGCTCCTTGGCCTCACTGAGCACCCACCTGCCCCTCCGGGAGCCTGGGGCCTGAGCCCAGGAATGGCTGTGTTTCACGGGCCTCCTGGGGCCGGGGGCTGTTAGTGGTGGGAATGAGTCCCCGTTGTCTTTCTTCGCCATGGGGAGGTGAAGGGGGATCAGGGTCAAAGGTGGCCTCGGGGGAAGGCCCCGTGCCGTCCACTGTCCGCTGCTTTGCTTCCCTCATGCAGAGGAAATGGCTGTCATGCTAAGGGTGGAGGGGTGGATGGCCCCGGACCCATTTAGGGCTTTGTTCTCCTGCTTCCCACTTCCTGTGATACCACCAAGAGCTGCCCGCTCTTGAGGGTGCCCCCAGAGCAGGCTGAGCTGGCCCAGGGCCACGCTGGCCAGGGGTCCAGGAGCTTCTCCAGCACCCACGGTGGAGCTGCCCTGAGCTGGAGCAGAACCTCCATCCCCTGCACACAACGCTAGGGCCCCAGCATGTCAGGGGACAGTGGCCGCGGGGAGGTTTGTGCCCAGGCTTAGTTCCCCAAATCAGTTGCTGGTAAGAAATCCTGGAGCGCATGACCTCATTACCATCACAACTAGTTCTCTGAGCAAATTCAACACAAGGATCTTAGCAGAGCATCCTACAGTCTGGGATTAAGAAACACGGAAGTCTGCACACCACAGGTGAGGGTGGCCCCCTCTCCGAGCCTAGCCGAGTGCCCCAAAGCCTGGGCGGGTCAGAGCAGGGCCCAGGGAGGCGACCAGCCAGGCCCAGGGCATCCCCACACCTGAGAGCCCGACAGAGGAGGTCCGGGGGAGGGGCAGGTGCAGAGCACAGCCGAGCCCCTGCCCGCCAGCGCCCACGCTGGGGGCGGCTCCTTCACTTCCTGGACGTGGGACTCAAGTACCGAACCAAAGAGAATTGTTTTCAGTCTTCAAGCCTGAAAGTCAATTTTGCTGAGAACCAGGGTGGGGAATGGCACCTGCGGTGAGTCTGAGCGCCCCCCGGCTGAGACGCCCGAGCCGAGGGGAGGGTCTGTCCGTAGCTCCCTCCCGGCCGCCAGCTCGAGGTCCCGGTGCAGAGGCTAATTATGGCTGCATTGCACGTTCCGACGTTTCAAAATCCAGTTTGTTGCCGGCCGGTGTCCTGAGAAGGAAGAGCATTTGAGTGTGAAGGTGTTTGCAGCTGCGACCCGCCAGCTGGCGTGGGGATGACCAGCGGCGCCCGTGGAAGCTGGGTGCGGGGCTCCCGAGGACGGCAGGGGCACCTGTTCAGTTATAGAACAGCTCTGAGCTGCAGACCCGAGAATTTCAGCCCAGGAGGGTACTCCGAGCCGCCCCCAGCGGCCGGCGGACGGTGGTCCTTTATGGCCGGGATCTGCTTTTTCATAGTGCAGGAGAGGGAGGGTCCTTCCTGCCAGGACCTGGGGCTCCAGGGAAAACTCTGCCCCCAGCCCACCTCCCTCACCAGCCCCAGGGCCGGGGACAAGCTAGTCCAGGCACCTGCTGCCCGCGGCGGGACGGCTGGGGATGGCGCAGGGAATCGGATGTGCAGGCGGCCAGAGCCTCGCGTGTGGGGCAACGGGCTGCCCCACGAAGGCTGAGCGTCTTTACTGCCAGACCCCCCGTGGCTGCAATTTTTGTATGTTTTCCACTCAGCTCCGCTCGCTCCCTTCAGCACCCTGTAAGGACAGTTTGTTCTGTGCCCCTCATGACGTTTAACGGCCAGGTAGAGTCGCGTGTGTAACCAGCACTCAGGCGCTAGCCCTGCTCGGCCCGACCCCCTAACAAGATGCAGAACCCCAGTTCAGCCAGAGCGAGCGGCCCTCAAAGAAACTGCGCTCGTCCCGAGGGCAGGCGGTGTGGGGCAGGGTCGGTGCCCAGCCCGTCCCTCAGGGGGACGCGGGGGAACAGCCGCCAGAGCCCACGCCCAACACTCACAGGGTTGGCTGCAGCGAGATCGGAGGCCAAGTGTCCCCAGGGCCGTGCAGGGGTCCCACTCCCAGTCCTCAGAGGGGAAGCAAGGCCAGTTTCACTGGGGAATCAGCAGGCCAGGTGCAGGCGGCCAAAGCCAAGATCCTTCCTTAGGACCCGGCAACACCACTCCCAGCAAGTACGCACCAAGAGAAACTGGGGGGCCAGCCACCCCCAGCCTGAGCCTCCTTGGAGGGGATCCTCTGTCCCCCCTTCTCCAGGGCTGGTGGTTGAGAAGGGACCGCACCCCCTGGTGCCCATTCCCCTTCCACGGGGGCCTGGCCAGTCCTGGACTTGGGGACGGCACCACCCCCAGCCCCCTGCTCCTGGTTCAGGCCATCTGCCGGTCATCACAGCTGCCCCCCAGGTGACTGAACGGTGCCGTAGGGTCTCCCTGCACTGGAGAGGGGGAAGGCTCTTCCCTGGTTTACCAGCTGTCTTTCCTGGGGCCCATTCTCCACCAGCTGAAGCCCAGCCTCACACCTTCTCTTGATTTCTCTGGGACGGATATGGAGCGACGACAGCTCACCAGCCCACTCCACTCCCCTCCTGGACCTGGGGCTCTTTGTACTCAGGCGGGAGGGACCATGGCCCTGGGAACAGCGCTTCTGCACACCCTGCTCTGGTCCACTCTGACCCTCTGTCTCTTCTCTCTTCCCCATCCAGCTCCATCTGGCTCCTCCTGAAAAACCCCACATTCATCCTGCTCTGTCTGGCTGGGGCCACCGAGGCCACGCTCATTGCCGGCATGTCCACCTTTGGCCCCAAGTTCCTGGAGTCCCAGTTCAGCCTGAGCGCCTCAGAAGCCGCCACCTTGTTTGGTGAGAAAACTCGTGGAATCTTGGGGGTCCTCTGACTTTTCGTGAGTTCTCAGATGAGGGAAGGGTGTTTGGAGTATCTTTTAGAAGTCCAGCTGTACACGGGAGGGCTCGCTGGGCGTGTGGTCCTGCAGGGACGGCCCCAGGAGCAGGTGTGGGGCTGTTTGTCAATGTCACCATGTGGATCCGATGGTCCTCCCCGAGAGGTGGGGAGCGCTGACCAGGGCGTGCTGGCCAGTCCTCGGTGGACCCGTCCTGGTGGGGATCCGCTCTAGCTGGGAGGGTCGGGGGGGGCCCAGCGCATCTGTGCCGCTCCCCACCCAGGGCCTGGGCCTTCGTCGTCCCTGTTTCGCTGCAGAAAAGGTTTGGGTGGCAGCACCACCCTGAGCACCTGGATGATCGGGCTTAGCCATGCCCACGAGCCAGGTGGCTGGTGTCCCAGGATTTCCTGGGACCATGAGGTTGGAGTCCCTGGGCCTGCCTGACCGGAGCCATTCTGTGGCCAGAGGCAGCTCGGACTCCTGAGGAGAACCAGGGGGCCCTCCTTAGACCCTCCTGCCGCTGTCCCACCAGGCGGGAGGGGTGTGGGAGTGGTCACCAGACATGGGGTCAATGCCAGGCACAGGGTCCACGCCAGACGTGGGGCAGATCCTGGCCAGAGGGGTCAACGCCACGTGTGAAAGGTGGGGTGCATGTGGGTAGCACGTGGGCCAGCACAGGCTGCGCCCCAGCCCTCGGGGTTCTGTTCCCGGCACGGGGCGTGGGGGTTCGATTAGGGACCCCATCCCCCCTTATCTAATGCCCCCAGACACCCCTCCTTGCCTGGCCTCTCTGCTGACCTCACATGCCCAGACCTCTATCCGCAACTGCCTCCCCTTCCCCAAAGCGGCCACACAAAACATCCTCCAGGGCCCCCATGCTTCACCCCGGAGGTGTAAGGGGCCCATGCCAGAACTGGCCTTGGTCATTGCTGGAGAGACAGGCCCACCGATCCCCCACCCCTGTCTGCACTTTGTCCTGGGACAGCCTGGGAGCCATTCATCCCACCTGGCCACGGTGTCTCCAAATGTGGCTCGCGGCTGGACGCAGCAGGAGCTGTGGTGGGCAGGGGACACGTTGTCCTGGGGGCCTCCCCATCAGGCGGGCAGGGGCCATTGAGCTCTCCTCCTCCCAGGCCCGCCCCTGCGTCCTTCCGCCTCTGGGCAGCCAGGTGTCCTTCCTGAAGGCCCCTGGACCAAGGCTCCCCCAGCGGCCCCCCGTCCAGCGGCTGAGCACTCAGGTCAGAGCCAAGTGCTGCCACAGGGACAGACGGATGGCTCTGGGCCTCAGTCTCCCCACCTGTAGCGTGGAGATGAGAAGACCCTGTGGGTTGCGGGCCCCACCCCTGCGGCCCTGAGGACCATGCTGAGCCCCTCCCTCTCCTGCAGGGTACCTGGTGGTGCCAGCCGGTGGCGGCGGAACATTTCTGGGTGGCTTCCTTGTGAACAAGTTCAAGCTCCGCGGCGCAGGCATCATCAAGCTGTGTCTGCTCTGCACCCTGACCAGCCTGCTGGCCGTCTTTGTGTTCTTCATCCACTGCCCCAACGTGCCCATGGCCGGTGTGACGGCCAGCTACAGCGGCAGGTAAGGGCCGGGCAGTGCCTGGGCAAAGCGGGGCCCCCAGCCCACCTGTTGGGAGCACCAGTGGCCCCAGAGGCTGGGGGAGGTGGGGTTGGCCCTCGGGCACT
This sequence comes from Mirounga leonina, assembly GCF_011800145.1. Classification (NCBI taxonomy): domain Eukaryota; kingdom Metazoa; phylum Chordata; class Mammalia; order Carnivora; family Phocidae; genus Mirounga; species Mirounga leonina. The sequence goes on from NW_023270490.1 coordinate 11,561,311, forward strand.
CTTTGGAGAGGCCCATAGCAGCAAGACTCAGGCTCACGGTTGCTTAGAGACAGCCCAGCGTCGGCCCTTGGGAAGCCCTGGGCTCTGTTTCAGCCCTGAGCCCAGGGTTCTCGTCTGAAAACGAGACCATGATCACCCAGCTCCTCTCCACGTGTGCACATGGAAAGAGGCCCAGGGTCGGCTCTCACGTGTCACCGTGTCATGGGGACGTGAGAACAACAGCCCCCCGATGGCAAGAGGGGAATATGTCAAGCAGGGGCCGGCCGCCTGCCCGTGGGCCGGGTGGGCCCCTCCCGGGATTCCCTGCGGAACTGACCAGCCACACAGGGCGCAGTGATGCCGTGGGGTGCAGTCCTCTGGCGGGGTTGGTGGGGAGGGGACAGGCTACACGGCCCACGAGGGCCCTGCCACCACGGGAGGGGGGCGGCAGCTGGCCCTGGGGCCGGCCGCAGGTTACAGTGCTGAGGGCAAGCCGGAGGGGCCGGATGGTGGTTTAGTGTTTCCCATGTGAGTGGAAAAGAGAAGAAAGCGTGTGTGTCCGTGACCACCGCTGTGTGTGTGCAACACGATCCGTGCAAATGTGTAGCCGCGGCCCGAGGGGCTGGCGCCGTGGCGGAGGGCTTTGGCCTGTCCTCTCGCCATCTTTGGGTTCTGAGCCCTGCGCGCACACTGCCTCTCCCGTAACCGAGTCGGGCAGGGAGCAGAAGGGGGCGTGGTGTGGGTGGCGTGAGAGCTGCCGACGACCCCGCGCGCGGGGGGCTCCTGCCTCGGGTGGAGCCCACGTGGCCGCGGGGGCCGGGTCCTGAGGCCGGGCGCTCCCCCCGTCCGTCCCCTGGCGCTGGGCCCGGTCCCACAGCCGCCTGTCTCCGCCCGCAGCGTCCTTCCAGAAGGCCACCTGGAGCTGACGGCCGCCTGCAACGCCCCGTGTGCCTGCCGGCCCGAGCGCTACAGCCCCGTGTGCGGTTCCGACAGCCTCACGTACTACTCCCCGTGCCACGCGGGGTGCGGCGGGGAGGCTGCGTCCGGCGCGGGCGGCCACAAGGTGGGTGCGGCTGGTGCCCGCGTGCCGTCCGCGCCCCGCCCCGGGAGGGCTCCCGTCCCTCCCTCCTGTAACCAGCGGTCTTGTTGCGCCCCTCAGGTGTACCGAGACTGTAGCTGTGTCCCTCAGAATTTTTCCTCTGGTTTTGGCCATGCTACTGCAGGGAAATGCTCTTCGAGTTGTCAAAGAAAGCCCCTCCTTCTGGTTTTCATATTCGTTGTAATTACCTTTACATTCCTCAGCAGCATTCCTGCGCTGACGGCAACGTTACGGTAAGCCCGGGCCTGGGTCTCGCTCTGGTGCAGAGCCTTCCCTTGCAGCATGCTGCGGTGGAGTCCTGCAGACCCTGCAGGGTACGTGCTGGGCCCCCTGGAGCCCTGTGGCCTCACGGCGCTGACTGCCTTGGCGAGGTGCCGGTCGCCCGGGGAGGCGGTGACGCGGCCGGGGGCTTGGCCAGGACCTGGCTGCTGGTGTGGGGGCGTGACTTGGCGGACGGCCGCGCTCCCCGGGACGCTGACGCTGCCGTCTTCCGTTTCAGGTGTGTCCGTGACCGGCAGAGATCCTTTGCGCTGGGAATCCAGTGGATTGTGGTCAGAACTCTAGGTACTGTGGACTGGGTAGCTCTGTGGAGTGGTACAGTTGCGTAGGTCGTTCACTGCACAAGGGCACCCAGCCGGTGTCTCCTCAGTGTGTGCCCACGTTGCTGAACGGCACCATTCCCTAACAGTCCACTAGAGGGACCCATGGTCATTGATTTGCCCAGAGGGTGGCTTTTCCTCCTTAGTGCGAAGGGCGTCAGAAGTCACAGGGAATCCCCCAGCCTGACGCCAGGCGCCCCCCAGAAAGGAACACTGACGTCCACTTTGCACCCCCTGAGATCACCGAAGACCGACGCCACCTTTCTGAGAACCTGCGCGGTCTGGGTCTCAGCGCTGCCCGCCCACCCTGCCTGCCCCGTGCTTGGCGGCTACTGACTGAGCCTCTCTCTGCAGGGGCCATCCCCGGGCCCATCGCCTTCGGCTGGGTGATTGACAAGGCGTGCCTGCTCTGGCAGGACCAGTGTGGCCAGCGGGGCTCCTGCTTCGTGTACCAGAACTCGGCCATGAGCCGGTACATGCTCATCACTGGGCTGGTGTACAAGGTGAGTGCGCGGGACCAAGGGAGCCCCAGAGGCCACTCCAAAGAGCTGAGCATCTTCTCCAGCTAGCTCAGGTCCCGGGTGCCCCACAGGGGCCTTCCCGCAGCTCAGACCCCCCGCTGGACCCTGGTGGCCTGGCGTCCAGGAGCAGCATCCTTTCCAAGTTAGAGCCGTCGGGGCCGGGCCCGTGATGCTGCGATGGGGGCGCTCCGGGCCCCCCACCGGCTGGGGCCCTCACCCTGCAGCTTGGCGGTTGGCCCTGGGGCTCGCATCAGCTGAGGCTTTGCAGAAGTGAAAACCAGCTCCTTTCTGTGAGCTCAGGTTCCGACGGGCCTGTTCCCGTCTGGGCCGGGTCAGCCTGATGGATCCACGCATGAGCAATACCCGCTTCTTCCAGCTTTCCCATGCCCTGGGCGCTGCCCCCTTCCTTAGCCTGACCCCGTTAGGAGAAACGTCCTGCTGGAACACTTGGCTCACGTTGTGTGGGGAGAAGCGCAGTATTTATATATTGAATTTTGCCTGATTGGAGGAAAAGGCACAAAACCTTCAAAATAGCATGAAATTCTAGGGCCAGTCTGTAAGGGTGTTTTGATTTCCTTCTCCGGGTGGAGGGGGTGCTCAGGGGTTCCACCTCTCGCCTCAAGCTTTTCTCGAAGGGCCTCAAGAATGGAGGACCGTCGGCCCCCTGGGTTTATCTCTGCACGGCTTAGCATAGAGATAGCCGGGTGTGAGCAGGGATTTCTGTGGCTCTGGAGGTCAGCGCTGGGTCAGCTGTAAAGACGTGCCCTCGCGTGCCCAGAGTCCTCCGAGGCCGCGTGGGAGCCCGGCGGGGCCGTGAGGTCTGTGCGGCTGGTTGCGGGTGAGGTGGCCTCCGCAGCGCTGAGTGCTGACCGCAAACCCAGGGGCTTAAACTACAGATATTTATTCTTTCCTCAGCTCTAGAGGCCAGAGGTCCCAAACCCACATGTGGCAGGGTCGGTTCCCTCTGGGGGCCCTGCCGGAGGGCCTGGGCCTGCATCTCCATCTCTGCCCCCGGGTCACGTGGCCTTCTCCCTGTGGGTCTCCTTGCTCCTGTAAGGACACCCGACATGGCAGGTGGGCCCACCCGAAATCCAGGATGATTTCATCTCAAGCTCCTTAACTGAATGACATCTGCAAAGACCTATTTCCAACTGCAGGTTCTGGGGGTCAGGGTTGGGGCATCTATTCTGGGGGGATGCTCTTCAGCCCATGAAGCCCTCCACCTCCCTCATGAACAATACTGGTGTCCACACTAGGGTTCTGCAGGAAAGCAGGTCTTCTCGCCAGAGCAGGGGTCCTCGGGGACCGGGGCTGGGTGGGCGGCTCTGGGTGCGTCCAGCGAGCTCCTCCTTCCCCCCCCCCAGGTGCTGGGTTTCCTATTCTTTGCCACCGCCTGCGTGCTGTACAAGCCCCACTCGGAGTCTCCCAACAGCCTGGCAGCCTCTCTGCCCAGCCAGTCCTCGGCCTCCGACAACCCCATGGACCTCCAGGATACTCCCTCGGCCCTCCAGCTCCGGAGTGATGTCTGACGGCCCACCCGTCTGCCCAGGGGCACTTCGTGAGGACTCTGTCGATTTCTCCCCAGAAGGGCTAACCCCTCACCCGTTGTGATACCCCTGTGCTGAGGACCCTCCAGAAATCCCCCACTGGATTCCGAGGGTTCCTGAGCTGGTGGAGGACCCATGTGACTCTCAGACACCAGGGAGAGTGGAAGCAAGGCACGTGGAGAATGGGCACACCTCCCTCCTGGTGCCTGGGGACCAGGGTGATGGTGTCTCCGGCTCAGGAAGAACGAGGCCCAACAGCCGTTCCCCTCCTGCTTCCTGCTCCATGAACGGACACAGCCACGTAGCACTGAATTTTCCTCGGGGGCCCCCAGAGCCCCTGGACACGTTAACAGCCGTGCTTTTAAAAAGGTCTATGCAATCTTAACTGTGCTGCTAGTTCTAGAAAGCGCAAAGCCGCCTGCGGGCCTGGTGCGGGATCCTGTGCCTCCCGGAGGTTTGTCGGTTGCCGTCCCGTCCGGGAGCCTGGGGAGGGCCCGTCACCGGCCTCCATGCGCACACAGCGCCTTGCGTGTGGCACCATTGAAACCACTGGATTAAAGGAGAAGGCACTGGCCCCCGCCACGGGGTGTCTGCCGGCCGCGCTTCCGAACGGGTCCCGCTCCCCAGGTCCTGTGGACCCGCCCGGCCTAACTTCCGGTGTTTCTCCGGAGGTCGGGGAGGGGGTGTGAGGCCGTGCCCAGGGGCGCCGTCCCGGGGGGGCCGCCCTCTCGGTGTTTTCTAACCTGCTCCCCCTCCCGTCCTCAGATCTGCAGCAGGACGGGAGCACCGTACATAAGCAGATATTTATGGCCCATATTTTACATGAACTTATTTATAGGGTTGTTTTTTACCTGGTAGGGTGGTGTGCGCAGGGATGCACTCAGTAGGCACGTGTGAATTCTACCGCGAGGATGGCAGCACTTCCGTGGAATGTCAGTTGGCGGGTGTCCTCACTTAAAATGATGTGCATATAAATATATTTTAATATTTAAACCTATCTCTCTGTCCAATGTGTTTGTTTCTGTGAATTTGCAGAGCGCAGTGGTTTTGTACATCCTTCCTGTGGGTTTCTGTGAGTTTGTGTCTCAGAGTCTGTGGCAGGCTGGCCCCGGATGAGCGCTTTCTTGGCCCTGAACCCGCCTGGGTGGGCCTGTCCCCCCCCCACTGTGACCCCAGAGTCCCCTCCCTCCAGAGACCAGCCCCTGGGGGGGTTGGGGGGCCTGGGTCTTCAACTCAGGGCCCCACTCCCTGCCGCATTCCTGAATGACCTGGAGCATCGGGACTCAGACCAGGATGGCTGGACACAGCGGTTGGTGCAGAAGAGTGTGAGTGCATGAGAGGTGGGCAGACCCTGCGCTCCCTGGGCGTCCGAGTCTGAGGGAGCAGCGACCACACGGGGTGATGGCCAGTTCGCGTCACCTCCTGGAGGGCCAGAACGTGGCCTCCATAGTGCTCAGCAGATGCAGTGGTGGGAGCAGGCGGATGATCTGGTCCCTGGTGCTCCTGGCAGCAGGGTCTGAGCAGCACCTGGCCCCGCGTCCCCGCGATGCCCAGGGCAGGAGCCCTGTCACCCTGAGCCTTTAGGATGCCCAGGGCAGGCGCCCCTCGTATCTCATCCAACAGGCACGTCAGGGCACCTCCACCCCCTTGTCCTCTGGGGATGGTCTGTGACGGCCAGAGGGCCGAGGCCACGGGGGTCCCAGGGCGTGCCCTGCCTGTCCCTGGTTGAATTCAGGCCCCCCAGGCACCAGCTCTGGCTGTGACTTCTGACCCCGACTGCAGCCCCTCCCAGGTGGGTGCCAGGGAGCCCAGAGAGTGCACAACTATGGCCGGTGGGTACCAGGAGGCAGCTCAGAGGTGCCCTGGGGTCCAAGGCCCCAGACGGGGCTCTCTTCCTTCCACTCCCCACATTTCTGTGAATGTGAGCTGGATGCCAGTCCTCCCTCGGGTCCCGACCCGGCCACTTCCATTTGCCAGGAGCCATGGGGCCTGGGTTTAAGTGGGGAGCAGGGGCCAAACAGGCTCCCCGAGAGTTGAGCACCTGCTACAGGCCAGGCCTTGTGCTGAGCGGCAGGGAACAGGGGAGGCGCTGACCGCAGAGCTCCCGGCAGCAAACCCAGACTGGGCAGGAGAGCAGCAGGGGCCTGGGACGGACAGCACAGCCAGGGTGCTGGGAGTCAGCCCGGGGCGGTGCCCCCGATGCCCTCTCCCGGCAGGGGAGGCCCTCAGACCCCCTTCACGGGGAGCGACCCCGGGCACCTGGCAGAAACTGGTGCTTCTGGACTCCTTCCATCCTGTCTCTGCCCTTGGAAAGGGTCCTAGCGGGGGTGGGTACTTCTTTCAGCCCATATATTTTTTTAAACAGCTTTATTGAAATACGAATCACACCCCATGTAACTCACCCATTTAAAGCGCAACAGTGGGTTCTCGTCTATTCAGAGTCCTAGGACTATCACCGCGGGCAGCTAGAATGCTTTCGTTACAGGAACAAGAACCCCCCTCAGCCGCCACCCCCAGCTCCCCTCCCCGCCCCCAGCAACCACGAATCCACGTTCCTCTCCAGCTGTCCGTTCAGGCCATTTGCTATCGGGGCGACCACACGTGACGTGGTCCTTCCGTGTCGGCCGCGACCACAGGGCACCTCCATGAGGGAACCTGTGTCCTGGCTAAGGTGGAAGGTAGTCCGCTGCATGGATGGACCCCATGTGTCAGTCATACTTAAAGGAGAAACAAGGTCCCTGGCCCCTCCCAGCCATTCCCAGGCTGAAAAACAAAATTGTGATCACTTCGGTGTTGGAATTAGGATGATGTCCTCTAGAGGACTCTGACCATGAGCCACACTATAGCGTTCTGAGGGGACACAGGCATCCTCTGCACACATACGCCCCCTGCGTATGGGCCCTGGGATGGGCCCGACCACTGCATCCACGCCGGTCCACGTCTGCTGCCCCCGAGACCATGAAGTCCCCAGGATGGGGTCTGCCAAACTCACCTATGTGACCACTGGGCCAGGCCGGCCAGGGGAGGGCATCCGGGGGCACAGACTGTCGAGGAGTCAAATTGCATGGGCAGGTTTGGGGGGCGGGCAGCAGCTTCCTGGGGAGGCGATGTCATACCCATCTCACAGGGAAAGGAGGGAGCAGGCTAGATGGTGAGGAGAAGCTGCAGGGGCGGGTGTCCGGGTCAGCACCAGGATGGGGTCTCACTGCCGACAGGGACAGCAGCTTCAATCAGGGAGGAGCTCATCTCCAACGTGGGAGCCCCGGAGGGCCCGGCGCGGCCGGCGCCCGGCCCTACGGCCCACCCCGTCCCACCCCGTGTTCCCATAACCAGCTGTTCCAGCAGCCAGACCGAGGGCGGGAGGACGGAGTCGGGGCAGAGGGCAGGGGGTCAGCTGAGTCCACGCACTCACATCCCACAGGATGAGCCACGTCCCCTGGTCCCACCGCAGAGGGAGGCGGGAAAGCTGGCCGTATCCCTGCTGGAGGTTATACCGGCCCCTGCAGAGCTGTGTGGCGTCAAAGGTCCCAGGGGACAGGCCCCATGAGGGAGGGATGAGTCCTGGGACCCAGGCCTGGAGGGCAGCAGGAAGAAGCTGCTCATGTGCGGCTGGGGGGGAGTGAGGGGTGGGGCGACAGTCAGAAGATGGGGGACACCGGGGGAACGTGACACCTAGCTCCCCGAGCCGGGCGCACGCACGTGGTGCTCAGAGTTGTGTGTCCCCATCTGCAGTGGTTGGAGTTGTCCCTATTTTATGGATGGGGAGCTTCTGAGCTTCTGAGGTTCTGAGGGTCTGAGAGCCTCGCAATGTTCCTGGAGGCCCCCTAGCGATAAAGTGGCCAAGGCAAGTGTCGGGAACTGAATCTTGTGTCCCCCACATTCTTATGCTGAAGGCCTGGCCCCAGTGGAAAGGTATTGGATGTGGGGCCCCACGAGGGGCATTAGCTCCCTGGCTCCCCACCACGGGAGGACGCAACGAGAGGGTGGCCTTCTGCAAATCAGGGGAAGAATCCTCAGCAGGACCCGACCACACGGTACCCTGGCCCCAGATTTCCAGCCACGGAGCCGTGGGAAGTAAGTGCCTGTCATTCCCGGTTACGGCAGATCTCAAGCCCGGTCTGCTGGCTCTGAGGTGGGTCGGGGTGCAATGCACACCACCCACTCCCCCCCCTGCAGGGAGGACAGAGGGAGGGAGGGACAGGCACGAGTATCAGATGTCCATTCCTGAAATGCCACCAAGGACATGGCCGAACAAAGCATGGGAAAGGTGGAAACCCGCCGGTGTCCTGTCACGTGGGGCTGCTGAAGACGTCACAATGGAAATACCTGCAGTAAAAACGTACGAGGTAAGTCTGTCAATGGACGGGGACACCAGCCTCGGACCTGAGATGGGTGAGGACAGCAGGCCAGGGCCTGTAGGGTCGAGGCCCGACGGGAATGGGGCGAGGGGGGAGGGCTCCTGGGCCGCCAGGGCTGGAGAAGCACCCCGTCTCTGGGAGGGTCGACACGCTTCTTCAGTCATGTGTGGCCACGGCCTGGGAAAGCCGGACCTCGCAGCACTCTGGACGCCCCATCACCAGCCATGTTGGCCAGGGCAGGGGGGAGGCTGGCCGCAGCACCCAGTGTGAGCCCCGGGCAGGGGGGAGGCTGGCCGCAGCACCCGGTGTGA
>NW_023270490.1:11574724-11608242 GCF_011800145.1 Mirounga leonina
TCTGCCCCCCTGTCCCCTCCTCTGCAGGAATGGACCCCGGGCCGTCTGCCCCCCTGTCCCCTCCTCTCTACAGGAAGGGACCCTGGGCCATCTGCCCCCCTGTCCCCTCCTTTGCCTGGGGAGGGCTTTGCAGGAGCAGGGAGAACCCCAACAGGAAGGGAGCAAGGGAGGCGCACCCATGGCCTCCAGACGCGCCCCCAGGACGCCGCCCAGGGCCCCTGCGCGCTGGCCCCTCGCTCCTTACTCCGCCTCACTGCTTGGGATTCACCACTCGTCTCACAGACAGAGAGACTGGTGGGAAACAGCATCTTTGTGTCGGCAGGAGCTACCTCGGTGGACTCGTTCTGGGGCTTATTTTTCGATAGTGGAGAGGAACCACCCTACTGGTTTCTGGCCCAGTGACAGCAGCCAGACCGTCACAGGCAGAGGATGGCCATTTGATAAACGCCTTTATTTTACCCCAGACATCCTTCTGTTAACCTCGTGTAGAAGCCGAGGGAGAACGGTTCCGTGACCCCATGCACCCCCCCGCCTGCCTCTGTATTTCCAGCACACAGACAACCCCACTTCAGCCACTCGGCAGCTCGGCTTCTTGCCCCAAATTCCCTTTTAACATTGTTTGACAAGGTCAGAAGTCCCTTGTCAATGCACTGGCGGGTTAGGAAGGGGGTGGACTGCTGGCCTCGGGTGGCTCCCCTGCGCTTCCTCAAGGGACATCCGCAGAAGAGCAGACGGCCCGGCGCCGCCCGGCCCTGGAGGACGAGCCTGGCCAGGGAGGATGGAGCCGGGGAGGACAGCGTCCCGCAGGTCCCGGCAGGGAGGACCCGAACCTGGGCCGCTCAGGGCCGCTCGGAGAGGGACGCACAGGGCTGAGGTTCTGGCGCACTCGGAAAGAAGCAGAAAGGCCCTGGAATTCTGTTTTCTCAAAACCACATTTTTCTGTAATAACTTGGCTGTGGAGGCAAATCAGTCTCAGCCGGTGGCATGCTGTTATGAAGCTGATCATTAGCTGTCACAGGAAGAAGCAAATTATCTCCACTCCGTTCCCGGCAGACCGAAGCGTCTCAGGAGCTAACGTCTCCGTCTTCGAGCCTTGAAATTTCTGGAGAAGACGAGAGTCCGCCAGGCGTGACACCACCAGCATTTTCCCGCTGGGCGCGAGAAACCAGGGACTCGCTGTGGCGGCATCTCGGCCCTCCCGCCCACTTCGCGCATCAAGGACTCAGGAATCAAGGGTCAAGAGAACCCGCAAGTGACATCTGAGGTGCCCGTGGGCACAACGCTTGGCTGCCGGTGCTGGAAACGGAGTCAAACCCGCTTGAGGAAAAGCAGGCTGGGTGGGGTGGGCTCCCGGCGCCCCGGGAGTCAGGGCTTCGAGCGGAGTCCCCAGCCCTGCCCGGAAACACCTCAGCAACCAGCGAGCGGGGGCGTCTGCTCTCCCCGACCAGTGGGAGAGGTTCTAAGCGTCCACCCTGGGCCCCGGGGCCATGGGAAGGGAGCCTCTGATTTTCTGGGGGCAGGACCGGGGTGGGCAGACCTCCCGAGGCCACGCCAGTGGGCACAAGGCCCCGAGACCCCTGTGACTCAGCAATAGGGGCCGGGCTGGGGCAGGGGACACAGGAGTCTGGACAAGGAACACCAACAGATGTCCCCTCCGGGGTCGGCACCAGCTGCCCACGGCAGAGTGGCACCGTTCGCCTGTTGTGAGGACGGACGAAGGGGCAGCAGACCTGCCATCCAGAGAACCAGCCTGCCACACAAACGTGGTATCTGAGAAAAGATGACAAAAGCCAGGCTCCGAGATTCAGGACCGTTAAGGATGCGGACAGCAAGAGCATTTGCTCGGTGACATCTAGCAGCCTCAGCCCTTTTAAAAGAAAGATGGAATGAGCCATCATGTCCCTTAGCTGTCACACTCTTCCACGGGGGTCCGTGTCAGGGACGGTCTAGGGCCATGTGTGCAGGCCGGGAGCCGATTCAGGCGAGGACGCCGGACGGCACAGAGCGGGGTCGGGCTATTGTGTGTGTGCACGTGCTCATCTGTGCGGCATGCAGAATCAGAGCGTGCCGTAATTGCTCATTTACACCGAACACATTTCCTTACGCGTGTTCATGCTCCTTTTCTCCCCCAGTGATGATATTTTTAAAAACCGGGTTGCAGAACCATGCTGGTGTGCTAACCGACAAACACAAGCACATTTTTCGAGGGGAAAACCTCGAGGCCGGCCCTCTGAGCGCTGACACGGCACACGCCTGGCAGACTCACACTAGCGGGGGATGGACGCGGTCTGCAGAGCCCTCAGCCTGGCCCGCAGAGAGGGCTCCCAGCTCTGGGCCTGAGAGAAGCTCCATGCTGGCCCAGCCAGCAGGGATGCCCTCCAGCAGGGACGAGAGTGACCATTTGTCACCACTGCTCTGCGTGGAGCCCCGGGAGGAAGGGACAGTTTCACGCGCACCTGTGTTCACTGACCAAGAGAGTACGGCCCCTCACACTGTGGTCATGAGTTACAGCGGCCCCCTAGATGCTCACAGCACCAGGGAAGAAGGGCCGACGATCCACAGTTAATGAGGAAGCCCCCGTGAGCCCCCTGGCTTGGGCGCTGGCCCGAGTGGCCCGCCTCACTGTCCCCTGATCTGAGGACCCGGCAGGTGTCTGCACTGGGGTCTGTCTCCACCTTAAAATCTCCTTAAAAAGGGCACCTGCGTGGCTCAGTCGTTAAGCGTCTGCCTTCAGCTCAGGTCATGATCCCAGGGTCCTGGGATCGAGCCCCGCATCGGGCTCCCTGCTCGGCGGGAAGCCTGCTTCTCCCTCTCCCACTCCCCCTGCTTGTGTTCCCTCTCTCACTGTGTCTCTCTGTCAAATAAATAAATAAAATCTTAAAAAAAAAAAAATCTCCTTAAAATCTTGCAGTTCTTCAGACGTTTTGATTCAAGCCAACCAAACAGTGAATTCCTCACCACGCTCTTGTCACCCGTGAGCGGGGCGCCCCTCACGCCACTGAGTGAGGCACAGGGCAGCTTCCCCAAGACCGCTGTGTCTCAGCTCTGGTCCCCAGAAGCGGAGCACAAGCGGGCGCCGGCAAGGGGCCCTGCCCGACCCCATGGGAGCTCGGGGCACGTTCTGTGGCTCAGACGTGGTCTCATCTCAGCGGACAGCAGGACCCAGCGGGCCCGGGCCGATACGCCCCAAGTGTGAGAGCCCCGGGTGCTGGTGCTCTGGGCGCGGAGCCCACAGGGACAGCTCTCTGAAGGCCTCGACCAGAAACCCTGCATCCAGCCCCTGGAAGTTGTGAGGACGCAGGCACACCAGGCAAAGGATGGACAAAGGGAGGGCGCTCGTCCCAGACTCTAGGGTGGGGAAACGTGCTCCGACTGCCATCGGGAAGTGGCCGGAGCAGAATTCAGGAGACAGATGTGAGAGGAGGCCGACGCCTGTCGGATGACCGGGGAGGCCTCCAGGAGCTGGGGTGGCCCACCTGACCTCCAGCCAGGACTCACACCTCAGTCCTGCAGCCACAGGGACCCCTCGAGCCTGGAGACTCTCCCCAGAGCCCCTGTCAAGGGCCCGCCGGCTGACGCCTTGGCCAGCCGACTGGACTGGTAATTGCTGGGCAGCCCTGGGGGTGGGCAGTGGCCACCTTCGCTTTGGGAGCGTGTGGCCCAGCGGGCAAGCCCACCGTGCACAAACATGTGTCGCCAATGACAGGGGCTCACGAGCTGCCTGAGGAGAGTGCCTGGCATCTAAGTGGGGAGGGGAGAGCCAGCGGGGGTCACCTGGCTGTCATCCGGGCCTCCCACACCTCAGGGCTTCTGTCCCAGAGGCTGACCCCACACGGCCTGGGCTGGTTCTGCTCTGCCGGCTCCAGACTCCCGGGCCCATCCCTATACCCACCACTCCATTTCCCCTGAGAGGGGACTGGTCTCCTCGGGACCCCCTCCCAGATCTCCAAGCACCCTCATCCTGTAGCAGGTGGATAAAGGAATGTGTCTTCTAACGTCATAGATGGCTGTCTTGGGGCACTTTGGGGAAGGGCAAAGACCCCTAGGGGGTGGGGGGGGTCCCAGTGATGGGGGTTCCCAGGGAGGGAGATCCCAGCACCTTCTCTTTTGCTGCTGGGCATCTTCCCCGTAGCTTCCAACCCGGGGTCCCACCGCCATGAACTCATGCCGGGCGGTAGAGGCCAAAGGAGGACTTAGCTGGAGCAGGCGCCTTTCTCGGCGCGCCTGCTGGCCAGAGCGCACGCCCGCAGAATCCACAGCCTCTGCCGCGCCTCTGTGGGACCCGCCCTCCATCCCAGGCTCCTGTGGTCACTTGCCCTCAGCCCCCCGCACCTGGCCGTGTGTACCCTTGAACAGGCCACCGGAGCTCCAAGGCAAGAATGACAAAAGAGCCCCGGGTTCAGGTTTTATTTTTGGAACTTGTATGAAGTCACTAGGAGATGAGAGACATTTCTTCTATTTAAATATTTCCAGGCAACTAGAACCCCTGATTACAGACAAAGGGAGTGCGCTTCAGATCCGCAGAGGAAGAGCTGGAGCCATGAGCGTCATGTTTATGCAAACTCCATCCTCCCTGCCAAGGAGAGGAGTCAGGAAGGCGGGGAAAGAGGCCCCGGTGCCCGCCTGCCCCCGCCCGCCGCGCCCCGGGGCCGCCCGCTGTGCCCGGGGAGGGGTCCCCACACCCTGCTGTCAAACAGCCAGCCACTATCGAATCCGAGAACTCCCAGTCCTCCTTCCTCCTGGTCCCCCTTCCTCCAAGTAATAAATGGAAGCCTCATTTTAGCCAAACAGGACCCTTTCAACTTTAAATTGCCTGTTGTGTTCAGAAGCGTGCCTGGGAAATTCAACCACAAATTGGTAAATTTATAACAAGCATAAAAACTCTCCATCTCCTAGGGTGAGAGCTGACAACATACTGCTTTTCTTTGCATGCTGAGCAGATGGGATTGTTTGTCCTTCTGTGTTAGACATGCTGTGTGTGTGTGTGTGTGTGTCTTTTGCCCAAGAGCAAATTAGGGACCCTCCTCCCAGCATGACCTGAAGGGGATGAGCGGGGAGGCGGCAATGGCCTCCGTTTGGAGGGTCACTCGGTCCGTTCCAAGCCTGGTCCGGAGAAGTTAGTGTGCAGCCTCAAAGGCAATTCTCACAAGCATCCTTTGTGTGCATGCCTGCCCGAAGCCGACCAAAGCCTTCCCAGGACGCTTCTAGGGACCCGAGCTGCGTGGAACAGGTCTTGGGAGCTGGATTTTCTTTCTCCTTAGGGGACGATCTGACGTGGCCCCTCTCCCCCCAAACACCAGCTTCCTTGCGCGGCTCCGGGCAGGAGCCGGCAATGTCCCCGATGGGGCTCACGCTGGTGCCGCTCCGCCGAGCTCCCCTGCCCTCGTCTGCGGGAAGGGCCAGGAGCTGCCGTCAAGTGGTTCTGCTTGACCAACCTCCAGGATTGGTTAGAGGGAGGGGCTGGCTTCTGGGGGGGTGACAACTGAGACTTGGAGGGCGAGGGTCCCAGAGGGACCAGCCCCCCACCTGTAACCAGAGCGCAGCCTTCCCTGCACGCCCAGAGGGAATAAGCCCCGCCCTGCACAGAAAGCTTTCCACTCGCTGCGCCGCGAGCCCTGGGAAGGCAGTCCCCTGCCCCCGGGTGCTGACCACACTCGGTGAGTGCTGCACAGATGGACAAACGGACGGTGGATGCAGGGAAGCCTAGGGAGAGGGCCTCTGGCCGATGGAAACTAACTGTCAGCGTTGGTCCACAGAGACCCGAGGATGAGGGGCCCCGGGGCCGGGGCACAGCCCTTGTGAAGGCGTCCACAGTGGTTCTAGCGCACATTCGGCCGAAAAGCTGCAGCCCAGTCAAGCTTCTGCACAGCAGCTCCCAAGGAGGGGTGACGCTGGACGCATGCTCCCCGCTCAGGGGGCTTCCTCCCTCCCCACGGCACGAACGGCTTTCTCTGAAAAGCAGGCACCCAGCCCAGGGGCAGAGGCAGGCGATGGGCTTGCCAACGAAGATACTCTGAGCCCTTGTGCCCCGGTGCCCAACATACGGGTTCTTGTTCACACGTGCACACACGCACACAGACCACGTGATGGGCGTGTGGCTCACCGGGAGGACGGGAGAGACGAGGATGAGGCAGCGGAAGTGCACCGCCCGGAGCCGGAGCTCTGGGGTCGGTCAGCAGCCCACACGTGCCGTGAGCCCGCGGGGGCCCCAGCTGAATGAGGCTCGGCCCACCCCTCCGGCCGGCTCACACTCACACTTCGCTTACATTTGCACATGTGTTGCTCTATTTTTAAAATTTCCCTTGGAATGCTGTACATTCGGGAACGTGTGCGATTTCCATGCCGTGGATGAGAAAATCCACAGCTAAAACTCTGCAAATATGCATATTACATTTCCTCAAATTACTTACCCTCCAGATAAGCGCTCACTCCCCCCGCCCCCAGTCTTGCAGGAAACAGCATCATGATGTCCTGATACCGGTATTGCTGTTAAGTTACTATTTTTTTTTAATTTAGGAAGATGTCTCTTGCTGGCAAGAACTGCCCTCCAGCGGATGGGGCCCAGAGGAGAGAGAGGGACCTCCAGCGTGGAGGGCAGCCCATGGCGCTGGTAACTCCAGGGACTGAATTCTGCAGCCAGAAAAGCAGGTGTTTCACACCCACAGTCTGCGCTCCTGAGACGAGTGAGTGCCCCCAAGTCCTCCCACAGCTGCAGCACTGGGACAGTGCCGGGACCTGCCCAGCGGGCTCCGTGCATGCAGCTCAGCCCTCAGTGCCCATGGGAAGGGCCAGCTCCCCGCGACACGTAGCATCTGGAGCCTGGGGTCAGGGCGACAGGCCCCGAGGCTCTCCGGGCAGCCGGGAGCAGCTCACACTGCAGGGCTTCGCCGGTCAGTGTGGGGGCCTGCACCCACCAAGGGCACAGCCCATCTCCCACAGACATAGCCCGACCCAGCCTCAGTCCTCCCCGCACCTTGCCAACACTTTCTTTAAAGGGTCTCAGCTGTTTAGGACGTGTTTGCGTCAGGGGAAGTCAGAGAGAGAAAGGGCCAAACGAGTGGAAGGTTCTGGCCTCCGCGCTGTCCAGGCTCTCGGGACACGGGAAAGGGGTTCCAAGTGGGCTGCCAGGGAGCCCCCGACAAGGGCCCGCCGCCCACTTTGTAGACCAAGGCCTTCCAAGTGACATTTCCTCCATGGTTTTAAACAAATGTCTTGTCCAATATTTGTGCTAAGTTGACTTTTATGATTTTTTAAGCTCCTAGGCTGGCTGAAAAAGAAATATTTGAAAAAAAGGCCAGCTTAGCGGAAAGGTCAGGGTTTGAAAACCAAACAGTGAGTTTAAGCAGCCGAGCCAGAGTGCATTTCCATCAGTGTCATCCTGAGCAGCTTCAGCTAGTGGCCCACAAAGGGACAGGCCCCAGTGGCCACCGGCTGGGGCCTTCCCCTGGGGAGGCTCCTGAGAGCGGCGACCAGATGCCACCATCCATGGTTAAGACCCCAGTGTCGCCTGTGAGCCGAGGTGGCCGTGAGCCCCCAGGGCTCCGATGTGGTCTAGCACCATCACTTCCTTTTGTGACCGGCACACCCAGGTCCCCATCCCAAGAGCCGTTTACCTAGTTGGTGGACTTGCCTTCCAGAGAGTAAGCTGGTCAGATCCGCTGGGGGTTTAATGCCACTTTTGTTGGCCTGGGCCCTGCACCCTCACACCCTCTGAAGCCACGGCACAATCCTGCAACGCCAACCCCGCAGGAGTTCACTGAGCACCTACTATGTGCCCGCACTGACAGCACCAGTAACAGCCCTGGCCCCGGGGGCCATCCGTTCAATCACCATGCCCATTTTACAGATGACAAACCGAGGCACAGAGACGCTAAAGCAGTTGCCCGAATACAAAGCAGCAAGGCCAGGATGAAGCCGTGCTGGCTGCCTCCGAGCCTCTTCTACTGGTTTCCAGCAAAGGGATGTTTGTGTTGTCTTCGAAGGCTGAACTTTTAAGCACATATTTTTATGTGCTAGGATCCCCTGATGAGAACATCAGGTTTCTGAGGAACAGTCAAGCCCAAAGCCAGCTGAAAAGAGAGGAGTAAATACAGACCCATTGCCGGGCCGGGGCCGGGGTCCGGGCACCCTTCTTAGGCCTCACCCCTTTCTCCAACACCCCAAGCCCCGTGCCCAGCCTCCTCCAGGTTCCTGTTCTCGGCACAGCTGGTACAACCAGCCAGGTCCACACTGGGACGAGGCGGGGCCCTGAGGCTGTGACCCCCAGGGCCACCCTTCCCCAACCTGCTGGGCATGTGCTCTGAGGGGACTTCTGATGATCAAATCCAGGTGGTGATGAAGGGGCGTGTGCCCACTGGCAGCCACCACAGGGTGCCAGGTGCAGGACCCCAGCCTGCCTGGGGAGGGGCGCTGCTTTGCTCCCCACCTCGTCCACCACTCCCACCTGGCTCTAGCCGCAGGGCACCCGGTTGCTGGCACCATACCCCAGCCATCCCAGCGGGGCTGCGGGCCCTGTCCCCGCTTACCTCCCTCACCCCCCTGAGAGCGCTGCGAACGACCTGGAGGCAGTTGCCTTCCTGGGGTGGGTGGGGGCGAGAGAAGTTGGGCAGACCCGAACGGAGGGCGTGCTCCTGAGAGAGGGTGTGGGGAAAGCACCAATATCCCCTACTCACCCGCGGCAGCGCGCGGAGACCCGCCAGCCCTGCAGTTGGGCTGGGCGGGGACAGAGGAGGGGCCGCCGCCGCCACCGCCCCCCACGGCTGGGCGCGCCGCGCTGCCGCCAGCGGAGTGGAGGCGCGGAGCCCGGGAGGGCGCGGGCGCGGCGGGCCGTGCGCGGAGCGGGTGTGCGCGGAGAGCGCGAGGGAGGACAGCGCAGGCGAGGGAGGGAGCGTGCCGGGGCGGCCGTGCGTGCGCTCCGCTCGCGCCCCAGGCTCGCCCCGCGCCGCGGACCCGAGGGGTCTGGAGCCGGCAGCCCGCATAGCCGCGGAGGCTGGCGATCGGAGGAGCCCGGGGCCAGCAGGGAGCGGGAGGGAACCGGCAGCCCCCGGTGAGCGCGCCTCGAGCGCTCCGCGGCGGCGCGGGCCGGGTCGGGAGCTCCCCGGCTGGACGGCGCGCCCGCTTGCAGTCTTGCGCCCTCCCCGCCGGCTCCCTCCGCTAGGTCCCCGCCGGAGCCGGAGCCGGAGCCGGAGCCGCGCCCACCATGCGCCTCAACCGCTCGGCGCCGGGCCCCCAGGGCGCGGCGGGCGCCAAACCCTTCCCGCTGCCGCCCTCGGGGCTGGAGGCGGCGCTGCTAGCCCCCGGCTTCGGTAACGGCACGGGCAACGAGTCCGAGCACCTGCGGGCGGCGCCCAGCAGCGACCTGGACGTGAACACGGACATCTACTCCAAGGTGCTGGTGACGACCGTGTACCTGGCGCTGTTCGTGGTGGGCACGGTGGGCAACTCGGTGACGGCGTTCACGCTGGGGCGCAAGAAGTGGCTGCAGAGCCTGCAGAGCACCGTGCATTACCACCTGGGCAGCCTGGCGCTGTCCGACCTGCTCATCCTGCTGCTGGCCATGCCCGTGGAGCTGTACAACTTCATCTGGGTGCACCACCCCTGGGCCTTCGGCGACGCCGGCTGTCGCGGGTACTATTTCCTGCGGGAGGCCTGCACCTACGCCACGGCCCTCAACGTGGCCAGCCTCAGTGTGGAGCGCTACCTGGCCATCTGCCACCCCTTCAGGGCCAAGACCCTCATGTCCCGCAGCCGCACCAAGAAGTTCATCAGTGCCATCTGGCTCGCCTCGGGCCTGTTGGCCGTGCCCATGCCCTTCACCATGGGCCAGCAGAACCGCAGTGCCGACGGCCATCACCCCGGCGGCCTGGTGTGCACGCCCGTGGTGGGCACCGCCACGATCAAGGTCGTCATCCAGGTGAGCAGCTGCCTCAGGGGCGGGGAAGAAACGGGGTCTGGCCTGGGGGCAGGGTTGGCAGGCTCTCCCTCAGGGGCACCTCCGTCTTCTCTTTCCTAAACCTCGAAAGTCGTTTCCAGCCTGTGCACCCTCTGGGTCAGGGAGGGAGAGGATGTCACCAGGAAATATTACTCCTGTGCAGCTGGGAAGGGGATGGGGGCAGGGCCTGGGAGCTCAGCCTGACCCCCTTCTCCCACCTTTCACTCCAGAGCTGCCAGATCTCACCCCCGCATCTCATCCCCTCCTATCAAAGGGAGCTGGGCCCTCAGATCAGTGACGTCTTGGAGGGTCTGTAGATGGGCCTCAGCTGTCCCCAGACTCCCTGAGATTTAAGGTAAACGTGTGCTGGAGGCAGCTCCTTCCATCGGCTTTCCAAAAGGAAAGCCCCAGGAGTGGCCCCAGGAGGCTAGGGCTATCTCCTCTGCAGCAGAGTCCCCAGGCCAGCACTGACCTCCTCCCACCCCACCCCCCAGTGCCTCCTGGCTGCCCTGCCCCCGCTTACACTTGGGAGGTGGAGGCAAACTTGATACCACCCGGACTGGTTCCTTAGTTGAGCCTCAGTATTCCCATCTGTGAACCAGGTAATCACAGCCCGACCTCAGGTGGTAGAGGATTCAGGAGAAAGAGCGTGGGAAGCGCTTGCATGGTTCCCAGCATGTGGAAATGCTCAGAAGCACTATTTTGGTGGTGGTGATGACAAAGTTGTTTCTTCTGGGAGGATCTTAAGGTATTTGGGCGCGGTGGCAGGTGGGAGACCTGTGTGAGGTGGACAACACTGGAGCCCAGTGACCAAGAGCCCTCCGAGGGTCTGAGCAAGGTGCTACAGGAGCCCAGGTGGGAGCCCTCCTTGGGAATCGGCTAGGATGAGGCGTCCTGGCGAGGGGCTACGCCGGCCTGGAGAGAAGGTTTCTCAGGCAGGGACCACCTGGGCAAGGGCCCTGCGTGGGAGGAAGTCTGGGCAGAGATGCCACTGTGGACGGCATCCTGGCCCTAGGACGGGGTAGCCATGGAGGGGCAGGGTGAGATGGGGACGGGGGTCTGGGCGGGGCCTGCAGGTGCTCAGCAGAGCCAGAGGAGGGGGCCAGGGTGCCCCCCCCCCGTACCCATCTGGCTGTCCTTTCATACCTCCCAGCAGGGCTCCTGCTGGAAGTAGGACGGTGTGGTGGGGTGGGGAGCCGGCCACAAGGGCAGGACTGTGGTCTACGCATCACTCCCTGGGCTGTCGCGGACCCTCACAAGACACCACCCTGGCCCCTGACGCCGGTGCTGAGAACTTGTGGCTACAGGGTCCCCTGCGTGCCAAGGGACCCCCACCCCAGCACATGTCGCAGGGAGGTTAGTAGAGCCCGGCTGCCTGTCTGCGACGCGGTCCCTGCGCTGGAGACAAAGGCACACGGGGCCGCGTGCGGTGGGAAAGTGTCCTCCCGAGGCCTCAGAGGGCCCCCATTGTCTCCCTAGCTCCTGTCTCCGATCGGCTGTGCAGGGGCCTCCCCTGGCCTGCGCCCGGGGCTGGGGGCGCAGCAGCCGCACTGCCTGCCCTCAAAGGTATGAAGCGGCAGGTTCGGGTCGGCAGCTCAGGTCGCTAGCACGCCCTGCCCACCCAGGAGCCGCCTCCGCTCAGACCCCCCGCCCCTCCGGCGGCTCCCAGGGCTCAGCCAGGAGCAGGCGGGTTTGAATCATCAAAAACAAGCCGCAGCCGAGCAGAGTGCGCACAGCCCCCCTGAAGCATCCTCTCTCCACTCCTGCCTCCTGTCCATCGGCCCCACGCAATCAGATGCCCAGTGACACCATTTACCTCCCCAAGGGCCGTTCCTCTGAGTCCCTGTGCTCGGGAGCTGCAACACCCACACCGCCCAGGGTGTGGCTTCGGGGCCACCAGGCGTCCTGGCAGATGTCTGCTGAGCGGGTCACTGCAGACAGGCCCCCCTTCTGTGCCCACAGGCACAGTGCCGCCCGAGCATTTACTAGTGCTTGCTGGCTTCCTGACGCTCTCCGAGACTGGACCTCATCTTCCCCTAAAGACCCCAGACTGCAGGTGCCCTTCCCTCCGGGCTGACCCTGTGGGTGGCTCCCAGGAGTGTGTCCAGGGCCTCGCCACCACCCCCGCTCCCTTCTGCATGCCCTGTTCCATCTCAGGAGAGGTGCCCTGGGTTCGTGTCCCCCACTTGGGCTTCGGGGCCACTGGGCAGGTCAGGGTGAACAGCCACTGTTTTTAATGCGTGCTTGCATCCACGTGTCTCCCTCTCACCGACCATGTTGGAAGTGTGGAGGCGTCAGCCAGTCAAATGGCTCCTCTTTTCAAAACAGGAAAGCCTGCATGTCTCCCAGGAGGCCGCCAGCCCCCCTCATCCACAAGAGCCCATCCTGGGTACTTACATGCACAAGACATTTAGAAATGAGGGGGTTTGGGATCAGATTTCTGAGCAACTTGGAATAGTCATTGCTCAGTACAGCTGGGCATTTTCTGAGTGTGTCGCCTGGAGCTGGGCTAAGTAGAGCTTGGTCAGCGGGCAGGGCAAGGCCCAGGCCAGCAGAGGCCCCAGACCCTGGGCCCCAAGTTGACGGGGTGGCTGGGAGGAGGAGCCCACAGGGCCTGCTGCGTTCCCTAATCCGGTCCCTCCTCTGACCCCAGAGGGGATCTGATTTGGTCTTTCCAACAGACTGTTGGTCACAGTGAAGACTTCCTGCCATTGAGGGGGTCTTCCCACTAGAAAGTCCCCCCGAGAAGCAGTACCACCTCCACCGTTCACTCCGTGCACCATCTCCCCAGGGTGTGCAGCAGTCCCTATGGGCGGCCCTGCCCATGTGGATCAGCCCATGTGGTTTGTGTTTGACCCCACTGCAGTCCTGCCCGGCCCCCTGCTCTGACCTCAGGCACCATGTGGATCCTGCTGCCCCAGGCTCTCTGTGGCTGGCTTCAGGTGGGGCAGGGCCCATGTCCATGCCTCCAGCCAATGTGCACTGTGACCGGTGACCAGTGGCAGCAGAGACCTGGGGGGTTTGAGCGTCTGGTTCGGATCTGACCTGGCCAGGCGCTTGCCCGGCTTCGTGCTCCCGGCGGCCCCCCAGCCCTGACCCAGGACTCATGGTGAATGTGCTGCGTGCCCCAAGACAGTTGCTAACTTGGTCACCAGCTTTGGCCCGGTTCCAGCCCCAGCTCCTAGACACATGCTGTCCCCAGGTGTGTTCTCATTTTCCCAGTTAAAGAAGGAGGGTAGGGGAGGTGCTGAGCCCCTGCAGTCCAGCACTCTGGAGCGTGGGGGTTGTGTCCACACATGTGCAAACACATATAGATACACACGCAGGAACGCACACGCAGACATCGCGTGTGAACGTGGAGACACGCCGAGGTGTAACATGTGCGTAGACAGGCACAGGAGACACGTGTGCACCTCACATGCACACACGGCTTGCACACACAGCAGGTGCGTGGCCAGGTTCCCGTGCAGCACCCCATCCGTGTTGCGGGCTGTCGCTGCCGCTCGGTTAACAGAGGGGATCTGGGAGGCCCCGTCTTTTCCATCAAAAGTACAGAGGCGTCTGTGCCACTCGGGGCATGGGACGTGGGGGCGGACGCACACACTGGGCAGGTGAGGGAAGCTCGGAGCCCAGCCTTCTCTAACGGCTGCCCTGAGCACTGACCCCCAGGATCAGGGCCACCCCCCGCCCTCGGTGCTGGGGGGCACGGCTGGCAGAATCCCAGGGCCCCACGCTAGTCCTCACGTGGTGCCCAGTCCCTGGCCAACGTCCGTGGGGATGGTCGGGCTTCTCTGCTGAGACCTGGATCTGCTGTTTTCTCAGTAAAGTTGGTCTTCGTGATGCTCAAACCAGTGGTAAAGTATTTCCACCCCGGGAGCACATGAGCTCTGTGAGCAGGGGCAGAGGGAACCCAGGAGCCTCCCCAGGGCACACCGGCGGTGCCCCGAGGGCAGGGGCAGGGGAGCCGAGGGCAGGGGCGGCGCAGCCTCGCACCACCGCGACGGGCAGAACCTGGGCGGCCCGCACCAGCAGCAGCTGAGGGCTCTCTGTGCCAGCACGTCATTGTTGCTGATGTCAGGCCCCACGGCTGGAGGACCCCTCTCCCGGGGGCCCCCTGCTTCTGTTCACCTTCTCAGACTTCCGGAAGTGCCCCTGGCGGGGGTGCGTCCTCTCACCCTCGGAGCTGAGCTGGGGCCTGGGGTCGGGGAGGAGCCAGTGCCCACACCCACCGGCCCCGGGTCCGCAGCCTCTGCGACACGCGGCCCTTACGGTTGGAGGTGACTCCACGGAAGCCGAGGCAGCAGGACCCGTCTCCACTAAGTGGAAGAAAATTGGTTCCTGTAGAGTCAGACCATGAGTCATTTTCTCAGGATTTCCGTCCTGTGGCACCTTGATTGTCTGTTGCTTCCCCTGCCCGTGAACCGCGGGTAGCAGCCCGGCCTCGGGGACGTCAGCACTCACTGGTAACGTTTAGCGAGCCCCAGGGTCCCCACAGAAGTGACTTTGTAGAGGGGAGGGCAGCCACGACAATGAACGGCTCCCCGCCGGTCATGTGCCCCTGCTCTGCGCCCCGAGGACAGCACACACAGCCTCCTTCCTGGCCCTCAGTCTCGTAGCCTGAGGGACGTTCTGACCCACGGCGTGCCCAGCCCCGAGAGAGGAGCCCGGCTGTGGAGCTGCTCTGTATCCCGGGGATGAGACACAGCGCTGAGCACCAGTGGTTTCCAATTAGACGCTGGCCCAGGAAGGGAAATCACTGTGAAGTTCGCGGTTGGGACAGTCGCCAAACCCGGGTACCACCCGCGGTGAGTCGGGGATGCGCCATCCCTGTGAGGTGTGGGTTCTGATTTTGATGGTTGTGCTGAGCCTCTGTAAGAGGACGTCCTTGTCCAAGGACCAAGTCCAGCCCCGAGTGCCGTCCGCAGCGCTGGGTGGGCCCAGCCTGGCGCCCACGGGCCGCCCTCACTCCTGGGGAGAGTCTCCACTGCAAGAGGACAGGGGCTCGCCCATGGCACCACAGGACAGGCAGGCCCAGCTTGGGACGTCGGGGAGCCTTTGTTTCTCTCCGCCAGAGAAAGAGCAACCAGGCACCCCATCTGGTCTCCTAGTGGTTTGTGTTAGGAGCAGAAAATGGAATCTGAAGCCTTTCTTTCTTCTTTCCTATTGTGGTAAAAGATACATAACATGAAATTTACCATTTCAACCATCTTTCAGCTCAACCGTCCCCACCACCCGTCCCCAGAACATGGCCATCATTTGCGACGGGGAGCTCTGTCCCCCATTAGACCCTGACTGCTTCCCCCGCCCCAGCCCCTGCGACCACTCCCGCTTTCTGTGTCTAGATCCTTGGCCCTCCCCGGCGGGCTCTCAAGCCTGCCCGTGCTCTCCTCTGAGAGCCGGAGTCCACGGACGAACCCTCTGTGCCGAGCGAGGGCCGCAGCCTCAGAAGGCCGCCTGCGACACACTTCCAACTGCAGGGCATTCTGGAAAAGGCAAAGCGACAGGGACGGGTCAGTGGCTGACGGGCTGGGGGCGGGGTTGACGTTGGGCAAGAAACACTCTGCATCTTGACTGTGGCGGTAGTCACACAACTGAGCATTTATGAAAAGCTACGGACTGAGGGGTAATTTTAGTGAATGTAAATTATTCCGTCTCAGTGAGTCTGTCGGAAATGAGCATGAAGCGCGCTGAGGCCTCGTCCCATAAAGGTTGTGGGGGGCGGCCAGGTCCTCTCTCTGGCGGGCCTCTGGGCACTGCACAGTCCTCCTGAAGGCTCGATGGCCCACAAGGACCAGAGGGGTCCTGGGAACGTCCACGGGGAGCCCAAAGCCCCCAGCAGCGCTCTCTCCCCGCCACTCACCCCCCAGGAGGGCTTGATTCCCACACCCAGGAGAGGATGATGTTGCTGAGCTCACAGCTGTGGGCTCTGCCTGGTGCCCCGCACCCCTGCTGTTCCCCAGCAGCACCCTACCCCGCCAGCAAAGGAACAGCCACCGAGAGGCCACGCAGCCGGCCCAGGCCAGGTGTCGTCCCAGGTGGAAGCACCAGGCTCTTCAGGTCCCACCAGGAAGCGGAGGCCCAGACAGGGCAGGGCGCTTGAGCTGGACCCGGCGCAGCGTGTGGGGCTGCTCACCTGCAGGCTCGCTCTGCTGCTTTGGGGACCTCACGCGTGAACACCTGCGGGGCTGCTCCATCAACACTCAGGGGAGCTTCCGTGCTGCTGGGAGCGGGAAGTTTGGGGTTTGTCGTCAGCAGCACGCAGCTTCAGTGCTGGCCAGCTGCCGGACCCTGGGCCAGCCCCACGACCTCGTGCGCCTCGTTCTTTGCCGGCCACTGCAGGTAGCGATGACTCTGTGGCTCGGTGACTTAATACACTCGAGGTGCCTGGGACGGCTCCGGGCGCCCAGTTGGGGGCTCTGTGACCCACGCAGCAGTAACTCAGCCACGTGTGTGGAGAGACCAGGCCTCTGATTTGGGGATCCCCCTCCTGGGGCTGGGAGCTGTTTCCTGTCATCTGGGTGCAGGATCCTGCAGGAAAACCTTTATTTTAAAATTTACACCTGGTCAGAATCACTTTTCTTTCACTGACCTCCGAGTTTGGGCAAACACGTAGGGCCACGTAACCACCGCCTCGGAGGCTCAAGGCCAGTCTTGTCACCCCAAAGCTTTGTCTTGTGCTATTGCTTTGGGGTCAACCACACCCCGCCCCAGCCCCTGGAAACCAGGATCTGTTCTCCCAGGCTTGCGCCTTTTCCAGGACGTCACGTAAATGGAGCCTTTGGGCTGTCCCCCCACCCCCGAGTCTGGCTTCTTTCACTTATATGGTGCTTGGAACTCATCCACGCTGTTGCCTGCATCAACATCTTGCTCCTTCGTTTATGTAGGATTCCATTGTTTGTTTCTCCATTTGGCAGGTGAAGGACGTTTGGGTGGTTTCCAGTGTTGAGCAATGACAAATAAAGCTGCTACTAATATTCAGGTACAGGATTTTGTGTGAACGAGCATTTTCATTTCTCCTGAATGAATACTTACGAGTCAGATTGCTGGGTCATACGGGAAGTGTGTTCAACCTTCTAGGAAATTGCCAAGCTTTTCCAAAGTGGAGGTGCCATTTTGAATATCCACAGCCACATGGAAGGACGCGGTGCTCCGCATCCTAGCTGGCACCTGTGACAGTCAGTTGTAGGTTTGGGTTTTATTTTCATTTAGCCGTCCAGTGGGCATGCAGTGGGATCCTGTTGTGGCTTGATTTGCATTTCCCTGATGACTGGTGATGTGGGGCGCCTATCCATATGCTCTTGGTACCTGTGCACCTTCTCTGCCAGAGTCTGTTTCAGTAGTTTGCCCAGTTGTTAAATTGACTTGCTTTCTTGTTGTTGAATTTTGAGAGTTTTTAAAATATATTCTGCATACGAGTCCTTTGTCCAGATACATGATTCGCAGATACTGTCTCCCCTTCTGTGGCTTCTCTTTGCACTTTCCTGACTTTGCACGTCACAGAGCAAACAGCTATGGTTTTGATGGAGTCCAGCCTATCAGACATTTAAGTGGATCCTGCTTTTGGTGCTCTGTCTATCTTCTTTCCTGCTATCTTCCATCATCTTTATAGTTTCATGTTTCATATTTAGGTTTATGATCTGTTTTGAGTTCGTTTTTCTATGGGGTGAGATACGGGTGCTTTTGTTTATATGTACATATCCATGTGGTCAGTACTGCACATGAAAAGATGCTCTTTTCTGCACTAAAGTTTCTTGGTGCCTTAATCAAAAGTTGCCTGACCTCCTGTGCGGGGCTCTGCCCAGACCCCCCTCCATCTGCACGTCTGCACCGTCCCTGCCCCCACACTGTGGATTTACAGTAAGCATTCCAAACCGTGTGCGTCCTCCAGCTGTGTTCATTTCCAACACTGTGTTGCTACTTTTGGCCCTTTGTTTTCTACATAAATCTAGGATCACCAAAAAAGCGTGCAGGGGTTTTGATTTAGATTGGGTCAGTGTGTCGATCAATGGTGGGGAGACTTGGCATCTTCACACTGAGACATCCCCGAGGACGGGGCATCCATCCGTTGAGTTGGGTCCCCTTTGCTATCGTTAGTGCTGGCCTCCAGCATACAGAGCCTAACGTATTTTGTTAGATTTATACCTAAGTATTCATGTTTTGGGAATTATTTTTCTATTTCCAGTTTTTCATGGCTAGCACATAGAAGTGTGATTGGGTTTTATATGTCGATGTTGCATCTTGCAACTGTGATGAGCACACTTATGAATTCTACAAATTACTTTGTAGGGTCCCTGGGATCTTCTGTGTAGACTGTCACGTTGTCTGTGAATAGAGAACATTTTAGTTCTTCCTTTCCAATCTGTACACCTTTAATTTCCTTTTATTGCATTATTGTTCTGGCTGTGACTTCCAGTATGATATGTAATCAGAGCGGAAGAGAAAACTGCCTGGCCTTGTTCCTGATCTTAGAGAGAAAGTCTTTGTACTTTACAATCAAGGATAAGGTTTTTAGTTTATTTAAGCTTTTGGTAGAGGCCCTTTATCAGATTAAGAAATCATGCATGGATGTTGAATTTTGTTCAATGCTTTTCCTGCATCTATTGGTATGGTCATGTGGTTTTTCTTCCTTAGTTAATATAGTGAATTACATTGAGTAATTTTTTATTGTGGCAAACTATATAGAACATGCAATTTACCACTTTAGCCATTTTTAAGCAGACAGGTCAGTGGCACTAGGCACGTTCCCATTGCTGTGTGACCATCCCCACCACCTGTGTCTGGCACGCCTTCACCTCCCAGTGGGAACTCCGTCCCCATGAAACAGTCCTTCCCCAGCACCCCTCCCCTGGCCCAGAGACCACCACTCTGCCTCTGTCTCCGTGGATTTGACGACTCCGGGGACCTTGTATTCATGGAAAACCTTACTAGTTTTCACTCTTGGACCAGCCTCACGTTTCTAGTACAAGCCCCACCTGGCCATGCATTGTCCTTGTATGTGTTGCTGGATTTGAGTTAATATTTTGTTGGGAATTTCTGTGTCCAGGCTCATGAGAGATATTGGTCCGTAGTTTTACCTTCTCGTGCGTCTTTGTCCAGTTTCAGTATCCGGGTCATGCTGACCTCGTAGAATTATTTGGAATGTACTTGCTCCTCTTCTGTTTTCTGGAAGCGGTCGTCTGTCTTCCTTTAAGGTTCGGTAGAGTTCCTCAGCGACTCCGTCTGGGCCAGGAGTTTCGTCAGAAGGTTTCCAGCTGTGATTTCAGTTCCCTTCGTGGGCGTAGAGAGATTCCGGTGTTGTGCTTCTGCCTGTGCAAGTTTTGGCGACTTGTGTCTTTAAAGGAACCGGTCCATTTTATCTAAAAGTCGTCACATTTGGGGGCATGGGGCTTGTGGCATTCCTATTACCCCTAGGCTGCCCGCGGGGTCTGTGACCACCTCTTCTCTCTCATTCCTGGTACCAGTGACCCGTGCACCCTCTTTCCCCTGGTCCGTACAGCTGGGAGTTCACCAATATTATTCTTTTTCGAATAACCAGGTTTCGGTTTCATGAATTTTTTCTGTTGTCTTCCTGCTTTCAGTTTTATTTATTTACACTCCCATCTTCATTTCCTTTTCATGCTTGGTTTGGATTTAATTTGTTCTTGGCTTCCTAGATTTCTTAAGGTGGAAGCTTGGATTATTGACTCAGGGCCTTTATTCTTTTGTAGTTTAAACATCAAATGCTATAAATTCCCTCCTAAATGCTGCTTTAGTAGCATTTCAAAATTTTTAAAATGTATTCTAATTCAGTTCAAGATATTTTCTTACTTCTCCTGAGATTCCCTCTAGTCTTTGGACTATTGAGAATCGTGTTGTTTAATTTCCAAATGTTGACAACATTTGTCACTGGTTTGTAATTTCATATGTTTAGAGGACATACCCGTGTGATTTCAGTTCCCTAAAGGAGTTCAGGTTTGTCTGGCGGCCCAGAGTCACGGTCTATGCTGGTGAATGGCATGTGCGTCCTCGCAGAACCCGCGTGCGCCCTCGCAGAACCCATGATCACTCTGTTGGGCATATTGCTCTCTGAGGGTCAGTTTGGTTGATAACATTGTATCATCTAGTTCTGAAACCTCCATTGGTTCTTTCAATGTGTTTCTTTTCATCTTTTAAGAACTTGTATCCTTCCATTCATTTCAAGAGTTGCTTTTATCTCAAGGAGCGTGGTGCTCGCACCAGCTCCTAAGTCCCTGTCTGGAAGTCCCACCATCTGAGTCTTCCTGAGAGTGGTCTATATTGTCTTTCCCGTGAGAGTTAGTCTTATCTTCCTGGTTCTTTCCATATCAAGTAATCTGGGGTTACTTTCTGAACACTTTGAATATTGCTGTGGTGCTTTGGGTTAATTAGAACCCTCTGGAGAATGTCAGTGTTTTTAGTGGATTCTTTTCTTTGGGCAGGCAGCCCATGAGGAGCTGCCCGATCTGCCTCACTGTCTGGTGGCTGGTGGTCCAATGTCAGTCCCGTTTGCAAGCCCTGTGCTGCACTGTCCTGCTCTTCCCCATGCACACACCCCTCGGGGTTTCGTCCTGGTTCTGGGAGGTAGTTTATATCACAGTGCAGTTTTCAGGTCCTTCCTTTACTCTGGTTCTTTAGGTGTGTTCCACGCATGGGCAGGTCAAGGGTGAGCCCAGGATTTGTGTCAAATCATGCACAGAATTGGGGATCCGTTTTCCAGCTCTTTCCTTGCTGAGATTGCCTCCCACACTCCCCAGTTTCGAGAGATCCTTTTCTTAGTCCTCTGACGGGGAAGTCCGAGTATTCCATTTCATTTCCTCGACTAACTTTCTTAGGTATAGCTGTCTGTATTTGTTCTTGTAACGGCTGCTCTGGGGGTGTAAACACGCATCCTTAAGTTCAACGTCTGCTAAGAATTCACATTGCACCCATTCACACCTGACACTTCCCACTTCTCATTGCTCACCTAGGGGGCTGTTTTAATTGATTTCCTTTTTTTCTTATCAATGGGTCACATTTTCCTGTTTCTTTGCATATCTAGTCATTTTTTATTTATACTGAACATTGTAGATGATGCATTGAAGAGACTCTGTGTTCTGTTATCTTGCTTTGAAGAGTGTCGATTCTTGCTTTTGTAGGCCTTTCAGTTGCAGACTGATCATCCTGGTTTACACCTCATCCGTGCAGGTTTACGGAAAGCCCAACCCCTTCTAACTTGGGAGGAATCAACTCTAGTCTCAGTGTCCCCTGTGGATTTGGGGGTTTGCTTTGAGGCTTAGGTAGGCGGGTCTAGAGTGGGCCTCCATCTAGGGCACGGTGCTCATTCCTCAGGTGTGGACCTCCTGGCATCTCAGCAGGACACTCGGTGTGTTAAGGAGGCCTCTGCCCCCCAGCGCTGCCAGAAAGCCAGCCACCTGCCATAAGCCTATCAAGGTTTCAGTCTGTGTACACAGCCCAGCCAGCACAGAAGCTGTGGAGAGTCCCTCACAGGCTTCTGAGGACCCCCACAATGTGGACCCCCCTTTCAGTTGCCTTCTCTGCAGATTCAACTGCTCTGTGGCCCCAGCTTCTGAGTTCTGCCTCCTCAGCCGGAATAGCCATGCTGGACCAGACCCCAGCTCCTAATGTTGCAATCTGGAAAATGGCCCCAAGGAGAGAAGCAGGTGACCGTGGGGCTCACTTTGTGAATTTCCCTGCTCTCGGCCACCACGGTCTTGCACTGTAGCTTGTCCCGTGTCTGAAAACAACTGGCTGATGCATTGTGTACAATTTCATAGTTGTTTATGACAGGAGAGCTAGTCCAGTACCCCAAGTGGGAGTCAGCCCTGGATTTTAAACACTGCCTACTTTCAAAAATATCTGAGACAGTTTATGATAGAAGACTTTGGTCTATTAAAGGAACTATTAAAACAAAGTTGCAACAGAATACCCAACAAAGAAACAGAGTTATCCTAGAAACACAGATAGCCACTGTGTTTGAGTAAATCTTATCCTGAAGCTTATAAAAAGGAGTGACATTATTTGGACTTAAACATTTTTAGCTCGTTGTCTGTTTAAAGGTGAATTTACTATAAAGTTCAGTAATTCTCCCTTGACATATTTAAAGGTTAAGAGCATTCTTCAGCAAGCTGTGTGCTCTTATAACTCAAAAACACTTCCTCTATTAAAAAAAAAAAGCACACCATTTCAACTTCCTGAAGTTCAGAGAGTCCTGGGCTATTTGGGACTCGTCCCTATTCAGGAATTACGAAGTTGTAAGTGCTCACGGCAGGCCATGGGCTGTTGCTGTCCCGAGTATAATTCCCCGTTCCTTGGCAGGCCCGCGAAGCCTCCAGCTCCTGAGGGTCAGGCGGGAGGGGAAGTGCATCTGGGTCATGTCACCCAGGAGCCCCGTGCATCGGGACACCCAGCTCTTGCTGGTGCAGAGCCAAAATCAAAGATTCATCCGTTTGTAAGTCCATCTGCCTCAGGCCCTATGCCCAACAGGATGTGCGCGGTCGGAAGCTGCTGAGGGTCACTATTTATTGCCTGGGGCTGAGGGAGAAGCGATCACATCTGTGCCGACCCCGCTCCCAGGCTCTCTGGATCTGGGCGCACCAGCTGCTCCTGGAAACCCTGAATGGGAACGGGAAGGAGCTTTCCAGCCCAGGGACAGTCTTGCCGGTGCAGCTTGGAGACCCCTCCTGGATTGTCCTCAGTGTGAGGAGCCCATAACCTCACTGCTTTGTCTTCCCCACTCCGGGGAGGGGCCCGGGGGAGGCAGGGCCCAGCCACAGAACGACGTTGAGATTTCTGTGACACCAATTTCTGGTGCACGCTTGCTGTCTGGTGGCCTCCAGGTGGTCTGTCCGTGTTCCTATGACAGCAGGCTGGGAGCACAGGCACCAGGGTCCAGGGCAGGAGACAGGATAGTGAGACGATGCAGACAGGAGCCCCGGTGAGCAAGGCGTCGAGCAGCTGGGTCGTGGCCAGTCCTGTGCGGCGCTTACAGTGATGCCCACGTGAGGCAGGAAGGAAAGTGGCCAGCCCAGAGGCCTCTCTGTCCCCCACAGGCTGGCAACTTGCCCAGGCCCTCGGCTCTGCCCCACCCCGAGGCCCCTTTGGCTGAGGTGAGCTGTCCTCCAGGGGACTTGAGCCCACCTGGGGGATGCCTGCTCTTCCTTGGTGCCAGGTGGAGTTTGAGGAGGAGTGGGGCCAGGCCAGGCCGGGGGCTGGGAGGGGGACAGGTCCCAGGGGGGCCCTTTCCACCTTCAGAGGCCCAGAAGATTGGGGAAAAGCACCAGCCAGCCACAGCAGGCTGCCAAACAGACGCTTGAGCGGTGATCTGGGGTCGGGAAACACACCCCAGCCGAAGGAAGCTTTTCTGGAGGAGCGAGGCGTGGGTGAGGCGCCCGCCACACTGGCCCATACCTGACGCAGATAATTGCAGGGCTCTCAGACAAGGTTAACACCCCTTCAGCTTCCTGCGATTCATTTTCCTGACAGCTTGTTTAAAAGACGCCCATCTGATGTATTAAAATACCCACATTTATGTCAGACCTGGAGATCAGCTAGACGGTGTTCAGAAAGCTTCCGATTAAAAGCACCAGGGGCAGATACTCATGTTCGGAAAAGGCTCTAACCCCAAGCACCTTCTCTGCTTCCGCCTGTTGTGAGGGTCTCATGAGCC
Organism: Mirounga leonina; assembly: GCF_011800145.1. Lineage (NCBI taxonomy): Eukaryota > Metazoa > Chordata > Mammalia > Carnivora > Phocidae > Mirounga > Mirounga leonina. Next base: position 11,598,319 of record NW_023270490.1, read on the forward strand.
GAGTGCCAGTGCCCTGGGCCACGGTAACAGAGGACCACAGACCACACTGCTCACACTGCAGAAACCTAGCCTCTCACAGCTCTGGAGGCCAGAAGTCTGAAACCTCCAAGGTGTGGGCAGGGCCGTGCTCCCATCGGCGGCTCCAGAGGAGGGTCCTCCCTGCCGCGTCCAGCTTCTGGTGGCCCCAGGCGTCCCTCCAGTCTCTGCCTGTCTTCACCTGGTGTCCCTCCTGGGTCTGTGTCTCTTCCCTTCTATTATAGGGATGCTTGTCGTTGGACTTAGGGCCACCCTAATTCAGCATGATCTCATCTCCATGTCCTTAATTGCATCTGTGAGGACACTTTTTCCAAATAAGGTTACACTGACAGGTTCTGGGGGGCAGGACCTGGCATATGTTTTGATGTCCACCAGTAGCCCCACTAGACCACAGTTCAGCACAGAGGCAGAAGACGGGGCCAGGGCTGCTTGTCCGGGCGGGGGGCTCACTTCGAGTGCAGACACAGCACTCTGTCTCCTGAGCACTTGACTGGCCCCCCAGGTCCAGGTGCAGAGCGGGTGCCGGGCCCCTCGATAAATGAGCAAGGAGGAGCAGGAAGGGGATGCCTGTGGACCTCACGGCCCTCCGATGGTTTGTTCCAACACTCCCGGGACCGGCCGAGACGGGGCGGCACTCTGGGTGTCTCCAGCTGAGGAAAGGCTTCTGGCCCCCTGCCCAGACTCAACCCCTGGTGGGGGTGGGGGCGCAGCGTGGGGAGGAAGAGGGCCACAGGTCGGGCCTGCCCAGGGCCCCTTTCATCTGTCATCTTACAGACTGTCAGCGGTGACCCAGGGAGGCAGGCACAGCGAACCCATCTTCCCACCGAGGCAGCAGCGGGTGCTCCTCCCCCCAGGCCCCCCTCCTCCTCTGTCCCACCGCCCCGCGCCAGCCAGGCGAGGCCCAGGGGAGACCTAGGAGGAGGCAGCTGGAGGTGGCAAGTGAGCTCGGGGCACGTGCTGTGCCGCAGGCACTGTCTCTGCATGTGGCTGCTGTCACTGCCCACTCCCTGGGGCCCTCTGGCTGGGGTGGCAAAGGCTTCCCAGCCCCGGCCTCAGAATCCTGCCCCAGCCCCAGCCAGGTGTCCTACCTGCCCACACCTTTCATGTCGTCCCTTGGCTGAAAGGTGTTCAGGTGGCCAGCTGGTTCCTCCCGGCTCCGGTCTAACACTGTGATGATCTAAAGTGGAGCTCAGATGGCCTGGTGACCCCGCAGGGGACGGGCGCCCACGACGATTGGGCTGGTTCTGATTTAATCCTTTCTGCTCCAAGCCTGTAACATTTGGTGCACCTGCAGGTCAGGGAGCCTGGGTCAGGGGCCCCATGAAGGTGCCTGCGTGTAGCCACTCTGAAGGCCAAAGGGACATGTGTGCAGAGCAGGTCTTGGCTTAATTCTGGGACGGAGCCCTGAGATGGCTCTGCTGTGCTGGGCAGGCTGGAGGGGCAGGCATGGATGCTGGGACCCCGGTCAGGAGGTTGCTCTGGCTCAAGGGCAAGCTGGAAACGGGGGCAACAAGCAGTGAGGCCAGGGTGTGGTCAGGATTCCTGGCTCTCTGCAGCTTGGTGCATGGGTGCCCCCGCCATCCGCCAGAGCTCCCTGCCCCTGGCATGGGAGGGCTCCTGGTGGCTCCGCCTCAAGGCCCAAAACCCCTGCCCCATCCAGTGCCTGGGCCCCAGTGGCTCCCAAAAGAGCCAAAGGATCTTCTCCCCTGTCCCAACCCCAGGGCTTGATCAGGCAGGAGCTGAAAGGAGCCATATTCCACCAAGACTCAGGTGGGTCAACAGCGCGGGGGGCTGCGGTCACTGGAGACCTCATCCCAGCCCTAAGGGCGAGCTTCTGTGTTGGCATTTAAAGCATTTAGAACCACTTCCAGCCCTTTCTGGGGGACCTCCTGCTGAGTTTTAAAGGAATCCTTCCCTGACCTTAGTAACTAACTCACAAGATGGATGGGGCATCCCTGGGTCAACAGCCCAGCCCCTTTCCCTGACATTGTGAGCCGGAATTACCAGGGTTCCAACCCAAGCGCATGCCAGGACACGAGCAGAACGGCTCTCCGGGGGGCCAGAAGCTTGGACCCCACACTCGGGGATTTTCACTTCCATCGGCAATAAATTAAACGTGTCTTCATTCCTCCTGCCCTGGAGAAACGGCCACTGTGGGAGAGGAAAGCCCAGAGGTGTCTGGCCTAGGGGCTGGAGGCGACAGGCCCGGGCCACCCCTCACTCTGCACCCTGTGTCCCGCCTGCAAGATGGCACTGCTGTCCCCTGCCACCTGCAGGCCAGTCCCTGGAGAAACCAGCTATCCCATGCAGTGCAGCCGCTGAAGCCCAGCCAAGTGCTTCCCAAGCGCTGAGGGCTTTCTTCATTACTATTTTTCATTACTGATTGCTGATTTGGGGGTCAAGTGGCCATTCTCTACCAGTAATGGGGCCACCTAAAGTGTAGCCAGGAGGCCAGCTTATCCCTTAGAGCTGAGCAAGGCTGCAGATGCTCGTGAGCAGCATGGAGATTGCCTGCAAACGAGGTGCAGTGTGTGGTCCCTCCCTCCGGTCCCTCTGAGTCCAGCCAGGAAACGGCGACATTGATGGGCTAGAGGGCGGGCTCTGGTGCTCGTGGGGGGTACGTGGCAGGAACGAGGGTCTCAGCCTCACCTGTGCTCATTGGTCCCAGAGAGACCAACTGGTCTAGTTGGGAAACGAGGCCCGGCCACATCGCCCCCTCACGAGGACCCCCGTGCTGGCCCCCCACAGCCCCTCGGACTCGTCCCTGAGGCAGGCACTCTCCCTCGGCCACCCCTGCCGTCTCCCCGAGCCAGCCCCGGCCCGGGGTTTCCGGGAACAGGTGGGTCCAAGAGCCGGAGCACGATGAGGCACTGGCAACTTGCCTCTGCTACCAACAAGCAGCAGGGCGGTCCTGCCTGGAGCCACAGCCCCCTCCCCTGAGACCGAGCCCACCCAGCGGGCAGGTCTGGAGCCGACCCCTGCTCTGCGAGGCTCGTCCCCGCGCACGGCGCCGGGCAGCAGCTCTGAGCCCCGGGCTGGCGGCTGAGTGACGGCGGCAGGCCGCGCGGGTGGGGCAGCTGGACGTGGGTTTCCACGAGGACACGTATCCGGGGAGGCTGGAAGCTTTCGTAGCAGACGGCCCCAGGCCCGGGAATCCACAGCCCAGGGCCTCGGTCTGCCGGAGCTCCACGGAGGGCCACCGTGGAGCTGAGAGGCCCCGCCCCAGGGCAGGCAGGCTTGCGTGCCCAAGGAGTGCCCCGAGGTAATTCAAGAGGCCTGGATGCTTCCTCGGGGTCCAGGGAGAGATGTTGGGTCTGGCTCCTGGGCAAGGCCAGCAGTGTGGGCCAAGGGACAGAGCTGCCATGTTTTGTGTCCTGGGCCCCTGGCTCTGTGGCCAATGCTGGGCAACCCCGCCCCCAGCCCCCTGTGTCGCTCACCCTGCGGCATCTGACGGTCCCAGCACAGCACAGCCCTGGGATTACCCAAAGCCCCCAGCACGTAAGAGCCCAGACGGGACCGGTCTGACTCCTTGCACCCCTCCCAGGGCTCCCTGTGAGGACAAGGAAGAGCAGCATTGACTTATGAGCAGTGTGAGCCGGAGCAGCAAGGAGGACTTCCTGGAGGAAGGGGTGAGCGGCTTCCAAGTCGGAATGTGGGTGGATCACCGTTCCCTGTATTCTCCAGCACCCCCGCTTTAATCCAGTGGAAGGGAGGTTTGGGCTCCTTGACGTTTGTGCTCTCACCTCCCTCCAGATGCCCATGTTCCCCACCTGCTCAGCCGGGCCCGGGGGTCGCCGCTTCCAGGAAGCCCTCCATCCCTCAACCTCACGGGTCCTGTGCAGCCATCCCTGGCTCTGCTTCCTCGGGGAGTCATAAGGGCAGAGCTGGACAAGGCAGCTCTGACCGCCGGATGGGGCCAGCAAGCTGCCGAAGCTCGGCTGGGGGACTGCCCTTTGGACGGCCTACCCGCGAGTGAGAGAAGCTTCTGTTTCCAACAGTCCACTCTTGCAGATTTTTACTGTCTGGTTTCTAAAAATGGCAGAGGGCTCATTTCTCAACGTCCCCTCCGCAAAGCTGTTTCCATTTCAGTAAATGGTTTGTGGCTTTAACTGCCCACCAGTGCTTGGCCCCTATTTCCACTTGGGGCGGGATGAGCCTTACGCTGCAGATAACGTCTACTCACCAGTTCATCTCTGTGTGCGAGTCGTGGGCCAGGATTGACTCAGGTCAGACGGGGCAAGGCCTGCAGAAGGGCCAGGCGTGAGCCCTCCACGACGAGGAGGCCTCCACGTCCCCAGGGACACCTCTGTCCAGGTCCCCACCCAGGCACAGCCCCGGGGTCAGGCCCTGCCCAAGTCCAGCCACTGGGAGCAGCACTCAGCAGCCCGGGCGGATCTCCACGTGACCAGCCAGGAGATGGGGTGGCCATGCATCCGGGGGAGGGGGGGCAGGTGAGTCAGGTGGAAGGTATGGCGGTGGTGATGCCTGAGGGAGGGAGGGCACCTCTCGAGCCTCCCAGCCTGTGGGCCTGGCATGTCCAGCCTCCCTGCCCTGGTCCCGGGGATACGAGGACAAGTGTCCGTCGAGGGCCTGAGAGGCTCGAGCATCCGCCCTAGGCCTCAGCCAGGCAGCCAAGCCCTCAGCTTCCTCCCCTATAGGCGGGGGGCAGCGCTCACCCACCCGCTGGGGCCCCAGGCCTTGGTATGAGGCTGGGAGGTTGTGGGGAAGAAGCAACAGGGAGGCTGAAGGAGCCAGAGGGCTCAGCCCGAGGGTGCCACTCCCCCGGCCTCCTCCACGACTGTGTTGCTGGGCAGCTGACCATGTCCATGAGCCCCATGTGGGACCGACTCAGCCCAGCGGGCCATGCACGGGGGAGGGGCAGCAGCAGGAACTCAGCCCCAGGGGCCCTGAGGAGGGTGGCCAGTCCCCCTGGGCCCGGGACGGAGGGCTTCCCAGATGTGTGTCTCAGGCAAACCGGGCAGGGTGCCCCCCTGAGTGCCAGGGAGGGGCGCCTAGTACACCCCAAACTTACTGAGCAGAGAAGGTGTAGGGCTTAGGTCTTAGTTGGTCTGTTAACATTGCCCTGGCAGGCTGTGAGGCATGGTGACAAATGCTGAGACCCCCCCCATGGACTGTCCCCACCCTCGGGCCCAGGAAGGGGGCTCCTGGTGGTGCTGCGTGCAGGTATGGGGGCACCGCCTGCCCAGGCCCACTGCCCCCACCCCAGTGGCTGCTGAGGCCCACACCACAGGGCTGTCCCCCTCCTAGGGCCTCGGGGGGCAGGTTCTGCTCCCGGCAGTGGGCATCTTAGGGGGAGGTCCCGGTGCTCAGCTTGGGGTGGTCAGTGTGGGCAGCGGCAGGCAGGATGAGGGCAAGGCCTCGCCGATGGTGAAGGGTGAGAGCTCTCCGGCAGCTGGCCAGAGGAGAGGGGTGGGCGGCCTCCCCCGCAGCTCTGTCAGAGGCCTTTGGTCCCCCCAGGGGCCTCTGGAGCCAGCAGCTGATCCTGTACCATCTGGCCTGGGGCTGCAGCCTGGGGTGGGGGAAGGACCCCCGCCCGCCCCAGTCAGGTGGACGTGATGGATAGGGTTTCTCCACATCCCCAGAGAGACCAAACCCAGATGGAAGGGGCCAGGGAGAGGAGCCCTGTGCCTAGTGCAGGATCATGGTTCCCAGGGTCTGGTCAGGGCTGGGTGGGCGCACCTGTTCATGCAGGGCAGCTCCTGGCTTAGCTCTTAATCCTCTAATGTTTTGCCCGTTTTAAATGCAACTGGGTGTGTCCTGAGGAAGGTGACCCCACGGGCGGGGGGCCCCCAGGACAGCAGTGGGAACTAGGAATTAAGGGGACCCAGTAACTCATTCCAAACATCTGAAGGAGGGGATGGAATTCTACCCAGAAGCCAATTCATATTTTCACCATTTCCACTGTTGTGCCTTTTCCAGAATGTCACAGAGTTGGAATCGAACACTGTGTGGCCTGTTCGAATGTGTTTCTCTCACTCACTTGTTCCCTCCTGTGTTTTCATGGGGTGGTAGCTCATTTCTTTTTAGCCCTGAATAATATTCCGTGGTCTGCATGGTCCACAGTTTACCCATCACCTACTGAAGGGCATCTTGGTTGCTTCCAAGTTTTGGCGATTCTGGAAAGAGCTGCTGTAAACATCCGTGTGCAGGGTTTTGTGTGGACAGAAGTTCTCTGCTCTTTTGGGTGAATAGGAGGGTGGTTGCTGGATCTTCTGGTGGGAGTGTCTTTCGTTTTGCCACAAAACACCATGTTGCCTTCGCACCAGCAACGCGTGAGAACCCCCGCTGCCCCCCGTCCTGTCCCACGTTTGGTGCTTCCGGTTTTTATTTTAGCCACACAGGTTATATCTCGTTGTTTTAATGAGCAGTCCCCTAGTGACATATGCTGTGGGGCAACTTTGCTTATGTTGTCATCTGTCGATCTTCTTTGATGAGGTGTCTGTTCAGATCCTTCGCCCATTTTTTTAGACACTTGTTTTCTGGTTGAGTTTTAAGAGTTCTTTGTATATTCTGGAGTTCTCTTCCAATTTTTTTAATGTAAAATTCACGTAATATTTACCCTCTTAACCGTTTGTGAGAGTACAGTTCACAGGTACTAAGCGCGTTCACACGGTTGCGTGGCTGCCACCGCCATCTGTCTCCAGGACTCTCTTCTTCTTGCAGAACTGACACTCTGTCCCCGTGAAGCGGGAACTCCCCTGCCTCCCCCAGGGCCTGGTGGCCACCATCTCTGTCTCCTCGAAGTTGGTTCCTCCAGGGACCTCCCATGAGGAGAATCTGCGTCTTTGTCCTTTTGTGACTGGCTTATTTCCCTCAGCCTGGGTTCATCCATGTGGGAGCAGGTGTCAGAATTCCCTTGCTTTTTCAGGCTGAATCCTGTCCGGCCGTGTGGATGCCCCACTTTGCTCATCCATCCACCTGTGGACAGACCCTGGGCTGCTTGCACCCGCTGGCTGTCGTGAATGGCGCTGCTGGGAACATGGGCACGCAAACGTCTCTTGGAGTCCCTGCTTTCAATTCTTTGGGGGACACACCCACAGATGGAATTGCTGGGTCACATGGTAGTTCTTTCATTTATTATTAATTTCTGAGGAACTGCCAGCAGTTTTGCATAGAGGCCCCGTGTGCAGGAAGGGAGGGCGCCCGTCATTGTGCGGATCAGCCTCGGGCTGGCCGGGTCACGCAGCCTCAACAGAAGGTCAGACGTGGTCGGGGGTGTGGACCCCTGGCTCTCTCCTACTGTCCAGGCTCACAGGTGGGGCACTGAGGCCAATGGGGAGAGTCTCCCCGAGGCTGTCTGCTCCACGTTGGGTGATGGAGGAGGAGTGCCTGGTGTGTCCTGGGGGAGGCCGCAGCTCGTCCTGCTCCCAGGGGCCCAGCCACGCCTGAGGTCAGGGGAGCCCTGGGTCTGTGCGAGAGCCCCTCACAGCCTCCCGTGGTTGAAGAAGAGCAGGTCAGACAGAGGCCCGAGCAGTCAGCTCCTGTTCCCTCATCCAGCTCTCCTGCCCTTCCTGGGCTCTGTCTCCAGCCTGTCGGGATCACGGGGGGGTCGGCCCCGGGGACCACGCTGACCACCGCGTGGAAGGGACCTCTGGCGGCTTTCAGGTTCTAGAACATTCTCTGGTGAGAAGCCACCAGAGGCATCGGGAGGACGTGGCACCCCAGGCAGGCTGAGTCCTGGGAGCCTCAGAGAAGAGAACTCGCATGGGTAACACGCCATGAATATTCACGCCGGCATTGGACTTGCAAATTCCAAGTAATTTAAATGTCACAAACAGCGTGTGGATATCTTTCAGGGAGAAGATCTGTCAGCGAAAATGAGTCTTGATCACCAGTTGTAACAGGGGAGCGGCCTCCTCGGTCCTTGGAAGGCGGCCGGCAGGAGGCTCCTTCAGAGTCATAGCTCTGGGGGGACATCGCTAACGCTAATTAGGGGGGAGGGAAGCAGCCGGCTCCGGGGGAGGCGCACCCCCGCCCCTCTCAGCGGGCTGCGAGCAGAGTGGCCCTGCCAAGGCTCCCCGCGGTCCTCGGTCCCTCGCTCCGTTGCAGCGCCCCAGGTCGGGAAGCCAGGCCACAGGGGCCACCGCCCTCGGACCACACTCTTGACGAGGGGAGTTCTGAACTGGCCGAGCAGACATGATTGTGGCAGACGTGTCATTGACATATTATCGCGGGAGAGCCCTGCGGCCGCCCACACGGAATGGCTCAGGCCACTGGTGATGGTTTTCAGAGCTAACTCTGACCCTCACGGCCACCCTCTGGGCTGGGGGCTCCTCAGACTGTCCCCACATACGGATCAGGAGACTTCCGGAGGGGACGCCATTTGGTCAGACACACAGCCTCAAGTGGCCGAGAATCAGGTCCATCTGATGTCACGTCTGTGCTTATCCCTGGCGCTCCCCAGCATCCTGTCCTCAGGGCTTAGCTCCTTGGCATAACTCTGGTTCATTTCTGAGACTGGGGGGTGATGGGGCAAGAGTGGAGGGTACCTTCCCGGGTGCACACCGTGGGGGCCTCCCAGCCCTGCAAAACCTCTGGCGCACTCGGCCCTGGTCACTCACTGCTCCGTGGGGGATGCAGAGAAGGCCAGCGCTGTTCCCAGAAGGCATGGCCCCAAGTTCAGGCTGTCCTGGGCCCCCTGACGTGCTTACCGTGTTTTGCGAAGGGGCTTCCTGCCCCTTTGTTCTTACAGGAGGGCTTCAGTTCCTGGCACAACTCTTTCATGGGCCATTTTAAATGTCCTGTGCGCACATCCTGTTTTGGGGGTGACCTGGGGGCCAGGGGGCTGCGCTTCTCTCTCCCCATCCTCGAAATCATCTGTTGAAACTCTAAACCCCCCCCACTGGGTGATGGTATCAGGAGGTGGGGCCTCTGGGAGGTGATCAGGCCGTGGGGGTGGAGCTCCTGTGATGGGGTTAGCGCCCCTATAGGAAGAGGCCAGAGTCCCCTCGTCCCCTTTGGGCCCTGTGAGGGCACAAGCAGGGGGCCGTCCATAACCAGAGCCCTCATCTCAGACCCCAGTGTCCACAGCTGTGTTCTTTGTAAGCCACTCGGGCTGTGGCTCTTTGTCACGGGGGCCCGAGCGGACAGCCCTTCATCGCTGTCCGTTCACACAGGAAGCCCTTCAGTGGCTCGCGGGGGACAGACTCTGTCCCCACGCAGCCAACTATGGTGGGGGCAGCAACACGCACATGTCCCGTCGCAAACAGCCGTGTGCCGACCAGAAGAAACGTGAGCTCTCCGTCCAGCCTGTCCCACTCCTACCTGGGCGCTCAGGCCACACTGGATCGGCTCGCCCGGGAGCCCAGGAGAGAGGACGAGCCCGTCTCCATCTGTGCCAGAGAGATCACCCTGTCCCCACATGGTCCTGTCCGCACCTAGAGCTGCCAACCGTCCTGCACCCCCGCCAGCCCTGGGCAGTTAGGCAGATCGCCATCATGGCGGCAGGTGGAAGAGGTGGGCACCTGGGGCAGCACCAGGCAGGGACAGAGCCAATGCCTCCGTGCTCTCCATGGAGGCGGCGCATCAGCTAGATCCCCGCTCGGCAACAAAGACCCCAGTGTTACTTGAAACGCTCCCAAGTGCAACAAACGTACCAATTGTGTCTTTGTGACAAACACCTTATTAGGAAGGAGGTAAAACTCAGCGGGAGTGGCCCCAGGATGAGATGCCGGCTCAGGGAACAGCCTCCCCACGAGGCGGGGGGACCTCCACGGGCGGCCTCCATCCTGCATGGGGGACAGCGGCCCCCATGCCCCGTGCTTCCCAGGCAGGCACTGAGACAGCTCTGTTGGCAGGCGCACAACCACTCGGAGCTGTCTCCATCTGCTCCGTCCGTCCGCTCTAGCCACTCCGTCCGTCTGCTCT
>NW_023270490.1:11608252-11637633 GCF_011800145.1 Mirounga leonina
TCTAGCCACTCTGCCCATCTGCTCCGTCCGTCCGCTCTAGCCACTCCATCCATCCATCCGCTCTAGCTGTTCCAACAGAGACTGGGGGCTTCTCGACAACAGACACACGTTGGAGCCTCCACAGCTCTGGAGGCTGAGGTCCAAGGCGAGGTCACCAGTGGACCCGGTGGCTGGCGAGAGCCCAACTTCCTGATCGTGATGACGGCTTCTCGCCGTGTCTTCACACGGTGGAAGGGGCACAAGAGCTCCCTGGACACCCATCCCATCATGGGGGCTTCACCCTCGTGACCTAATCACCCCCGAAGGCCCCACCTCCTTACACCATGTCCTTGGGAGCTAGATTCCAGCATATGAATCTGGGGGACACACGCTTCAGTCTGTGGCAGGTTTGCTCCCCTCCGGGTCACGTGAGGCAAGTACACCCCTAAGGCTGGCGTCAGAGGGTGAAAGAGGAAATGCACGGGATGGACAGGGGACAGAACGCCGGGCGGGGGCCTGTGAGGCTGTGAGTGGAGCCAGGCGGCCCCAGCTGGGATTGCGAATGGGGGGAGGGTTTGCCCAAGAACTGGGGCTCCAACCAATTCCTGTTTTGGGTTCAGTTTTCTTGACAGGGGTCTGGTCTGCACCCAGATTTGGACCCGTGTTCAACCGCTCTCCTGACCACAGAGCCTGGTTTTCAGAGCCTGGCCCTTATCCCCCCGATCTGCAGGTGTTCGTCCCTCAACAGAAACCAGCATGATTACAAAAGCTCACGTGTTCACTGCGGGGAAAGTGTGTTCTGAAACACGTCCCTTCGGCGGTAGCCTGGTTCAGGAGGCAGGGTCTCTGCTCAGAATCTGGAGGGCAACAGGATGAAGGCGGGAGGCCGAGGCCCCCAGGCCCCTCACCATCGTGACGCATTTCCCTGGTTCTGCATGAGCCGAAGCAAAACAGGAACACGTATGGGAGCTAAGCACACACACACACACACACACACCCAGAGACACGCACACATACACAGTCCCAGCACGTGCATGCATACACACGTGTACACACACAGAAACACTCAGATACCCATGTACACACGGACACACAAACGCACATGACAAAAGCCATGTGCATGAACCAACATTTGCTGATTGTAGGGACTGAGGGAAGATCCCCCTTAGACATCAGCAAACCCCAGGCCCACCCGTCCCCCTGCCCTGGGCTCGGCTGCCCGGGGCTCACATGTGTTGGATTGCGCACTTGAGTTTGACCCACCAGCAGAGAGCTGGCTCTCCTCTTTCAAGGTTTAATGACATGTTGCTGCTTCTTCAGGAAGTCAGAGCCATGGATGAGCCTCTCTTCACAGGAAATAAAAACGAAGGAAAACCGTCCCCTGTCCTCCTTCGTGCCCCTCCCCCGGCTGTGTGGCACCACCGGGGGGGGGGGAGGTGACACAGCGCAAGTGCCATGAGTCATCTTCACAAAACCAGCCCCCAGATTCTGGGGTAGGACAGCGCAGTCAGCTGCGATCCCCTGCTTCCTCCTGCCTCCTCGGGCCCCTTGTCAGCCCCTGGGGAGGGGGTGTGTTTTACTTACACCAGGGGTGTTTCTCTCCGAAGAGCAAATGTGGGGGTGGGGCAGTGCCCCAGCTAGTCCCTGCTGTGTAACGAAGCAGCCCGAGCTTGTTGGCTCCAACAGTGACGTTGCGGTGCCCCTTCGGCTGGTCTGAGCTGGGCTCACTTCCGTGGCTGCTGTCCTCTGGTGATGACTCATCCACGGGCCCGGATGAGTCCGAGACGGCCTCACTCACCTGTCTGCGGGTTGGGCTGGCTCTGGCCTAGGCCTCGCTGTCCGGGAGACAAATCAGGGTTTCCTCACGTTGTGGTAGCCGCATTCTGGGGGAGTGAGAGCGGGAGACGTGAGGCCTGGCTCAGGTCAGAGCCAGGCCAGCAAGGGCGTGGGCCATGGACTCTGTGTCTTCGTGGGAGGAGGGGCCGGCCACATTGCAAAAGGTGTGTGTCCAGGGTGCGGGAAGCCGTCAGCGGTCTCGGAGGACCCTCCTCCCTGGGCCACCGGCTCACAAGCTCATGGCACAGTCTTGTTAGTGGAGGGACCCATGACAGTTGCGTCATGGCCTGGGATGTCTAGAGGAGCGCTTGGCCCCAAGAGGACACCACAAGGCCAGGGCTGCCTGTGACAATTAAGAAGGCCGGCTCTCAGGACCCCAGGAGTTCCCGAGGATGGCAAAGATGCGGGTGGGCAAGCGTGCCACCTCGGGGCGTGTGGGGGCCAGTGGCAGCCGGTCTGGGGACAGAGCAGGCACAGAGGGCCGGACCCTGGGGCTTGTGCAGAAACAGTCACGTTGATCAGATGTCTCGCAGCCCAGAGGGCGGCCTCGAAGTCGTTTTTCCAGTTGTAGGAACGCTCTGTCCCCACTGAGTCCCCGCAGAGCTGTGGGTTTTCCCCTGTAGCTTCTGTGTCGGTGAGACTTTGTCTCCCTATGGCTGAATTCGCTGGGAGAGCCACAGACTGGCCGCAGGAAGCTGAGACCTCCGGCACCGACCGCCTCACAGTGACCACATCAGCACCTGCAAGTGCGCTCTGCCCCCCGGCATGGCCGGCACGGGAAGCCGGTGCCCCGGGAGGCCGAGGCCGAAGCCGCCAGAGAAAATTCATCTCACCGGGATCGCTAGGGGCCGAGATCGACAGGGCAGCAGCAGATCGCCCCGAAGGAGCCTGGGTAAAGGCCCCCAGACCGCCACACACCTGGAACGGACCTCCCGGAGGCCGCGGTTGGCACCTGCGTCCATAGCAGGAGGTGTGTCAGCAACGGCGGGAGCAGGACAGGATCCCCTGCGGCCACAGCCTGTCGGGGTGCCCAGCGCACGTCGCAGTGGCAAAGGGAGGCAGTGAGTTCGCGCCCTCTGCCCACCTCTGCCCACATCCTCCCGCTTGTCCAGGCTCGGCTGGGAGGGCAGCTGCGGTTTTCTCTGACTCCTGCTTGGGCAGAACAAATCCTATTTCATGAACGCCTCGTATGGGAGTCACTGCGGCGGACGGACGCTGACAGCCTGCAGACGGCTCCAGGGGCAAGGCCTCCGGGAAGACCGGCTTGTCCGATGCCAGGGAAAGCCTCTCTGCTGAGGTATTCGCACAGAAAGAGACTCACCTTGGGTTGGAGGAGGCCATGAGGGAGGACCTCTAACCTGGGAGGGCCTTAGAGTGAAGACGCCCGCATGGGGGTTGTTAAAGCAGGAGGAGACCAGCCGCCGCAGTGCAGCCAGCCTCCTGTATGGCCTGAGAGGCTGAGTCTCCCCGGGGTCCCCTCTTGGCCTCACGCTGACTGCCTCTTCCCTGCCATACCCCCACAGCCACCCATCCCTGGGTCCTGCCGCAGCCCCCCGGTTTCTCCCAGCCGTCCACTGCGTCCATCCCCGTGGACACCACCCTAACACAGGCCGCCATGGCCGCTCTCCGGGCCCGGGAGAGCTTGCCCCCGGGCTCCACCCACCTTCTTCAGCCCCTCCTCTTGCTTCCACGATGGCCTTCCGTGATGTGACCCCGCCCAGCCCCTGTGGGCTCCTGAGGCCCCCCTCCTTTCTCCCGCCCATTCGTGCCCCCCATCTCTCAGGACCCTGCATAAAGATTCCTCCTCCAGAAAACGGCCCCTGTCCCCACCAGACTGCCTCATGCTCACCGCTGAGTCCTGTGTGTTCACCTGTCCTCCACACCCACCTCTGTCTGTACAGAGTGCCCTGCATACAGCAGGTGCTCAATAAATGCTCGTGACGGGCAGACAAGGTGCATTCAGAGGACGGAGGGTGGGCTAGTGAACCCAGGAGGGTGTGCGTAGACACAAGGGAGGGACAGCCCTGGGTGCAGAGACATTCCAAGAGGAGACTCCGGGGCAGGCTGCTCCAGCCTGTGGCTCATGAGCCGGGAGGAAGCCGCCGTCCTGGGCCTGTGTCCAGCTGACAACCTGAGCACAGGGAGGCCCCACCCACAGCCTGGTCCCCTTACACAGCCTCAGCTGCCACTGCAAGAGAAAGAAGGCTGCTGGCCCACGAGTGGGATACTGGCAAGGTCTTGGCAAACCCTCCTGCCGCGTGTCTCGGCTCTCGGGACAGTGAGGCTTCCCTGGAGCCAATCAGCCCCTGTGGCTCTCGTGGGCTCAGAGCGCCAACCCTGCCAGGCATCCACGGCCCAGGGCAGCGGGGTCCTTCCGGCAAGCTGCCCTTCTGTCCACGGGAGCTGGAGGCCACAGACCACATTTGCCCTGGTCCTCGAGCCATGCCCAGCCTGGACCGTCCCCATTCCTGGGACCAGCCCACCCCCTTCTTTACAGACAAGAAACAGGCCCAGCCTGAGCCTGGCCCGGCCCAAATCCTGGCTGCCTTGCTCTTCAGTATGTACAGCGGCCCTCTCTGGCACGGAGGACGGCACGTCCACCAGGCCTATTTACTGTTTCAGAGTCCGTGGCTAAAAGGAGGGAAGTGGAGTAGGACCCCGTTGGTCACGTGGCCATGTTCTCTCAGGCACGGAAGGAAGAATGGTCGTTGGGGGCCTGCTTTGGGGTAACTGGGCGCCGGCGTTCCTGCTTACTTAGCTAAGACCTATAGCCAGGCACTTGCTGAGTGGGGCTGGGGGGGACCCCACCACCATTTCTGAGGTCACAGCCGTCCCGGGTGGAGGCCCCAGAGAACCCCTGGCTGAGGGAGCGTGAAGTATCGCTGCTGGGAGGGAAGCCAGAGCATGGGGGCCCCCGCCAGGCCCAGAAGCTGGTCAGCTTGGGGAGAAACAAGAACCACGCGCAGCCCTAGTTGGGCTTGGGGGTGTGGGTGGCCGCTCCCAGCCCTCCTCCCTCACACCGGCCATGCCACTCTGGGTCCGCCATAATCAGATTCACCTAAAGCAGGGACAGAGCACTAATTCTATTGAAAGGAGCAGAGACGCTGGGCACATACCAGATGTCCACAGGAGCACAGTGGCCAACTCTGCTGGGGGATGGTAATTCGAAATTGGGAAGGAACAGGATATTTGCTGAACTGCCCACACAATTATGTGGCAGAAAACACTGAAGGTTGTGGGGTGCAGGTTCATCTGCCAGTGGTGCCGGGAGCACGGAGAGCAGGGCGGAGGGGGGGACGGCTCTCCTGACCATGGTGCTGAGGTGCTGTCGATGCCTGTTCCAGCTTGGGCTCGAACTCTCCGCCCTACAGCACGTGAGCTCCCCGTGTCTCCGAACCCCACGCCAGGCACAGCTGAGGGGCCTGCTGAACTCCCTGGAAACTCTCCCCCTGGCATCCGTGCGTGGCCCCCCCACCCCACCCGGGGTCTCGATCGAGTACAGGTCCCCATGTTTTCCTGGTGTGGAGCAGAACTTTGATGCTTCGATCTCTGTCAAAGGCACATGCAAAGTGTCCAGAATACTCTGTGTGGAGTTGGCACCACATGTAATCCCTCAGAGTCAAATTAATGCCCTACACATTAGAAAAACGCACACAAAAGGCGTAGCAAACCTGGTCAAATTCAGCTCCTATTTTAATTCTTACAAACTGGGAGCCATCCTGCAAGAAAACAGTCGCCGTCATGGTGTGAGGTGCAGATAGAGACGAGAGCCGGGCACACCCCTCGTGGACCATGGTCTCCGTGTGTTAGGTGACCACTAAGGCACCTTCCTGCCCACATTCTGTCAGCCACAAAAGCGGGGGCCGTGCTGCCGGGTCAGATGGCCCCACACCTGCTCACGGCTCACTACTCTGCCGCCTGTCCTTGTCAAGGATTTTTAAAACCCGTGTGTTGCTACTTAGCAGATGTCCCACTGATTTGAACATCCTCATGGGCTTTTTAGCCAACAGATATTTGAAAACATGGCAAACAGGCCTTCAGCCCACACCCCTGACAGCTTGCTGCACCACACAGATGATGGCCTCCGTGTGGTTTCGAGAGGGGCTGGCACGACCGACAGGCAGCTCCCCACCCCAGCTGCCGTGAGGCTAATGAGTCCCCCACCTCTGAGCCAAGGCCAGGCCCCCGGTGCCCCTCCTGTGTGCTGCCCGGGGAGGGGCTGTCCTGCTCCTCCTGGAGGATGCCTCCCTGTCCCCAGGAAGGGACAGGCAAATTGGGAAGGCTATTTCCCTAATCCGATTGAGGGTCTCCCAGCAGCCCAGCTGGTGCCAGCGCAGCCAGGAGCAGACAGGATGTGGCTCCGGGGGGGGGGGGGGGGGGTTTGTTTCTCCAGGTTCACTCTCAGACTGCAGGAGCAGCGGAAGGGGTGGGGGGGCGCCTCCCACACAGGTTACAGGTGCTCACCTGCCCCTCATCAGGACAGGAAGGGTCTAGAGATGGGGTGGAGTGTTCCTGATGGCGCCTACTCCTAGCTGGCTTGGGATCCCCCCAGGGCCCCCACCCCAGCCAGCCAAGGTCCACCCACCTCAGCCCCTCACCCCTGGCCTCCCCCCCAGGTCTACCCCACCCCAGGTCCCCAGTGCAGCCACTGGCTTTGGTGGCTCTGACCATGGTGCTGAACCCCCAGCTTCCTAGGCTGGATCATTCCCTCCCTGTGAGTCCCCAGTAACTCTGGTCCAACTTCTCCCAGAAGATCCAAGCCCTAGAGGAGCATGGGGACCACAGTGGAGCAGAAGATAGATCAAAGAAAAGAGAGAGAGGGCGCCTGGGTGGCTCAGTCGTTAAGCGTCTGCCTTCGGCTCAGGTCATGATCCCAGGGTCCTGGGATCGATTCCCACATCGGGCTTCCCGCTCTGCGGGAAGCCTGCTTCTCCCGCTCCCACTTCCTCTGCTTGTGTTCCTGCTCTCGCTATGTCTCTCTCTGTTAAATAAATAAAATCTTTAAAAAAAAAAAAAAGAAAGAAAAGAGAGAGAAATGGACAGAGGTTCAGCCCTGAGAGATCACCAAGGAGTCATGAGCTTTGGAGTAACAGTCGTTCTCAGAAATTCACAGTCACCCCAAAACAGTGTCCTCTCTGGGCAGTTGAGGGCAGGGCATGTGTCCAGCAAAGCTTCACTGATGAGGATGAGGTCCTCGTACCCCAGTCTGGCTCTTGCCCTTACCCAGGGGATGCATGTTCCTTTCATCTGCTCCCTGCCTATAAAACGGCCCCGTGATGTGGGAGGTGAGCACTCCAGCTGTGGGTCAGACTGGTTCTGGGCTCATAGCTGGATCTGGGTTGCTTCTTCTGTAAAGTGAGAATACCAATAGCTTCTACCTTCTTAATTCAATGTGCGTATTTGATGAAGTACCTGCAGAGCACTGAGCTTGCTATCTGGCTCATGACAAGCATTCCGTTCATGCTTAGCTAAAGTCTGTATCAGCTAGAAAGGGGAAGTTAGAGGGGCTCAAAATGTCCTTTTTATATTGAGCCAACGTCTGCTTATTAGAGCTAGCAGTGGTGGGATGGATGGTGTTGGGTCGAGATCTATAGCCTGAAGCAGGCACCTGACCCATGGAGTCCTCCTCCCTGTGGTGGCCTTTCAGACACTAAACATGACTTGCATGGCCTCTCCAGGTCACATATCCCATCTTCTCCCCTGGTCTTCCACCCGTTGGCTCAAAAATGTCAGCAGTTCCTCCCCAGAAGCTCAGGCCTGTGGCCAGCACTGACCCACAGAGCGGTGTGCAGCTCAGCGCTGGTCTGTCCTGTTTTCCAGATGCATGCCCACGGGTAGGTGTCCCTGCTGGGTGGCAGATCTTTTGAATTCTGGATCCCAGCAGCGTCTGGAGTGTCAAGGTGCTTGTTAGATGAGGAATGGGAAATTCTGGACTGTGTCACCTTGAGAGACCCTTTTCTTATCTCTCGCCCACCCCGAAATGAGGACATAGCCACTGAGATCTGGTCCCTTATGCCTCCAGCCCTTCCCAGTCCTGGAGGAGCACGTGTGATTTTCATGTGACCATGGGGGCAAGGACCACTGGCCCCTGTCACGGGATGTAGAAGCAAACCACATGTCCCATGTATTCCATTCTTGTGCCCTCAGTTCAGGAGGGGACAGGGGCCTCCCAGCCTCCAGCCCTCCCCCACGAGGCAGCCCATGTTGGCCTTTATTGGTGTTCCCTCCTGGGAATGGTCTCCTTACCTCACCCTAGCGCCTCTGTGCTTGCTTTCTTCACCCAACCAGTACCCTGGCATGCCCAGTCGGTCTCTTTCCTGAGCCAACAGAGACCATCTCTGTCGTACGATTGAGGACCCTCGGGCTGCAGGTGGACTGGGTCAGGAGGTGGCAGGAGGGGCCGCCTGGAGCCCAGGGAGCCCCAGGTGCAGACCCGTGGAACTTTCTAGGGAAATCGCAGCCGCCAGGCCGGAGCCCATTCACGCAGCCTCTCCAAGTACAAACAAAAACCTCTGTGAACCTGAAGTTCAAAACGAGCATGTGGAGCAGCTTAGCAGATGCAGGGACAGGCCCCGCTGCCTCCTGGCATGGCTGAGGCCATGCTGCCCCTGCCAGGGAGCAAGGGGCGCCAGACAGCGGAACGTCAGGAAGAATAAAGAGCCACTCGACGCTGTTAGTCCATTGCCCCAGGAGGTGATGCCAGTTTTTGTTGTTGTTGTTGTTTTGTTTTGTTTGAAGATTTTATTTATTTATTTGACAGAGAGACACAGCGAGAGAGGGAACACAAGAAGGGGGACTGGGAGAGGGAGAAGCAGGCTTCCCGCAGAGCAGGGAGCCCGATGCTGGGCTTGATCCCAGGACCCCGGGATCATGACCTGAGCCGAAGACAGACGCTTACTGACTAAGCCACCCAGGCGCCCCCTTTTTTTTAAAGATTTTATTCGGTGATGCCAGTTTTAGGACTGCCCCCGGGGGAGTCCTGTTCCCCATCGCCCATCACAGCCACCCCTGCAGAGGGGCTGCAGGGATTGTTCTCAGCCTGGGGTCCTGGCAGGGCCCAGTCAAGTGTAGTCCAGCCCCTTGGCCTGTCTGAGGCCCGGTTTCCCCAGATGCAAATGACGTCGAAGTTAGAGGTGCTCGTAAGAAGCTGTTTTCGATGAGCTGAGAGGCAATGGGGTGGGGCAGGAGGAGGGGTCTTACATGTTTGTCCAAACATGAACTGTCCATATACATGAGGTATGCTGGGCTTGGCCATCCTAGAGGAGAGCCTGGGGCTCGGGGACTGCAACCATAACACATCGTGTCCAGACCTGGGAACACAGAGCCCCAGCCCTTCACCACAGCTAGGACATGCCAGAGTGTAGTCCACACCGTCCGTGGGGCACGCCAGAGTGTAGTCCACACTGTAGGCTGGACCCTGTGCAAAGGGGCTCACTGAGGTGGCAGAGAGTCTGTGAACCACTTCTGAGCCAGGGGTGGGTGGGAAACAGGCAGAAAATGGAGTGTGCATCTGCCAGTCTGCCCCAAAAGACCAAGCACCTTCCATACTCCATGTCCCGGCTTGGTGGGGCAGGCAGCAGGGTGATGTCCCCTACACACCAGCCTGACAGCTGTCCTTCTCTGTCTCTCTGCAGATTAATACCTTCATGTCCTTTTTGTTCCCCATGGTGGTCATCTCCATCCTGAACACCATCATCGCCAACAAGCTGACCGTCATGGTCCGCCAGGCAGCTGAGCAGGGCCAGGTGTGCACGGTTGGGGACCAGCACAGCTCATTCAGCATGTCCATCGAGCCTGGCAGGGTCCAAGCCCTGCGGCATGGCGTCCGGGTCTTACGTACGTAACCTCTGGGCCCTCCGGGGTGGGTAGCAGCCAGAGGCCAGCATAGCGGCAAGCCTCACACCACCAAACAGGGCAAAGTTTAAGACCCAGGAAATGGAGTAGTCCCAGCAGAGACTCAGAAGTCTGGCTCCACCCAGGGATCAGTGTTCTTTACTCCACCCACTCATCTACCTATTCACCCACCCAACCATCCTTCCATCCATCCATCAGCCATCCACTCATCCATCCATCCATCCACCCATTGACCCATCCACTCATCCACCCACCCATCCACCCACTCACCCATCCATCCATCCCATCCACCCATCCACCCACCCACCCATCCATCCATCCATCCCATCCACCCATTGACTCATCCACCCATCCATCCTTCCATCCATCCACTCATCCATCTACCTATCTATTCTTCCATCCATCTATCCATTCTTCCATCCATCTATCCACAATCCATCCATCCTTCCATCCATCCATCCACCCATCCACCCATCCACTCATCCATCCACCCATCCACTCACCCATCCACCCATCCACCCATCTATCTACCCATCCACCCATCCATCCATTCACCCATCCATCCATCCCATCCATCCGTCCACCCATCCACCCATCTATCCACTCATCCATCCTTCTTTCCATCCATCCATCCATCCATCCATCCTACGACTCATCCATTCACTGATTCAACAAGTCTCCTGAGCATGGACTCTGGGTCAGGCAGCTTCCTCACACAGACATGGAGCAGCAGAGATGGGGGCTACCATGTGTGCCAGGCAGTCAGGGACCTGGAGAGCCCTGAAGTGCAGCCCCTCTGCACTGTGACCCACATCCTAATAGGGAATCCTGAAGACCAACCCTTACAAAGATCCCAAGCCAGCCCCCACTGCAGGAGGGCGCAGGGTGGAGCTTGTGCTCATGTGGGTTGTGGTGCTCCATGTGTGGGTTCCTGGGCCTGGCCTGTGCCCAGAGATGGCATCCTTGAGGAGCCATCCAGAGGATGCTCTTTCTCAAAACACCCTGCCCCCTGCTGCTGAAGGCAGTCCCGCCTGACCCAACCCCCTCCCCAACCGCGACCACCTCCCTTGTGCCTCCCAGCAGCCCTCCCAGTTGCTGTCACCCTCACCCCAGCAGGCAGGCCTCTGGGCCTCTGCCCCAGGCTGCCTGTCCCTCAGCAGCCACTGTTTCTTGGAAGAAAGAGGTCCAGAGCAGCACTACCCAATAAGAATATGACACGAGTGCCCCACATAATGTTAAACGGTCTAGTAGCCACGTTTTTGTTTTCGTTTTTAAGATTTTATTTATTTATTTGACAGAGAGAGACAGCGAGAGAGGGAACACAAGCAGGGGGAGTGCGGGAGGGAGAAGCAGGCCTCCCGCCGAGCAGGGAGCCCGATGCGGGGCTCGATCCCAGGACCCTGGGATCATGACCTGAGCCGAAGGCAGACGCCTAATGACTGAGCCACCCAGGTGCCCCTAGTAACCACATTTTTAAAAGTAAAAAGAAATAGATAAAATTCATTTAAATAATTAATTTAGCCTAATATTTCCAAAGTCTTGCCATTTCAGCATTAATCATTATAATAGTATTGCTAAGAGCGTTCCTCGGGCCACAGTAGCCTCGTGGCCAGTGGCCAACAGGCTGTGTTCAGGGGTCAGGGTCACAGCCTTTGCTTCTGCTGTGTCAGGGACAGGCTTCCTGGAACATCCCCGTGCCACCAACCCATCTCCTACTGCGGCCAGCAGGAAGCCCTCCCATCATGGGGCCTCCCACAGGCTGGGTCTCCTGGGCCTGTGGAGTCAGGGCAGCTGCCAAGGGGCCAGGGCCTCAAAACCAAGCTCCTCCTGCAGGTTCGCCCCATGTCCCAAGATGGGGATGCCTCATCTCAGGGACGAGCTTCTCTCTGCACCAGGACTGCCCAGCCAGCCCCAGGTTTTCCCAAGTGGTTGGCTTTTTTATTGCTTTCTTTTTCACTGTGGTAAAATGCACTTAGCATACAATTTATGATCTTGACCATTTTTAAGTGTCCATTCAGTGGTATTACGCACATTCATACCATCAGTCTCCAGAACCTTTTCATCTTACACAACTGAAACTCTGTCCCCATGAAACACTAACTCCCGAGCCACTCTTCCCCAGCGCCTGACAACCACCCCTTCCTCGCTGTCTCTATGGGCTATTCTAGGGGCCTCAGGCAAGTGGGATCGTCTTTTTGTGCCTGGCTTATGTCTCTGAGCATGATGTCCTTAAGTTTCATCCACATCGCGGCAGGTGTCAGAATGTCCTTTCTTCTTAAGGCTGAGTATACTCCAGAGTCTGGATAGACTGTATTTATCCGTCCGGTGTGGGTGGACACCCAGGTTGCTTCTGCCGTTTGGCCATCGTGGAACAGTGCTATGGGCGTACAAACATCTGGTTGAGTCCCTGCTTTCAATGCTTTGGGGACTATACTCAGGAGTAGAATTGCTAGATCATATGGTAATTCTACTTTTAATTTTTTGAAGAATTTCCATACTGTTTCCCAAAGTGGATATACAATTTTGCATTCCCACCAACCATGCAGGAAGGTTCTCATTTCTCCACATCCGCACCAAAAATCACCATTTTCTCAGGGTTTGGGGTTTGTTTGTTATTTTTTATAATAGTCATCCTGGGTGTGAGATGGTATCCTAGTGTGGATTTGGTTTGCATTTATCACATGATGAGTGATGTTGAGCCCTTTTTCATGTGCTGATTAACCATTTGTGATCTTCTTTGGAGAAATGTCTGTTTAAGTTCTTTGCCCATTTTTAAGTGTGTAATTGGGTTGTTTGATTTTTGCTATTGAATTTTCATTTTCTGTGTGTCCTGGATATTAATCCCTGATCAAATGTGTGATGCAAATACTTTCTCCTGTTCTGCGTGTTACCCATTCGCTCTGTTGACTGTGTCCTTTGATGCATAGTTTGTTAATTTTTATGTAGTCTGGAGCATCTGCTTTTCCTTTTGTTGTCTGTGCCTTTGGTCCTATATCCAAGAAGTTACTGCCAGATCCAGTGTTGTCAAGTTGGTGCCCGTCATTTTCCTCTAAGAATTTTGTACTCTTAACTCCTCCATTTAGATCTTTGATCCATTTTGAGCTAATTCTGTGTAAGGTGTGAGGTAGGGGTCCAGCTTCCTTCTTCTGCACGTGGCTGTCCCGTTTTCCCCGTATTGTTTCCAGTACAATGGTCTGAGCAGCCTTCTAGGAAATCATGTGCCCATATCTGTGAGGGTTATTTCTGGGCTCTCTGTCTGTCCCATGGTCTCTATGTTTGTCTTTAGGCCAATGGCACACTGTTTTGACTACTGCAGCTTGGTGTTAAGTTTTGAAATCAGGACATGAGAGTCCTCCAGCTTTGTCCTTCCTTCTCAAGATTGTTTCAGGCACCCCTCAAGACTCCACATGAATCTTAAGATGGGTTTTTCTATTTCAGCAAAAAAGGTCATCAGCATTTTGAGAGAGGTTGCATGGAGTCTGTAATTGTGGGTAGCACGGACTTTTTTTTTTTAAGATTTTATTTATTTATTTGACAGAGAGAGAGACAGTGAGAGAGGGAACACAAGCAGGGGGAGTGGGAGAGGGAGAAGCAGGCTTCCTGCGGAGCAGGGAGCCCGATGCGGGGCTCGATCCCAGGACCCTGGGATCACGACCTGAGCTGAAGGTAGATGCTTAACGGCTGAGCCACCCAGGCGCCCCGGTCACTGACATTTTTTTTTATTGTTATGTTAATCCCCATACATTACATCATTAGTTTTAGATGAAGTGTTCCATGATTCATTGTTTGTGCATAACACCCAGTGCTCCATGCAGAACGTGCCCTCTTTAATACCCACCACCGGGCTAACCCATCCTCCCATCCCCCTCCCCTCTAGAACCCTCAGTTTGTTTCTCAGAGTCCATCGTCTCTCATGGTTCGTCTCCCCCTCCGATTTCCCCTTCATTCTTCCACTCCTGCTACCTTCTTCTTCTTTTTTTTCCCTTAACATATATTGCATTATTTTTTTCAGAGGTACAGATCTGAGATTCAACAGTCTTGCACAATCCACAGCGCTTACCAGAGCACATACCCTCCCCAGTGTCTATCACCCAGTCACCCCATCCCTCCCACCCCACCCCCCACTCCAGCAACCCTCAGTTTGTTTCCTGCAATTAAGAATTCCTCATATCAGTGAGATCATATGATACATGTCTTTCTCTGTTTGACTTATTTCACTCAACATAATACCCTCCAGTTCCATCCACGTCGTTGCAAATGGCAAGATCTCATTCCTTTTGATGGCTGCATAATATTCCATTGTATATATATACCACCTCTTCTTTATCCATTCATCTGTCGATGGACATCTTGGCTCTTTCCACAGTTTGGCTATTGTGGACATTGCTGCTATAAACATCGGGGTGCACGTACCCCTTCAGATCCCTACTTTTGTATCTTTGGGGTAAATACCCAGTAGTAGCACTGACATTTTAACAGTGTTAAGTCTCTGTGCACAGAACAGGACCCATGTCTCTCTGTGTCTCAGGGGCTGTGGTCATCGCCTTTGTGGTCTGCTGGCTGCCCTACCACGTGCGGCGCCTCATGTTCTGCTACATTTCCGATAAGCAGTGGACCCCGTGAGTACCAGGAGCCTGGGACAGAGGGGGGAGGCTCAGGTTGGGAGAAGCTCCCCAAAACAGGTTGGCATGGGAGGTGGGGGCACTGACCAGAGCAGCTCAGGGCAAGGGTACAGGTCAGGGGTCCCCATGGGTTCGTGGTGTGTCCGTGAATGGGCTAGGGAAGGAAGAAGGCCACGGAGGGACAGACGCCACAGGGCAGGTTACAGAGGAAAAGGAAAGCAGCCCCTAAGAGAGTGGGAACGAGACAAGTTTGGAGACATCTGGAGAGTGACAAGGAAGGGCTGGCTCTGCTGGATTTGGGGGGCGGTGATGGCAGCTGTGTGGGCATCCTAGACCACCCCCAGGCTGGGGGAGTCACTAGGCACACTCCCCGGACTCAGGGAGAGCCACACCCACGCTGTGCCCTATCGCAGCCCAAGGACACACAGCAAAATCAGTAAAAGGAAAAGCCTGCGGAGGAGTCTGGGAGACCAGGCCCGGCTTCCAGAACCCCTCCCCAGGCTAATTGCCCCAGAACGAGCTGAGGCCACATGAGAAATGGTGTCTCCCGGGAAGCTCGCCAGAGGCCCAGCGCCCAGGGCTTCTGCTGGGGGCCAGTCACGTAAGCACCCCTGGCTGGCGAGCGCCCGAATTCCAGACTCCCGGGGGAAGGAGCTGCTCGGCGTCAACCACGTTGTTTCCACAAACAGTTTAGGCCCAGGGAGCCCCTCCTCTCAGGGGACGGTGAATCCCTGAAATCCAAGCTCCCAGATAGTGGCGAGGCCAGCCTGGCCAGGAGGCCCTTCTGGGAGAGCAGCCCTGGGCCCACCATGGGAACTTTTTTCTGCACAGCCAGAGCCTGGGCTGCCAGGTTCTTCTCCGTGCCGAGGAACCACTGGGGAGGGCGGATCTAGCACAGAGGAGAAGGTGCACGTAGCAGAGCACAGCCCCAAGGGAAGGGCTTCTGAAACTCAGGGCTGCCTGCTGGTAAAGTGAGCTGCCTGGTGAGGGAGTGAGATCCCTGGGAGTGGAGGCAAGCAAGCTGAGGGTGAGGTACGCAGCTGCCCAGGAGGCAAGGAAGGGGTTCCTGCCCTGGCTGTTCAGTGGAGGCCGGGGACCAGCTGCTCCCTGCAGCCCTGGCATGCCGGGACTCTGCACAGGGCAGGCCGGGGGTCCTGCAGGGAGAGGTGGAGACGGGCCCGGCAGGGCAGCCACAACCCAGCTCCGCAGACTGGTGCCAAAGAGAGTGCAGGCAGAACTTCCAACTTCTCCAGAGAAGCCAGAACCTGGAATTTATGAAACATCCCCATGTCATAAAGTTTACAAGTAGTTCTTACGATTTTTGTCCCAAGCCCACGGCGTGGCGGCCGCGGGGTCCGTGCCGGTCTGAGCGCCTCTCCCTCACCGCCCCCCCAGGTTCCTCTACGACTTCTACCATTACTTCTACATGCTGACCAACGCGCTCTTCTACGTCAGCTCCGCCATCAACCCTGTCCTCTACAACCTGGTCTCCGCCAACTTCCGCCAGGCCTTTCTGTCCACCCTGGCCTGCCTCTGTCCCTTGTGGGGGCGCAGGAGGGAGAGGCCAGCCTTCTCCAGGAAGACCAACAGCGTGTCCAGCAGCCACACCTTCTCCAGCAACGTCACTCGGGAAACGCTGTATTAGAGCGGGGCGGGGGGCCCGAGGAGGGGGCGGCCGCTTGGCCTCCACCCCCCCACCGTGGCCCCCCCGGCCCCGGGGGGCAGGAACGGGGCTCCGCAGAGGCCTCGGACCTGGCGCCCACCCCCAGGGGCCCTCATTCCTTTCAGCGTCTCCCTCAGCCCGCCCCACCCCTCCCTCGGGGCCTCTTTGAAAGCCGGGGAGAGATTGCTCCTCTCCGGGATCCAGAAAGGGCCTTTAATGAGGAGAAATTAGTGGTGGGTGAAAGGCAGACTTCTTTGTTCCCACACCACTGGGTGTTCAGAGAGGACAGAAATGAAAGGCACAGGCCTGGCTGGGCGGGCAAGGGGAGGCAGCGGCCCCGAGAGGCGGGGGCGCTGGGAGGAGTCCGGCTGGCGGGGCCGTCGCGGGCATCCAGGCTCCCGGGAAGCTTTGATGTGTCCCGAAGGACAGCCCAGGGGTCGGCTGGGTCAGGCACCGGCCAGACCCAGGCCTCTCTCTCCTCCTCGCCAAGACGGCCAGGCTCTGCAGGGACGCCGGCCACCGGGGGCTTGGCCGGGAAGTCCTCGTGCTTGGCAGAGGCCAGGCCAGCAGAGTTCTGCGTCCTCACACCCGCCCAGCGGCCCAAGCCAGGCCGGGGACGTCCCCATGGGCATTTTTGCTCCCGCTGCGCGGGTGAGCTCCCTGAGGGGAAGGGGGGCTCCCTGAAGGGCAGAGGTGATGGCCGGGTCGCAGAGAGGTGCCATTTGCAGGGACTCAGCCACAGGTGAGGAGGAGGAGCCTGGGCGCTCTCAGCCCGCGGGCAGCCAGGCCGAGGCCCAGCGTCGTGGATCACGGCTGAGCCCCGGGCACCCGGAAAGGCAGGCACCTCCTTGATCTGTAAGAGCTGGTCTCTAGACAGGATGGCCTGTCCTGGTCTTGGCCCTAGAAGGTCCCCTGAGCCAGGGGAAGCAGATCCCAGATGAACTGCCCTGGGTAAGCTGACGAGGAGCGGCAGACGGGCCCGGAAAATGAAATACAGGCTTTGTTTAAAGTAGGTTCTCACCGTCCTGAGGGAGACTGTCAGGCCCACAGCTGTGAGCTGCACTGACTCAGGACGCAGGAGGCCTGGTCCGCATCCCAGGGCACCAGGACTCGATCCCCCACCCATAAAAATGACAAGCTGGAGAGTCCCGTCTCCACGGCGGCTTTGGATCTGGGCCCCTACGTGAACCCCACAGGGTCCTTCTCCAAGCCACAGGACCTTTCCCGGGCAGTCGGCCCACCGCCGGTCCGTGGCCAGGCAGCCCTCCCATGACCTGGGGGCCACCCGCACAGGGGATAAGGCCCGCCCAGATCTCACACACAGGCACCTGCTCTGGGCGGGTGAGTGGGACCCCTGGGCCCTGCCAGGCAGGCAGCGAGTGGTCATCAGTTCGGCCTTGTCCGGTGCCCAGGCAGTGGGCATCGGACAAGGGCCTGGACTCCTCCTGACGGGCCCTCAGGCACCCCCCACCCCCTGCTGGCCCCTCGGGCACACCTGATCCTCAGAGTCTCCGTTCTGCCCCCTGACGAGTGCGCGTGGTCGTTCAGCCCCCTCGGCGGGGCTGACGGTGCCGGTCCTGGAGGACCCAGCCCGGAATGGACGGAAGAGACGGTTCCCTGGGGCGGGGGCAGATCAACTAGGGATGGGGGCCCCCACCAACCCAGGGCCTCCTAGACGCAGCTGGGCCAGGGTGTGCACTGCGGCCCCAGCCCATTTTACTGTTGTGGTCCCCACGTTCCCCTGTGCACACTCCCTGCAGTTAGAGATGCGCAGCCCCGCGGAGTCAGCGGCTGGCCGCGTCCCGCTGTGGCCCCCCAGCCGTTCTCAGCAGCCAGCGGCCTGCTTGGCTGCTCAGTAGTGATGCTGAAAGCCCTTCATGTCGCTCACACAGACATGCCCCAGCCCTCACCGTGACATCCCGCCGTCGGCAAGAACAAAGCCCCGAGTCTCTTAATAAAGGAGACTGTGGCCCCCGCGGTTGGAGTCTTCTGTCGGGGGCCGGGAGGCCTGCTTGCACCCGTCTGTTCACTCACACATTTATTCAGCAGGCATTTGCGGGCGCAGCAGAGGGCCCTGCACTGGGACCCTTGTACCCAAACCACGCGGGCTTTGCTCACGTCTCCCAAAGGCTGGGGACTGAGGGACCGCGATCCCCCCAGCTCAGGTCCTGCCCCCACTGGAGCGTCAAGAAGCAGCAGAAGAGGAAGGAACTGGTGCAGAAGACCCCATACGCCATGGGGTCCCCTCGAGGCCTGGAGTCAGGGAGACCCGGGTCCACGCTGGCTATGTGATGAACACCCTGCCTGCCCTGAGCCCGTTTCCCGCTCCGTGGGCTGGGCACAGAGGGGGCCACATGACGGGCCTGCGCAGTCCTGCGAGTGGTGGACTCTGGCCCCTCCAGCCAGCCCAGAAAATTGAGGGAAGGAAGTTGGCTTCCCGCCAGGGGTCAGTGGTTGGGGGGACACTTGGGAACCCATCCCCTGACAGAGCTGCCCCCCTTGTCTCCTCTCCGGCTTCCCCTTCTAGGCCTTCACCTCTCGCCGGCAGTGTCCCCACGGAGTCCAGCCTGGGGGCGAGCAGCATCGTCCCAGGCTATGGGGCTGCAGGGAGGGCCCTCTGTCCTGCCTCCTCGAGTGTCCTCAGCCGGAGGAGCCGGCTGGCCTCAGAACCACCGCATACCTGGAGGCCAGCTTGCCAGGCCCAGCCCACACCGTGTGCACGCACAGAAGCTCCAGGACGTGGGGGCCTGCGCCTGCAACAGCTTCTCTTGCAGAGTCCCACGCCCGTCCTTCATGCATTCATTCACTCACTCATTGATTCAGCTGCTGGGTGCAGAGGCCCATGCCTGTCCTTCCCTTCGTTCATTCATTCACTCACTCACTCATTCACCTGCTAACTGCTCCTCAAGGCCTGGCTTTCTCAAAGCTGACTTGCTGCTCCATATTCTGATTGGCACAGGGAGGAGGTGTGAGGCTCTGGATGCTCCCAGCTCTGCTGTAGGAGTCACCTGCCCCTCGTCAGCAGGGGAGTCTCAGGACTCCCCTTCACTCCCAGGGTGAGGGGCTCACTGGCCAGCTCCAGTAGGTGCACTGACATCCCACAAAAATATCCAAAGGAATGAAACTCTAATGGTAGAATTCAGGGCAGCCAAGGAGAGAAAAGTTGGGGGACAGTGGGCAGGCAGTCTGCAACCCTGACCGCAGGTCCGTGGCACTTTCCCATGAGTCCAGAGCCCTAGACAAGCTCCTCCTGCAAGTTTCCTGAGCTTGGATCCCCGTTGCTCCTGTGCACAGGAGAGGAATCCACCCTCCCGGCTCTCCTGGAGGCATCCTGGCCTATTAGCATCACTAGGCAACAGGAGGAGGGCTTGGGAGGGAATTCCATACGTTTAAACATACACTCGAAGGAAGGAAAACGCGGCCGTCGGCCGTCGGCCTGGGCCTGCCGCTGGAGCCTGAGCTCGAGACAAGCTCCCCCCACACCCTCCCCCTCCTCCCACTGCCCCAATTATGATTTGAATTCCAGTTTTTATCAGAACTCCATGGAAACCAGGTCCAGACTGAATTTATGAAGGGAATGACGGTGTAGGGACGAGGACAAGGGGGAGGCCGGGCGCCAGAGTCGGGAAGCGAGGAGCCCACCGTGCTGCACGTGGAGGGGGGCACACGCGTGTGGGCACACACACACGTGCACCCACACTCGAGGGCACTGGCCCTTTGCCCCGGTGGGCCTTCTCCCACGGTGCTGAGAGGCTGCCAGTTGCAGCCTGAGGCCCAGCTTCTGAGGTGCAGACCACGGGTGCCTGGGCCTCTCGGCTCCCGCCTTCCCCACTCGCTTCAGGATGACGAGCCATGTGGGGGCCTCGCGCTGCTCTAGGAAGCCCCTGGGGAAGGCCCAGCCAGGCCCAGAACCGGGGCAAGACCCGTCAGCTCAGCCCCAGCCACCCCGACCTGTCAACTCTGACAGGGCCCCTCGGGGAGCGGTGGCAGGGACCGGCACCAGGCCTCACTCACCCCGCACCCGGGCCTCGTTGGCAGCAGCTGACTCACACAGGGGCTCCGAGGCCCACACCCCAGGGAAGCTTTTTTTTAAGATTTTATTTATTTATTTGAGTGAGAGAGAGCACAAGCAGGGGAACAGGCAGAGGGAGAAGCAGGCTCCCCGCCGAGCAGGGAGCCCCACGCGGGGCTCGATCCCAAGACCCCGGGGTCATGGACTGAGCCACCCAGGCGCCCGGGGAGTCTTGTTCTCATCCCCAAGCAGGGTTCTCACTGTCTTGTTTCAGCTGGGAGTTGAACAGGAGCCCCTGGGCTGTCTCTCAGGACGCCATGAGAAACGCTAACCCCGCCATCTGGGTTTCAGTCAGACCCCTGCCCTCACATGCTGATCTTTGCCCACACAGAGCTGGTGCTTACTAGATGCTCAGAAAATCTAATGAGCGAACCAACAGGCAAGCGTCCGCGTCCCTCGCCGGTGCCTGCTGGGGGCTGTAGGGCCCCTCGTCACTACCGCACGGCGCCCGGAACTTCACGGACACACAAGGTGAACTCGAGGCAAAGCGGGACCCACTGTGGTGTCCCCTGGGATGACACAGCCCCAGATCTGCAGCCACTGGCGCAGCTCAGCAAACCTCCCTCCAAGCACAGCCTGGAGCCAGACGAACATGCACAGAACATTCCGGCAAGCATTCCTGTAAGGAAGCAATCCTGCAGTGAGGATGGATGGTAGCCAAGGGGGCCGCAGCTGGTCTGGGTGCTGCTTGGCATGGCATGAGGGCACAAGTCCCCCGCCCCCGGGTGTCCCCTAGGGGCCCTGCAGGTTGGCCAGAAGACCTGAGGGGCTCCCAGGCCCCCTGTCTCTCAGGAAAGCAAGAAGTTCCCGAATCTGAACAAAACTCCCGAAAGGACATTTTGCTCGCCGTCTGTTGTCAGCTAACCCCCTCGGTTTAGAGGCTCAATCCTCGGCCCCATTTGCCTCCCAAGACCCCGAGTGCCCGTGGGTATCCCAGGTTGGGGGCTCCACCCACCATCACTATGCTGGGAGGGAAGTTGGTCCCCAGCAGCCTCTGCAGGGTGGCCTGGACAAGCACGTGCCTCCGAGTCCCAGAGCGCCCAGCCCAGCAGGGAGGGCAGGCTCCAGGTGCCATGTGCGGCTGGCACCTCCCCTCCCCACCCTGCTGGTGCCCCGGGATTGCCTCCCCGACCAGTGACTGGGGGGGTGGGACTCAGGGACCGGGTCACGAGGGCCCCGCTGCTGGCTGTCTGTGGGGCCGGAGCTGGGGAATGAAGGAGTCACTCAGGCAACATAAGGCTGCCCCACCAGTTCCTACCAAGCCAACCTTTCCCCTGAATCCACCTGCTGCTTATTTCCACCTGCTGGTATCACTGTGCACAGTCCTCAGGCTTTGCTCTTTGCTTTCCATCCAGAGTTTTTAGCTTTTATTTTATTTTATTTTTTTAAATGTTTTATTTATTTATTCATGAGAGTCAGAGAGAGAGAGAGAGAGAGGCAGAGGCAGAGGGAGAAGCAGGTTCCCCGCTGAGCAGGGAGCCCGATGCGGGACTCGATCCCAGGACCCCGGGATCATGACCTGAGCCGAAGGCAGACGCTTAACCATCTGAGCCACCCAGGCGCCCCAGAGTTTTTAGCTTTTAGTAATCCGTGGGACAGAACGTCTGCCTCCGGCTTTTTCCGTCTCACTTGGAGGTGTAAGCGTGCAACTTACTTTTGACACTTCTGACATTTTAGAGACTGTTCCGAATCTGCTCATTGAGAGGCACATCCTTCTTCCCACAACTGCGGATGTTCTGAATGGACACACCAGTGCATCATTTCCAGGCCTTCCCTCTCCCCAAGAAGCACAGAAGCTTGGCCCGTCTTCCCCTTTGCTCCTACACGCACCTGCTCCATCCATCCCTATGGTGGGATCGGAATTTCTGAGCCGCAGGGTCTGTGCATTTTTAATTTCACTGCTACAGCCGAACACTTTCTGCAGATCCATGTCAGAGCACGTCCCCACCGGCGTCCAGGGGCTTGTCATGAAACTCTTCAGTCCCTTCAAAGAAGGTTCTGGCAGAATGCTCCATGACATTCTCTCTCTGCCCCTGGGAGTTCAGAGGAAAACGTCAGCCTCACTGAACCTCCAGCATGAGCCATTTCCTGTAATCTGTGCAGGGAGGCCAGCTTCCCCGGGGGTGCCTGTCACACACTCGAGCACCTGCGGCAGGCGGCCGGCTTCCCTGCCGCCTCTCCCATCTCTGCTGGGGGGCTCCAGGGGGCAGAACTGCTTCAGGAACAGAAGGGGATCTGACCTTGTGTTGCTTATTTGCACAGGTAACTGCAGCCCCAACCAAACCCTCCTGGTCCCACTGGAAATGACTCTCTTGACTCACCCCTTCCAAGCAGAGGCTCCCCCCACCTCCCAGGCAGCGATTTCCTGTATTGAGCCCTAGACGCTTGCCCAGAGGGCCTTTAGGAAACCACGCTGATTCTCTCGAGTGTTTGTGTGTCTTGTCAACATGAGATGTGGTGGCTCAGAAATACTAAATGAAAATAATAATAATAATAAAATACTCAACAGTTGGCCAAATCCTGAAATGCTGGCGTTGCATGGAAGCTTCCAGAGAGCTGCCCCCTGCAGGGGTCACGATGGGCAGAGGATGCCCGAGGCTATCCCGGGAACTCCTGTGCCCCAGCCTGCACTGGGCGGTCCCGCAGGGCAGACAAGTGCCATGGCATCATTTCCGTCATTTCACTGCTTTGCCTGACAAAGAGCTCTTGCAGGGGCCACCCTACCACCCGCCTAGTGGCCCACACATCTACCTGTCTGCCTCTCTACCCTTCACGGAGCGTAAGCCCCGCCTCTCAGTCGGGACAAGACAAGAGAGAGAGAACGGGAGAGAGAGGGGTGCCCCCCGCACTCCCTGCCTATCTAGCTGGCTGCGTGCACATTAGCTTTCAAGATGCAAACCTTTTTGCTTTGGGTAAACTGATCCATTCTCTCGTGGAAAATGTAAATGACGTGAAAGAGATGGGTCCCGAGGGCAGAGTTGCTTAGTCCCGCCCAGAGATGATCCCTGCTGGCAGACGGGGAGCACGCTGCGACACACTCCTGTGCCCGGACGGCAGGCGCGCTCTCACGCCCAATTCCCACCCAAACCTGCGTGCCCCCATGCGGTGCAGCCCATCGCCCGCGCAGTGCTCACTCCCGGTGCACGTTGGCAAAGCCATGTTTTAGACACAAAGTTAAATTTCTGATACTCAGGGGTTTCCAAAAGTAAAGTGGCCTGTCTTAGGCAGAGTGAGGTCCCTGTCCCCGGACACCTGCCGTGTCTCTACGTGCCTCAGCTGACCTGGGGGAGCTCAGGCATGAGAATGGCATTCCAGGTGTTCTGCCAGATGGGACGGGGCGGGGGGGCAGGCCTTCCTACCCACCCTTCCTTGTCTAGCCACGACTGAATGAGCCAGCGGGGGAGGGGGGACGGGCACAGTGAGGAGGGGGCAGGACGGCAGCGAAACCCCTGCTGTGCTCTGGCCCATGGGTGGCCTCGCAGTCGTCACTAAGCAGGAAGGGGGCATTTCCTCCCACTGGTGAGGAAATGGAGTCCGGGAGGGAGACCCAGCGGCACCCCTCAGGGTCAGCAGCAAGGCAGAGGATGTTCTGCTCTCCCAGCTCTGGCCCAGGGTTCTTTCCACCAGGGTCCCTTCCGTGCCCCCCAAGCCTGGGCCGCGTTCAGCCCACCTGCCCCCATATGCCGATGTCGCTTTACTGTCCTTTCTCCCTCCTGATGCGCTTTCCCTGGACGGCCAATGAGCACACAGCTTATGGCTTCTCTGGCCCCAAGTCATCTGAGGAGTCTGATGGAGACATGAAAACCCCATTTCAAAGTCATCTGTATCACGTCAAATTCCCACCCAAACCCCCAGCTCCCAACGCCCTCCAGGGAGCCCTGCCCAGACTGGGCCACCCATGGGGGATGGAGCCTCCAGCTCAGCAAGGAAGCAGAGCCCCCCACACCCCAGGCAGGCTGGTGGCTCTAATCCAGGGAGGCTGCTTGGGGGAAGCAGTGGAGGGGGCAGCCTCAGCCATGCTCCCCCAGAGCCCACCGAGTACGTGGAGATTCCCATGAACAGATTTACTTGAGCCCCTCCTGAGTGCCAGACCCCAGCTATGTGGGGACCCTGAGTTGAGCAGGGTGGGCCCTGGGGCTTCCAAGGAGGATGGATGGGAACCAGGAAAACAGAAAGGAGATAGGAGACTGGGGTGGGCAGTCAGGAGCAGACAGAGTGGCTGGGAGGAGCATGCTTCCCCGGGGTTGGGACAGTGGCCCGTGATAGCAGAAGGCAGCCAAGGGCAGTGGGAGGACGGGCGGGCAGGGCTGCACGACGCAGCTGGGGGCCTCGTTCTGAGCTTCTTGGGGCCGTGGGGGTGGGGGTGACATCAGAGCCCTCACAGAGCCCCCCCATCCAGCCGTTGGCCCAGCCCTGCCGATGGGACCCTGGCGTCCGACAGAGAGTGGTCAGCAGGGGGCCAGCAACGTGGGCTCTGTCTACCCACATCAGTCACTGCTCTTGGGCCCAAATTACTCTAATCACGTCCTCCTCCCGGCAGTCAGGCTCCTCTGCGCATCCCTGTCATCCGTTTACATTAGAAAGTGACACGTCAGTGGGGCCTCGAGGGGGAGAGGCTCTGCCCAGTCGCCCATACCCGATCTCCCCAGCAGAGCAGAGCCCCACCTCCCCTGCGGCAGCATGAGGCCCCTCCTGTCCTGCGGGGTGGCCCCACCTCCTGTCTGACCCCTCCAGGCCCCGAGCACCACAGGCTCCCCCATGTCTGACTCCAGTGCCCTGGAACCTCCCACCTGACCCCATGGCCCACTCTGCCAGTCTGTATCCTTGCTTCAGGGGCACCTACTCTAAGTGCCACGCCAGGGAAGGAGCCTGGATCGGGAGCCATGGGGGGGAGGCCCTGGCAGCCCAGAACATCAGGCTGCCTCTCTGGGTTGGGACCCCCAAGTCAGGGCTCCAGGAGGGAGCCTGGGAAGTCTCGGATGGACTGGCCCCTGCAGAGCCTCCCTGCAGCCCCGGGAGACTCACCCTCCTCACCATCTGTTTACAGGGGAGGGAGGGGCCGAGAGAGAGCCCCAAGCAGCCTGTCACCCCTGTCCCCTGCTG
Source organism: Mirounga leonina (assembly GCF_011800145.1). Lineage (NCBI taxonomy): Eukaryota > Metazoa > Chordata > Mammalia > Carnivora > Phocidae > Mirounga > Mirounga leonina. The sequence continues at coordinate 11,633,382 of NW_023270490.1, forward strand.
CTCTGGGAATTCAGCCTTGCTGGGAGTGGGCAGGAAATGAATTTTAAGGCCCTCTTTCCACCCTGGGTCCTGACCCGCCTCTTCCCCTGCCCCAACCCCAACCTGACCTCACCCAATCGGAGCACCAAGAAGGGGGAGACATGGATTCTTGCATGATGAGGTGGGGTCTGTGATCCGGAGGCCTCTGTCCATCTAGGTCACCTCACAACGGTGAGCATGACAGACTCTGAATCCTGGGGGGGGTCCTAGCCGCCCCTAGGATACCCTGTGCCTGCTGCCCCCACTCCCCAAACCTGCCTTCGCAACCTCCGCCTCTCCCCCGCCGCTCCCCGCCAGAGGGGCCGTCCCCGTCTGCAGCCCCCAGCACACCCCACTTACCCAGAAGCGAGGTTTTAGCCCCATGATCCTGCTGGCCAACCATGGGGATAACGACCAAGAGCTGCATTTCTCCAGCGTGACGTCTGTGCTCGCCAATCTCCTACAGTTGCCCGGTCCTGGCCGCGGCCCCGAGATCGAACGTCAGCATAGCCGAGTCATGGGGGCGCTGAGGACCCAGGGTGTCGGGCAGTCTGGACGGGATCGCCAGGCTGGGAGCCGAGGAGGCTGGGGCCTGGACCCAGGGCCACCTGTGCCCTCAGCAGCCGAGGCCCCGGGACCCGCCCCGCTCCAGCTCCTGGAGCGGCAAGTACAAACACAACCGAAAAGAGACCCCTCCCCTTTCCTTCCAGCCTCCAAAACAGAAAACTGGGAATTGTGAATTCCTTCTCAAAGGAGGTGATGTTCCTTTGAGAGGTATATAAACCTTTTTAAAAGCTACATAAGCCTCTCACCAGCTTACAACCCAGGACTGTGCTTCTGAAGGACCCGGGAGCCGCCTCTCTGAAATGGATCCTCGAGGAAGGTGGCACCCCTCCCCCAGCCCGAAGGAGGTAGGAGCCTGACCCCCCAAACTCCCTCCTGCCATAAAGATGCGAGAGTTTAGTCCTCCTTCGATAAAGCCAGTGACCTGACACAGACGGTCACCCCAGTTACCAGGGGGTTTGGGATGAAGCGCATGGGGTGGATGGTGCTGTGAAGCTGTCCTCCTTGAGAACTAGCCGAACAAGCTGGAGAACGTGTGTGCGATGGGTTGTGTGTTCTTGGCTCTAGAAAAGGGTGCGATTTCCTTCTGTCTTTGGCACCTCCTGGCAGATGGTCTGCGATGCACACGCACTCTGGTTTAGTGCTCATTCGATAATGAAACTGTTCCCCTTCTCTTCCACCTCCATGGAGAGGTCTGCCCGGCTAGCTGATGTTGTTTTTAGTTCTATTTCCCCACAGGCCATGAGTCACTCCGACACCGTGGGCCCGGACTGCGTCCCTCCTCGCATCGCCCGGCTGCTTGCCAGTTTGAAGCTGCTAGACTGTGGGTTCTTGACTCTCTCACACACCGTAGACGTGGCATCTGAGAGAGGGGCATGTGCTGTACCCCAAGATGCTGACACCCCTAAAAATGAAGGGAAGCCCGGCACCGCCTCCCGCGGCCCCAGAACACGCAAGAGCACACGTCCCCAGGCAGCGGGGGCAGGGGGCCCAGCCGGCAGAGCACGCACATCATCACTGTTCATCCATCCAGAAAGCCAGCGCCATATGTAATCCGAGGAACCATGACAACAGCCGGTCACCTGCAAACCCCAGGCTGAGCTCGCAGTTCTTCAAAGGCAAGGGCCTGTAGGTGACTTTAAATGATTTTCCATTAATTACTTGCCAGGGAGCCCAAAATAGCTTCCCAATCTGCAAGTCTCCGTGTGAGCCCTCCCCGCGACTTATAGCACCAAAGAGGGCCAAGCTGGTGCAGAGAAGTGTCCTTCCCCCTCTGCCCCCGACGGCCTCCCCAGAGGCAGACCGGGAGGGTGTTTCTGTCCTGAAGGAAGAAGCCACCAGGACGTGGGCAAACAGGTACGGCTTCTGTCAGCGCCGAGACCTGCGCATCCAGCCGCAGCTTTAGACGCTTCCACACCAGCCTCAGATGTGCCGCACTCTGGCGAAGGCTGCCGGTGTCTGCGGGAGGCGGGCCGGCCACCGACTCGCTGCAGCCGGGGAATGCGTCCCTGTCGCTGGCAGGGCACAGGCACTTTGCAGATGGATTAAGGCCCTAAACATTAAGGTAGGGAGAAGATCCTGAAGTGCCAGGCTGGCCCAAAATAGTCACATGAACCCTTAAAAGCAGAGAACCTTCCTGGGCATCTCAAGAGGCAGGATGGGAAGTCTTAGAGACCCGAACGTGGGAAAGACCCCGCCGCTTTCGCTGCCTTTGGAGATGGAGACAGAGGCCCAAGCCAGAGATGCCGGGGACAACCTCCACCCACGGCCAGCAAGGACCCGGAGACTCAGTCCTACAGTCGCAAGGACCTGGATCCTGAGCACAGCCTGGATGAGCAGGCAGTGCCTTCTTCCCGGAGCCTCCCAATATGAGCCCAGCTGGTGGGACCCTGAGCAGAAGACCCAGCTGAGCCCACCAGAATCGGAGATAGGAATCGGAGTTAGTGATCGGTGCTCTTGGACGCTGCTGTGTTTGTGGGGATTTGTTGCGGCCCCAGTAGGAAATGGAAAGGGTGCCCCGCTGTGCAGCTTTGCTCCCACTCTGCAAACGGGGCCCTGCCAAAGCAAATGCAGGTTATTTTCAGTCTTTTGCTATTAAGAAAGCTTTGTCCCAGCACATTTCTCTGCAAGCGCATGTAGGGGAGGATAAGCCTGCTCATGAACCCTGAGCTAAGCTCCTCCCCTGGCCCAGTGCAGAGGCTGCTTCCACACACCATCATTCCCGGGACCGCCAGACCCAGGAATGCCCCAGCGCCCTCCCTGCAGGTGCACGCCGATTCTCGGAGCTTTGCAGGCATCACCTGCCTTGTCCTGAGCAGGCTACACCCTGGATCTGAGCTGGGGGCATGGGTCAGACGGGGCAGGAGCCTTGGATCCCTGTCTTCAAGGAATGGACAGGTCTGAGCTCCCAAACCAGCAGGGCCCCCCTCTCCATGGCATTCTGAGAGCTGTTCTTGAGGAAGATGGCTATAGGGCAAGATGGGCCAGGACAGCAAGGTCCCTGGTGAATGGACAGGGAAGGCAGAAGGCAGACATGGGAGGACAGATGCTCTAACCTAGCTGAGCCCCTGCCTGTGGCCCATGCCTTGCCAGTCCCTTTCTTCTGATGCTTCATAATGTGGCTACTGGCTCCCGGTGCCTATCTGCTCTGCTGGCCACCCCTGCTGAGCCGTTGGCTTTCCCAGAAGGGTCCTTTGTGACCCCCGAGGGTCCAGCTGTGACACAGGCTCAGCACTGGGGTCACTGGAAAGATTGTGTATGGATAGGCTGAATGTTCTGAGTCCATTTCTTACTCAAGTCCAGGAGAAAGCGTTTGCTTTGCAGAAAAATGCTCCAGGTGATTTCTCAACAACACAGAGGGAGACTCCTCTGGTGGATATGCCAGGTCTCTGAGTCCTGGAATTGAGCAGGTTATGTCAAAAATGCAAAGGAAAGAGTTTTGGTCCAACATCTTGGCTTGGCCGTGTGTCCACCACACTGTGAGGTTGGATTCCTTCCCTCCTTCCATCAGGGTTTCCCAGACTTGCCACATGACGGCTGTTGAGCTGTCTGATTTGGACATGGGTGGAGCCCCAGACCCCACAGAGGCAATCATTCCCAACCTCACAATCAGATGGAGGAAAGAGAAGCCTTCAAGGGGAATCAAGTGTCGATTTTTATGGGAAACAGAATTCTCAGTGGCCAAGAATCAGGGTGTTGGGAAACGACACACAGAGAGAAAAATATTTGTGTCATTCACCACAATGCTGCAAAGAGGTGGGCAAACTGGGATGGCATGGACAATACAGTTCCGAGGGGGAGAAATAGGTGTCAGATATGCAGAAAGATGGTAATGAACAAGAACTCCACGTGAACACCCTGTGGCCTCAGGGCAATTGAGCCTCCCACTGCTGCTGACACACTGGCCTTAGCCTTGTTACACTTTTCTTCACTACCAATGTATTATGTTCTCTTATCACCTGTCTCTCTTCTCTCCAGTGTGAGCTGTGTTCACTCCTCAGTGCCTGGCACATAGAGAGTTGGCACCCCTTAAATGTTTGTGGGATGGATGGATAGATGGATGGTCAGTGGATGGATGGGTGGATGGATGGTGGATGGATAGAGGATTGGGTGGAAGGGTAGTGGATGGATGGATGAATGGATGGATGGTAGGTGGGTGGATGGAAGGATG
>NW_023270490.1:11637643-11656026 GCF_011800145.1 Mirounga leonina
ATGGATGGATGGATGGATGGATGGTGGATGTATGGATGATGGATGTGGATGGGCAGGTAGGTGGATGGATGGATGATGGATGATGGATGGTGGTTGGATGATGGAGATGGATGGATGGTGGATGGATAGCAAAGAAGCTGTGCAGGACACTACAGGAAGAAGCCACTGTTCTTTTCATTGATTGTCTTGTCCCTCTATCTGCAGAGAGGCAACATGAGGAAGCTTCTTGCCTATAGAGCCAAAACAGCAGCTAATAACAAGGCCGGTGCCTGCCGAACTTTGCCAAGGAAATTTCCATTTGGAAATGAGGGTGGTGCTGAGTTTGGCAGCTGCACCATGAGGTGAACTGAACGGATTTGGTGCTTGAGCACACACATCACCATCAGAACTTTCTGCCAGCAGCTTCAAGTGGGGGTGGGACTATGATACGGCCATAGAACACGAGGGTGGAAAATCAGCCACAGGCCAAGCCCCAGACCCCATGCAGGCTGCCAAAGAGGCCTAGCCCAGAAGCTGGAGATCCAAGCCCTTCCCACTGCTCCATCTACATGGTTCCTCCCTCGGTTAGGGGCTGCACATAGGAGGGACCTCTCACCCACTGGCCATCCTAGTGTGGGGGACTATGCACCTCAGGACCATCATGGGGACAAGGGAGGAGCATGGCTTCAGAGAATAAGCATGTTTTCCTCGTCGCTTACAGTGGGAGTTGGGGGAAGGGGAAGGAGGAAGGATAGGGATGTGGGATGACGAGGTTGGCAGCAGACCCCCAGCACCCCAACCCATGACCAGGTGAGGAAGCAAGTAGCCCACACCCAGTTCTAGGCAGCATCCTCCTCCCTTCCTCTGGGGAAGCTCCTGAACTAGGAAATAAAGGAACCCACCCCCCTCTCGACCAAAGCCCTTTGGTGACTTCATGGGACAGTGTGATATGGCACGGTCTTGTGCTTGTAATCTTTCCCTAACAGGGAGGAGGGAAGGGGCTCTGTGTCCCATACTGGGAATTTCAGGGGGGGCAGACCTGTGAGTAATGCACCCCAAGCCCGCAAGGGCAGCTTCTTCCCCGAATCCTCCCTCTTACCAAAACAGAGGCCCAGACAACCCAGTGGGCTCCGAGGGGCCTGCGAGAGGCTCCTCTGGGGGCTGTCAACAACCAAGTTCTGGCCCAGAGACTGTGGCAGAAGTTTCATCTGCTGTGCTCAGACCGCGGTGGCCCCCGGGAGAGGCCGGCGGCAAGTCCCAGAGGAAGCATGCAATTTTCTGTCCACCTGCCAAGCCTCCCTGGATAAAACCCAGGAGCTTTCCCAAAGCCAGAGGCATCAGCAACACCAGCGTGGCTCTCCAGCCTGAACTACCGGAGAACAGATTCTGCTCGGGTACCCAGCCAGGCAGACAAGCGACGCCTTCCCGCAGCTCCGCAGCAAGCAGACTGATGCAGGCCCAGGAGGCCTGTACATGGCAGCTCGGAGCTCCAGAACGACCCGGGGCTCCGGGATCAGCTCACCAGGCTGAGGCAGGCCAGGCCCTGACTGGCATTCCCAGGTCTTGGCTTAAGTAGCTTGCTGTTTTGCTCTGCCTCGCAGCCTGGAACCCTGGTGGCTGAGGCCAGCTCTCAGCTTTGGCCAGCCACCATCTGCACCAGAAGGGGCGCTTGGCTCTGAGCCCAACTTGCGTCATCCCAAGGCTGGAGTTTGTCTCAGGAAAGGTCAGCATTTAACCCAGCATGAGCATCAGTTGGCCACTGGGACCAGCAGAGACACCAGCCTCAGGGGCACTTGGCCCAGGCCCAGGGGGGTGCCCTGTGTCGAGACAGAGCATGGGGCCCTGGGACCCAGTGCACAGAGCTCCAGGACAGGGAGCCCAGGCAGGAGGGCTTTCAGCCGGAGACGCCGGCTGCACGTATGGACTGTAGGGCCTGCTTAGCTATCCTGTTTCCCCTCCTCTTCGAGCCCAAGTGAGGCAGTGGGGACGCTCATTCTCACATGACCTGGAGTCACGTGGGTGCAGTGGAGACCCCCCGGCCTCTCTCCCAACACATCAGCTTTCCTTAAGAAAAGGCCTTCTTCCCACCAAGACCCACCCAGCTGGGTGCCTATCAGCATGAGCACCCAGACTAAAGGAACAGAATCAGAGAACTGGGACCTCATTGCCCCAGGGCACCCCCCGCTTCCCTCAGCTCTGCGAGCGCAGGGCACTCCATCATTCTTCACCCCCCCAAGGCTGCCAGGGTCCCTTCTGCTGCTTGTCTCCAAGAAGGGGCGTGAGGGAGGTGCCCTCCAGACGCGACAGGACAGGGCCCGGTGCACACCCCGGTGACTGCCATCGGAGAGAAGCTGCGGCTAACACCTGCCCTGCCAGGGCCCTCCCGGGTCATCACCTCCTCTGCCTCCCCAAACCCATCCTGGGCAAGAGCTGGCCCAGATGCCCAGCCGGCGGGAGCTGAGTGCCCAGAGGTGGACCAGATCTCAGCCATCACGCCCCACCTGGAGGAAGACGCACGTCCATCTGGGGGCAGCTCTTGGCAAGCACTCCATCCCGGGACAGATCACAGTAGTGGGGGGACCCATGGCACAAGATCACATGGTCATTTCTGCTACGCCTGAAGCCATAGGGGGCCCTCAGCTGCCCCCACAATGGGGCAAGGGGGTGCCTCCCCTCCTGTCTAAAACCAAGGGGGCAGCTGGCTCTCTGTGAGTGCGTTCCTCCAACCAGTGCTGGACCCCTTCTCTGCACGAGTCCCCAGGAACCCAGAGCAACGTCCTCCTCAAGGGCCTCCATACCCCTCTGTGGATCCGTGTGGTCCCGGCAGAGACACCCCGTTGCTCAAGGAAGAGTGTACATACATTGACCACCACCTCCATCTACCAATGCTGGGGATTTCAAGTGAAATGAAGGTAATTTCATTGTAAGAAGTAGGTTTGGGACTCATTTGACCAGAAATGCTTACTCTGGAGCATCGAGAAAGCCAGGATTCGGGAATGAATCACATACGAAGCTAGACAAATGCTGTTTGTAAAAAGCTGCCAGTGGGATAGGTCTCCTTCACGTGTCTGTTTGCCTTTCCAAACTTTATGTATTTGTTTAAAGTTTTATTTTAAAAGAGCTTGAAGTTGAGCAGTTGCGTGGCTTAAGGAAGAGCCCCATGTGCTCCCAGGCTCACGTCTTGCCTTCTTTCTTTCCAATCCCTCTCTCTGTGAACACTTTCTCTGGATCATTGGACATGATTCTCTTTGTGTATTTTCATTTTTTTTAGTAAAAGTGAACACTGAGTGGGTGGGGAAAGGTTAGACAGGGGAGCAGGCATGGTGACGGTCTCCCGGCTGGGTACCAGGCTCTGTCCCGAGCTGCGCGCCCCACTCACCCACTTGCGCAGGCAGGGCCCCGTTCCCCCCGCCACCCGCCCCCAGGCCCAGGGGCTGTGTCTCAGGCTTCCTCCTCATCCATCTGGGTTCCTGTGTCCCCACGAAGCTCCTATGTTGAGAACCTAACGCCCAAGGTGACAGTGTTAGGACACGGGGTCTCTGGGAGGTGATGAGGTCGTGAGGGTGGAGCCCCCACCCCTGGGCCTGGGGAGGACACAGCCTGGGCAGAGGCGGCACCCTGACCTCGGGGCTCCGGCCAGGGGCAGAGCATGAGACGGGACGTCTGTGAGTGCGATGCACGGCCGCTCCGCAGGAACGTTCCATCGGCGGCACCTTACCTCCTGGTCTCTCCGTATACGCGCTCTGAAAGGTGCTGTCCTTGGGGCACTTACGCTCCTTCCTAACCACCCCCCACTCCCCAGCTTCCCTCGGTTGCAGCCTTATTCCTCATCTTCTGGTGGACGCCTGCATAACTCTAAACAACTCAGCGCGGGGGGCCGTGATCCCCACCTGCCCTGGAGGGCGCTGTGGCCCTTCCTTTCTGCCCGGTGCCCACCCCACTGCCCTACAGGACATGTGCCCTCCACTCCACAACAAGCTCAGGCCGCCCGTTCGCCCTGTAGGGTGAGCGTAACCCCGCAATGCTGGTCGTCTGCATTTAATGTTACGACGAGGTGTGAGGCTGTTGGGGTCCTGGGGGGAGGAAATTCTGTCCCCAGCCTTTCCACAGAAGCGGACTCCAGCCCACCGGCTCCCGCACTCCCTTCGTGGGCTTGGGCGTCTGGCACGCCGCCCCCTGGCCGGCTGTGGCCCTGGGCCCATGGCACCGCGTCCTCGCACTAGACCAGGATGCAGGCTGGCGGGGGCTCTGGGCCCAGCAGGTGGGCCTTCTGCCCCAGTGCCGCTAGGTACACGTCCCCTCTCTGGTCCGTCCCGCCCCGGGCTCCAGCTGACGGCACTCAAACCCTCCTCTCCCTCTTCACAGTGGACGGAAGCTACACGGAAGCCAGGAGGCTGCAGAGCCTGGCGCAGGGGCATCGGGACTTCTCTCCCGGGGCGACTTTTCTTGCCTTTGAAACAGAATTGTTCCCGCGTACAAAGAGAACATTGGTCATTCTCCACATTGTCCCCACAAAGCATTTCCTTCTGTTGTACGGACACGGGGACACAGAGCTGGCCTTCGGAAGCTGAATGGATGGGGAAGAGTCCATCTTTGAGCAATAAACCCGGCCCCTCGTCAGGCCCCTTGAAACAGACATGCAGCTGAAATGACCAGCAGCCCAGGCACAGTGTCCAGGGCATCTACGGCGGTCACATCCCAGTCCTGTGGCGTTCTGGAGGTCGGAATTGTCCGGGGCTCCCGGAGACCCAAGGAGGTGGGGGCAGCAATCAGAAATGCTGCAAGACCCTTGCCCTCAGATGGCCGGCAAAAGCCTTCATCTTAAAAAGATAGAGAGGGTCAGGGCTCCATGGGGCAGGAGCAGGGCCGGAGTTGGCTCTGAACCATCTTGGGGGCAGGAGGTCTCCAAAGCCAACATCCATAAAATACCATCTCTAGATCAACGGTCTGCTCCTTGTGCCCTGGGGCTGGGCCGTGTCTAGCGGGGAAGCTGAGAACAAACACCCGCCTGTGGCAGGGCTCCCTTCCCTGCACCTCTGCCCACGTTCTCCATGCCCTCAGCGCCCACACCCCTCCTGGACAAGGGTGACCCTACAAACTGGCCCATAGGCTCCCTCGAGGCCGTGGGAAGAGAGAAGGAGGGGCAGATTGGTCAGTCCCCGCAGGGGGGACAAAATATGAGTACGGTCCCCCGGGACCCCCACTCTCAGGGAAGGTGAGAGAGTACAGGGTTGGCCCTCCACGGTCAAAGCCTGGCTCCCCAGCTGGTGTAGCAGACCACTTGCCCAAGGTTCCTGTGCCTCAGTTTCCCCACTCACAAAGGGGAGAAAAATAGCCACCTCCAAAAAATAAGCAGGGTACTTCCCGACGGCTTGGCCCCTACAGTCCAGGTGAGGCCATTGTGCTCACAGCTGTCCTCAGGGACTGGCTCTGATGACCAAGGGCTTGGGAGGCCACGTGTCCCCAGACAGGCAGTAGACAGGAGGCTCAGCTTCCCCAAGAAACTGGAAAATGAAACAGTGACCCAAAGCAGCTCAGCCTGGCCCCCATCCTGCCTCAAGGCCACTTGAGAACTGCGAGAGAGGTTGCTGGGTGGAACGCCCTCTGTGGTCCTCCCATGAAGACCCTGGAGGGCTGCTTCCCGCAGAGTACTGGCCCCCCAGACCCAGACTCAGCAGGGCTGCACGTGTGCATGCATCTGCAGCTATGGGAGAATCTGCATTCCTGACAAGTCCCCCGTGTGATGCGAGCTGCTGCTGAGGGGCTGCCCTCTGAGAAGCCGGACTGCCAGAACCCAGCCCTCCTCTGTGTGGTCCATCCCAGAGCCCAGGGCCAGGAAGTGCACGCATGCACCCCACTCCAGGCACAAAGGACTTACCCATCAAGGGTAAGGTAGGGAGGTGATGAAATCGGCTGTTTTGTGTTCTTACCTGGGGGTCCTCTGCGCCCACAAGATCAGTGCCTGGGAAGCCAGGGCCTGGGGGCTGCCCTTGGCCATCACAGCCCAAGTCGCTCACTCCCCCTACAAACCCTAAGGAGCGCCAGCAGGGACTGGGCCTCCCTGTCCCTCATTCACGAGGCTCACTTCAGTGAGAAGCAGTTGGGACGCCATGGGCCTGGCAGTCTCTCTATCGCAAGACAAATCAAGCTGCTGACCAGACCGCCATTCGGGCAAAAGGAGGAGGATCATCAGGTACAATACAGAACACCCAGTTAGATTTGTACTTCAAATAGACAAAGAATAATATTGGATATAAGTATATCCACACAATATTTGAGCCATATGTATACTGTGAAATTATTCATTTCTTATCTGAAATTCAAATTTAACTGAGCATCATCCTTTATTTTTCTATGTTAAATCTAGCAACCCCACAAAGAAGGCGACACACCCCCTGACTGATCAGGAGTGACCAGCCGCTGAGCCTGGCCTCCCAGGGCTCCCCTCCTCCCCTGGGCCAGGCTGAGCCCTGCAGGCGACATGGCGGGGACAGTTCCTCATATGCCCGATGTGAAGAATTAGATTTTTTTTCAAAATGCCATGACGGGCCCCCTGACCAGGTGCCAAGGGAATAGGAAAAGCCTTCACTTGGTTCCCGACTGCAGGTTTCTGAGAGGGGAGCGCTGGTTTGAGTCCAAACAGTGGGTGGGAGACGCCCCCTAGAGGTGTGACAGGTAGGCTGCAAGCCACAGCTAGCACGGAATGGGAGATTTCTGCCAACCCAGCGGGCGGTCACTGGGTCCCTTGGGCACCTCACACCTCTGAGGCCCCTCAGCCCAGGAACGGGGATAACGCTGCTGTCCTTCATGTCCAGATGTCAGCACAAGGCCCAGGGCGGCCCATGGTCGAGCAGGTGGACATGAGCCACAGCTGGCCTCCCAACTCTGAAAGCTATGCTTTCTATGTCAGCGTATTCCTTTGGTGTCTAGGGGGTGAGCTCCACTGTGTGCGCCAGAGAGGAACGGTCCACAGGGCAGTGCCAGCCAAGCTGGTAGGATTCCATTTCTGTCCCAGAGACTGTCAGAGTCGAGGACAGTGTGCCCAAGAGAAGGCAGACACACAAGGGCATGTCTGACCAAAGCCCTCCAAACTCTCCTTCCTCTGAACCCAGCTCTCACAACCAAGAACCAGGTGTCCCCTTGGGAGTGGAGGACAGGTGCCCTTTGATAAGCAATGGTCACTACCTTCCAGAGATGACATCAGCATCCCAGGCAAGAAACTCCACTTGGGCAGAACCCAGAGCTAGTCTTGGGAACAATTTATCGTAGCCAAACGCATACAAGACTGATGAATAAACCAGATGCTTTGTGTGTTCATTGGCCATGGGAGAGAGATCCCTTTCCAGGGCCTCAGTGTTTCCCATCTGGGGTCCAAGCCCCCCATTGCTGGGATTAAGATACTTGGGAGGCCTACTGCATCTTTTGAAGATGTGGACTACACGGGTGGCAGTGGGGGGACAGGGGGATCATTCCGCCTCAGTGATCAAGAGAGTGAGTTGGTCAGTTGGTTACTGGGTCTGTGAACAAATGGCCAGCATCCTCCTACTGGGGGCCAGACCAGCCCTGGCCCCCCGGGTCTGACTGACAAGCTGGCAGGGAAGACGGATGCTGAACACGTTGTCACCAATGGTTTGCCATGACAGGCAGTGTGGGCCCCGTGGAACACTGGCTGAGTGGTAGGACCGTGAGGGACCAAATGAGATCCTCTTGTGTGGGGGCCAGGGTAAGAAACCTCGCCACAGTCCCCCAGTCAAGGACTGAGCGAGGAACTGATCTCCAGAAGCCCCCAGCCATCACCCAGCTCCCTGCCCCGCCTGCCAGGCCGGGCCTGCTCTGGTCCCCCTGGACCCTCAGCTGGGCTCCCCCTTGCAAGCCACCTCTGGCACCCAGGACCACACGCGCCTCTCCGGCCGCCCCTCTGCCTGTGTCCCAGCCCTCAGCTCTCAGGCCCAAGGTCACCAGCCCCGGGCTCTCTCCTGACCCCCAGACAGGAGGGCCACTTCTCCCGGGTGCCGTCCAGGGGACCCGTATCGCCAGCAGCCCCCTTGGCAGATCGGACTCTATCCCCCGGGCTGTCCCAGGGGCAGCGCTCCTCCCAAGGGGCAGCGCGCAGCCGTGTGGCACCAACAGTTCACTGGGAAGCCCGGGCGTGTGTCCGGGTCAGGCCCAGGCCCGCACCAGAGCGGCCCGCGGGCAGGCAGGGCGCCCGACCTTCAGCAGTACCCCCGAGGAACGCGCCGCTATGGATCCCACTGCACGGAGGAGGAAACGAAGGCCTAAAGACGCTCTGCGCCTTGCCCAGACCAAAGTCTACACCTGGCGGGAAGCGAAGAGCGCTCGCCGCCGCGGGTCCGGGGCCCCACCCCCGGTGGGCGTGGCCTGAGGAGGGGCGGGGCGCGGGCCGCGGGGGGCGGGGCCGGCGGCCCTGATTGGGTAATGCCTCGATTCCTCGTGGGACTTCCTCCAGGCGGCGGCCCCGCCTTGGCCCCGCCCGCCGTGGCCCGGGTCGGGGGTGTAACCTCCACGGAGGCCCGTGGTCGCGGCGAGGTCGGGCCGGGCAGTGGAAGCCGCGGGGAGCCCAGGCCGGCAGGCGTGGTCAGGCGCCCGCTCTTCTTCCTAAGCGCCTCAGTCGGCGAAGTGCGGCTGCAGTCCCGCCCCGCAGAGCGCACAGCTCGGACGGGCCGCACCGGGAGCCGGCGGCCGGCGCCACCACCTCCCCGCCAGAGCGCTTCCGCAGTCCGCCGTGCCGACCGCGCTGCGCCGCGGAGCCCGGCCGCCAGGGGGCGCCGTGGGGCCCGCCCTCAGCTGCGCCTGCGCCGGCGCCGCGCACGAGCCGGAGCACACACCCGCCGAGCGCGCGCCCGCCCCGCAAGTGCGCCTGCGCGGAGGCCGTGGCCGCGCCCGCTCCCGCCGGGGGCTCGTCGCTGCGCGGCCGGGCCATGGGGGAGGCCGAGGTGGGCGGCGGCGGCGCGCCGGGCGACAAGGGGCCGGGTGAGGCGGCCACCAGCCCAGCCGAGGAGACGGTGGTGTGGAGCCCCGAGGTGGAGGTGTGCCTCTTCCACGCCATGCTGGGTCACAAGCCCGTCGGTGAGCGGAGCGCCGCGGAGGCCGCGGACCCGCGTGGGGGCGGGGCGGACCGGGCAACGGCTGGGGGCGCGGGGCGGGGCCTCCCACGCCCGCCCACCCACCTGCACGTCCTCCGCCCTCGGCGCCCGGCGACCCCTGCGCCCGCCCACCCCCTCCCCGCCGACCCTGGCCCCTCCTGCACCCCGCACCCTCCCTCTGTCCCCTCCTGTGCCCGCCCACCCCCTCCCCCCCGCACCCCTCCTGTCCCCTCCCTCTGTCCCCTCCCGAGCCCACCACCCCCTCCCCGCCCACCCCCCTCCTGCACCCCTCCTGTACTCTCCCTCTGTCCCCTCCTGAGCCCACTCACCCCCTCCTGCACCCCTGCTGTACCCTTTTCTGTCCCCTCCTGAGCCCACCCCCCACCTCCGCCAACCCTGCCCCGTCCTGCACTACTGCTGTTCCCCTCCACTCTCTGTACCCTCCTGCATCCCTCCACTCCCTAATATCCTTCCTCTGTCCTCTCCTGTGCCCACCCCTCCCACCCCATCGCCAACCCCACACCTGCCTATACTCTTCCACTCCTGCTCCCTCCTATACCCTCTCTTTGCATCTCCTACACCCACCCTCCTGTCTCCATCTTTACCCTTCCTCTGCTGATCCTGCCTACCACCTCTCTCCTCTCCTCTTACTTGCTAGCCCAGCCCTCCTCACAAGCTCTTTTCTTCCACAGGTGTGAACCGACACTTCCACATGATCTGTATCCGGGACAAGTTCAGCCAGAACATTGGTCGGCAGGTCCCATCTAAGGTCATCTGGGACCATCTGAGCACTATGTACGACATGCAGGCACTGGTGAGCCAGATCCCACCCTCCCCCAGACACAGCTCCTCCATCTGTTTGCCAGGTCCCGTCTTTAGGGGGCCCTCTGTCCTGTGCACATCCCAGGGGGCAGCAGGAATTCACAAGGGCGCTCCAAGTAGTTTCACTAAAAACCCAAACTCGGTGACAGTAGCTGGCTCCCCTCACAGAACCTCCTTCACACGGGGTGGTCAGTGACAGTCTCTCCAGGGAGATGACCGGGGAGCTGAGGCCCGTGGGAGGAGGCGGAAGGCCCCAGAGTGCTCTAGGCAGGAAGGTGACGGGATCCGAGTCTGAGTCAGGTGAATCTGGTGGCTTCTCTGAGAACCAGGCATGCAGGGTCCCCGTCCTCACAGGACCCCCATCTAGTTTCATCCGAAGGCAGGCGACTTCACTAGGTGACCACAAAGGCCCAAAGGAACAGGGATGTTCCTCGGAACAGCAGGTGTCAGGGCCCTGTGGCAGCAGGAGCTGGTGGGTCAAGGAGCTGAGGGGCCAGGGCCCCAGAGTGGGTGGGGGTGGGGGTTAGAGGTGTGCAGAGGGGCAGGGGCTTGTGCTGGGCTGAGGAAGGCTCTGCCTCCCTGGCTGACTCAGGGCCACACCAGCCCTCCCAGCCGAGGCCTTCTTTATCCAGACCCAGTGCTGCCCTTGCTTCCTGTTGGCTCTGGGCAGGTCACTTGCATCTCCTTGTCATACCCTAGAGAGGGGATAAAGGTGAAAGCTTTGCTCTGGGGACTGACTGCGTGGCCCGCAGGAAGCGTCCTGGGAGCAGCGCAGCAAAGACCAGCTGCCACGCTGAAGGAGCTGCTCCCCACGGGGGCCTCACCCCCACACTTGTCTCATCATGGTGTCACCTGGTCCCCAGACTCCCCGGGCCCTGACTCTAGACCAGTGGGGGCCAGAAGCCAGACACAGACGTGAGGGTAGCAGGGTCCCTGTCCTGGGGGAGCCCCTGGTGCAACCCGGGAGACAGACACTGACACCCAGCACCAGGCCCACATGACCCTGGCGAGCTGCGGGGCCCCACTTGGGGATTTTCGTCCGGGACAGGCAGCTCTTCTCCCTTCTCCTCCCCAGCTTCTTTCCACCTATCCCTTGTTCAGAACTAGGCAAGACGTCAAGGCTGTCACCTCCTTAGACCCCCGTGCTTCTCTGGGGCTGCTGCTGGGGTCAGGCGGGACCCTGGCAGCACGAGACCGTGGACCCCACTGCTGGGGGACCCGCAGGCCCAGAAGCTGCGGGGTTTCTGAAGCTCCAGAAGATGTTGATGAGCTCGTTTGTCGGCTAGCAGCTCGTTGTAACACAGCCCCCAGACTGCAGAGAGGAGCCGTGTCTGCTCAGTCACAGTCCAGACCCTTTCTGCCAGCAGCCCTTTCCCTTTCTCGGGGGGCCCTGTGTCTCCAGGGTCTCTGTCCCTTTTGGCCCATGAGACAAGTGGAACTCCAGTAAGCACTCGGTGCCCCTCACACCACTTGGCTTTACCTGGTTTCCCAGGCGGAGGCTTGCCTCTCCGGCACCGTCTGTGCCTGTGGGCTCCTGCCCACGAAGACGGGACCGACGGTGCCACGGCCTTTCCTCGGGCGGTCACTGCACTCTGAACACACGCTGGTGGGGAGGGAGCCAGGCCGGGGCAGCTGTGGGGCAGCCTGACCACTGCCTCCCGCCCTTGCCCCTGGGGCCGTGCCAGGAGGTGACCCCGGCTGGGGGCTGGCCCTGTAGCTTTGCCTCCTGTGGGTCTGTTAGGAAAGCCCAGCTCCTCATAGACCGAGAGCAGAAAGAACGTTTTTCGGCCGCTCGCGCCCACGTGCGCAGCTCTCTGAGACCATGTGCGCGTTTGTCAGGTGTTGCTAAATTGGCTCTTACACGTTTTTAGTGACTTGCTAAAATCACGTTTTTTTTTGTTTCTATAACAAAAATCGCCGTTTTTGCCATCAGCACGAATCTGAGATTCTTCCATTCCCAAACCCAGAGAGGAACTTTGTCCTTCCGGAAGAAATCATCCACGAGGTCCGAGAAGGTAAGGCTCCAGCGGGTTGGGTCCAGTTGGGGAGTTACAAGGCAGGACGTGGGCCAGGGGCGGTGGTGTCAGGGTGAAGGTCATGAGCCTCAGGGAGGAGGTGAGGGTCGCTGGCGTGGAGAGTCTTGGCCCAGGTGGACTGGGGGGTCTGGGGGAGCCTCGGGGACTGGAGGGAACTTGTTCAAGAACAATCGGCTCTCTTTAAAAGCGGCCTGGCGGCAGCTGAGAACCACACACACAGCCATCCCCGGCCTGAGCCATCCGCAGCATTGGGCAGGGCCACGTCTCCCACCGTTTTGGTAAACGTCAGCTGTCGCCCCACAGGAAAAGTGGTCATTGAAGAGGAAATGAAGGAGGAAATGAAGGAAGATGTGGACCCCCACAACGGGGCAGACGATGGTGAGTGGGGGGCACCCCTGACCCTCCCCTGGGCCCTGCGTGCAGCCCCGCATCCCCAGCCTGGGTGTCCAGTTGGCTTGCGGCCACAGCTGCCCTGTCCACTCCTCCCCTCGCTTGGGCGGGAGCCTCACGTGGCGGCGTGGGCGGCCCACACCACGAACAAGCCCCAGGGTGGCCTCGGGTCCAGCACCAGTCAGGTGGGCAGAAAGCGCGCATTGTGGGCACAGGCCAGCTCCGCGAGGCAGGAACAGTGGGTGGACGGGCAGGGTCCTGCGGCCCAAGGCCACAGGGGGGCGCATCCTCAGCAGGACCCAGCTCTCTGCAGGCCCCACGGCAACCCCAGCTCAGAGTGGCCTGTGTGTAGGTGCATAAATTAGCGGGAAGACGAAATAAAATTCTGGATATTCTGTTTTCAGCCAAATGATTTTGTCTCCCAGTTTTTTCGTCTTCAGGAAGCTTGGGGAAAGCAACAGAAAAGTCCAGCAAAGACAAGAACCCTTCGGACTTGGGGTCGAAGGAAGGGGCGGACAAGCGGAAGCGCAGCCGGGTCACCGACAAAGTCCTGACGGCAAACAGCAACCCCTCCAGCCCCAGCGCTGCCAAGCGGCGCCGAACGTAGTCGTGGCTCAGCCACGGCAGGGGGCCGGGGCGCCATTGTCACCCGGCTGGACGCCCGCCGCCTGCCCTCGGGCCCACTGCGACCACCTGGGGCTCCGGGGGCCTGCTCGGGTGCAGAGAGCTGGGAGTCAGGCGTCCGGGCCCCCCCACCACCACCACCCCACGCCCCCGGGTGAGCTCTAGCCATGCTGGCCACCGGCCGGGCCACAGTCGGGGCTCCACAGAGCAGAGCGCGGGGCTCGGGCAGGACAGCTGGAGTGGCAGGCAGGGTGCCTGCTGTGTCCCTGAGGAACGCTGGTCTTGCTGGGCGACTCGGCTCTTCCCATCTGTCCGTGTGTCCGTCTGTCAGCCGCTCTTCCTAAACCGGCTGCCCCCTCGGGAGAAAGAGACTCAGGCCACCTGCCTCCCGGCGCCCACCCGAGAAACCGAGAACTGGATATTTTGCCTCATTCACTTGTACTGTAACGATGTATATAATTTGGTGGTATTTCACTATTTAATTTTTAAGAAGCCTATTTTACTAGTGTTTTATATGAAAAAAATATTGCAGAAGTTAAACTTGTGTTGTATTTTTCCTGAGATGCTTTGTGTTAGGTAGTGACTACTGAGACGCTTTCCGCTCGGTTTTTATATGCCGGAAACAGAGTTTGTAGGGCTATTTTTCTATCTCCCCGTAACTTGTAAACAGACCAAATGAGTGCGTGGAGGGAGGTGCGCGGCCGGGGCGACTGAGATGTTTTCCTTTGAGCGCCGACCATTAAAGCACAAAAGTAGCAGCCCGAGTCTTGTGATTTTGATACCAAAATAAGTTCCCTTTTCTAACAGTAGGAAGTGTTTATTTTCCGAGGCTTATAATGCAGCCTACACTCTCCCGACTTCTTAGTATTCACTCGATACGATGTATTTACCAACTAGAAACAGGACCAGAGTGGAAACTTTGTTGAGTGTGACGAGTCCTTCAAATACGGTAAACAAGGCAGAGCTGGGGCTGGTGGGGCTGGGACGCCCGGGGGCTCATCCTTAGACTCCGGACTGAGTCTGTTCTCCACAGAGGAGGGTCCAGCCCTCCCTCCTGGTCAGCCACCGCGTCCCAGGCTCTTCATCTGGACAAGTCACCTGGAAGCTGAATTCCCATCCACCCAGCTGAGCCTCTGCCACCATCTGGGAGCAGGAGGCCGGCCCATGGTGCCGCCCGCCAGGCGAGAGCAGGAACCTCGTGCACAGCGAGTGGCCCGGCCGGTCGGAGCCTGGCCTGCACCAAGCCCGCCGTCACTTGCGGGGCCTTGAACACGTTGCTGGCGCCCCTTCTCCCCAGCAGGGCCCAGCCCCCCAGCACAGAAAGAGCATCTTGTGTCCGGGCTGCCGAACCTGAGCACCACGGCTTCCTGTTTACAAGGCTGCCCTGTGCCGGAACCGGGAGCAGAAGCTTGGTGCAGGTCGACCACTGCTGGGGAGCTTGGGGGCCAGGCCTCCAGCACGGGCTTTACCTGAGCAGGAACCTGGTCAGCGCCCAGGATGGAGTCCAAGGCTGCCGCTTCCCCACACGGTCCTGCCAGGGGCGTTTCTTCCGAGTTCTGAGAGGCAGCGCCATGGGACCCGCTACTGTCCGAGCAGAGCAGACGCCACGCTCACCCCCAAATGCCCAGGTGGGACGGTCACTGCTCGCCACAGAGCAGGGAGCGGGCCCCGCATGTGTCCGAGGGGGAAGGGGGAGCAGATGTCTGCGTTACAGCGAGCTCAGTGCCCTGCAGCCCTCCCACGATGCCTGCTCTGGACCAGGTCCTGCGGCTGAGATTGTGATGCCCACGAGAAGCCCGGTCCCTTGAGGGAGCTGCAGGGAAATGGGGCAAACAGTTCTACAGTCGCAAATGGTGCCAACAAAGATGGGGGGTAAACCCCCATCTGAAACCGTATCTTCAAGGCCCTCAGAACATGCGGGAAAAGCCTAGTGCCACGTTTGGTGAGTTAACATCTGCACGCCTAAGAGAGGTGGGAGGAGGGGTGCCTGGGTGGCTCAGTCGTTAAGCGTCATGATCCCAGGGTCCTGGGATCGAGCCCCGCATCGGGCTCTCTGCTCTGCTGGGAGCCTGCTTCTCCCTCTCCCACTCCCCCTGCTTGCGTTCCCTCTCTCGCTGTGTCTCTCTCTGTCAAATAAATAAATAAAATCTTTAAAAAAAAAAAAAAAAGAGGTGGGAGGAGGGGCGTGCCGGGCGAGCCCCTCAGGGCAGAAGAGCAGGTGCTTCACTGCCCCCCCCCCGGCCTCAGGCATCTTTTTGGGGCCCAGTCCCCATACCGCTGTGCCTGTGGGGGCGACAGTCCTCAGCAGGGGTGAGGCCAGCCCAAGCGTCCCGGGCCTGGCCGGCATGGGTGTCCGAGGCCCTGCCCAGCTCTCACCATCCAGGCTTTCCTGCCCTGCAGCCAGTTCAGGTCAAATTCATAGGCGTCTGGGGCACTGAACCTCTCCCGGCCTCGGGGTCCTGTCTGTGACGAGGGGTCTCACGTGCCCCCCTCACATACTAAGTAGGAGATGTCTGAAAGAAGCTGGGAGCTGGGATGAGGGGGCTGCAGAACAAAGGGAAACCACAGTCAGTCGTTCCAAGCACCACTGCCCTTAGCCCAGGAACCTCCACAGAGGCTCTGTGTGCGGGAAGCCTGGGACCTAGCACCCTCCCTGCAAGGGGGTGGGGGGCGGGGGGCGGGGCAGGTGGGTGTGGTCTCAGCGCACCCTGCTCTGGCCCAGCCCAGGTCCCCCCAAGGTTGATGCAGGAGGAGAGTGGGCTCCCAAGTACATACATACTGAGCAGCAATGGGGTGCAGCCGGGCTCCCTCGGGGCTGGTTGGGTGGGGCTGGGGCTTTGGCCGAATAACATGGCTGCAACTGGTTTTGCATGAGGAAAATGTTAAGGCAGGTCTAACCTGAGCCCTGAGCCCGAATCTGCTGAACTCCTGCAAGACCCCTCAGCGGGAGCAAGGCCGCCCTCGAGCACAACACCTTCTGCTAGCGCACAGAGGAGGGCATGGCGTCCTGGGCAGCGCTGGGGACAGGCGTTCCTCTCAGGCCCCTTGCCCACCCCTTGGCCCAGCCTGGGCAGCAAGCTGTCCAGAGATCTGAGCCTACCACGGGCATCCCCAGGCTGTGGAGGGGAGCAAACTGTCTTCAGCACAAGACGGGCTCCAGCTTCTTCCTGCAGCAGAATCTAGGCTCCCGGATTAACACGCCCTGAGATGAGCCCCGTGCAAACAGTACACAAAGCAACTAAAGATGCAATTGGGTGTGACTTACTTGTAAAGTAGAAGTGGGGCAATGTCTTAAGAGCAACTGTTTAGGGAAAGTCTGTAGTCTTGGCCCCGGTCGGGGGCGGCTCAGTGCTGCTCTGAGCATGGGCTGGGACCACGAAGCAAGATGCCACAGCACAGCATGCTTGTCTGTCTGCCGGGGCAGAAGAGAGGCACAGCCTCCCTCTCAGAGCAGCCAAACCCTGCACGGCCCCCCCCAACACACGGACCCCTCCACCAGAGGCCCTTGGGGTCATCTACTTGGAAGTCGTAGCCAGGGTCTCCAGGGCCAGCTGTAAGTCCGATAACCAGAAGGCCAGGCCTGTGTCAGCAATCTGCGTTGGGCTGGCCTCGCCAGATGTGCCTGGGCTGCCTGCTCCCCCGAAACCTGCCCTGGCCATTGGCGGCCGACCATTTGCAGAAATGCCCAGATGGGGGCGCCTGGGTGGCTCAGTCGGTTAAGCGTTGGGACTCTTGGTTTTGGCTCAGATGGTGATCTCAGGGTCCTGAGATAATAGGGCCTATGCTCAGTGTGGAGTCCGCTTGGGTCTCTCTCTCCCTCTCCCTCTGCCTCTCACCACCCTCCCCCGCCCCCCACCGCACTCTCTCTCTCTCTAAAATAAATAAATCTAAAAAGAAAGGGACAACTGGATGGCTCAGTTGGTTAAGCGTCTGCCTTTAGCTCAGGTCATGATCCCAGGGTCCTGGACCTGAGCCCCACATCAGGCTCCCTGCTCAGTGGGAAGCCTCTTTCTCCCTCTCACTCTGCTTCTCCCCCTGCTTGTGCGCTTGCTCTCTCTTTCTCTCTCTGACAAGTAAATAAAAATCTTTTAAAAAAAATAAGAAAAAAAGAAAGAAAGAAGAAAGAAAAGAAAGAAAGAAAGAAAGAAAAAAGAAAGAAAGAAAGAAAGAAAGAAAGAAAGAAAGAAAGAAAGAAAGAAAGAAAGAAAGAAAGAAAGAAAGAAAAGAAACAGACCCAGATGTCCATACCTTTGGGGTGTCCCCATCATCCTTTTAGAAAGTGAGGTAGTGGGGCGCCTGGGTGGCTCAGTCGTTAAGTGTCTGCCTTCGGCTCAGGTCAGGATCCCAGGGTCCTGGGATCGAGCCCCACATCAGGCTCCCTGCTCGGCGGGAAACCTGCTTCTCCCTCTCCCACTCCCCCTGCTTGTGTTCCCTCTCTCGCTGTGTCTCTCTCTGTCAAATAAATAAAATCTTAAAAAAAAAAAAACAGAAAAAAAGAAAGTGAGGTAGTGTTTTCACAGGTTCCAGCCAGGTGAGAGTGCACCCAGAGAATTAATGAAGATCGACAAGCCAGCAAGGAGTCGGGACCTGCACCAAGAAAGGCCTGCAGCTGTGCCCACAGCCAACATTGGAAACTTCTGGTGAGCTCTCTCAGCTATCCCTGGCTGCACAGGCAGCCTGGGGCCTGTTAGCTGGCTTGCAGGGCTGGGACAGGTCAGCGTCCCTGGGGGGCTGGCGGGGCTTGACCCCAGGAGTCATCCTCATGGCCAGATCCATCTAAAAGCCAGACTCCAGTTTTAGCTAAGCTTTTTGAAACAATGAAGTGGTGTAGTAGTTAGTTACAGAAGACAGATGTTACCTGGGGTGGCCACCCCCAACTTTCATTTCAAGGGGTGGGTCACTAACTTTGCTGGAGCTCCTGTGACCACCAGCAGATGTCAAGGCAGGGATTAAGTAAGGGACCCGCGGTCTCTGGGAAGTTTGCAGCTGAAAGTGAGTTTTCAGCTGTGTGAAATGTGCCCATGTTGTAGAGTTCATCCACCAGCAGCCGCCCCTTCGAGGGTTCACAGGTTCACACCTGTGAACACACTACCTCACTTTCTAAAAGGATGATGGGGATGCCCCAAAGGTATGGATATCTGGGTTTCTTTCTTTCTTTTTTTTTAAGATTTTATTTATTTATTTGACAGAGAGAGACACAGCGACAGAGGGAACACCAGCAGGGGGAGTGGGAGAGGGAGAAGCAGGCTTCCTGCTGAGCAGGAAGCCCAATGCAGGGCTCAATCCCAGGACCCTGAGATCATGACCTGAACTGAAGGCAGACACTTAACGACTGAGCCACCCAGGCGCCCCATCTTTCTTTCTTTCTTTCTTTCTTTCTTTTTCTTTCTTTCTTTCTTTCTTTCTTTCTTTCTTTCTTTCTTTCTTT
>NW_023270490.1:11656036-11680410 GCF_011800145.1 Mirounga leonina
TTTCTTTCTTTCTTTCTTTCTTTCTTTCTTTCTTTCTTTCTTTCTTTCTTTCTTTCTCTCTCTCTCTTTCTCTTTCTTTCTTTCATTTTTTTTTAAAGATTTTATTTCTTTACTTGTCAGAGAGAGAAAGAGAGAGCAAGAGCACAAGCAGGGGGAGAGGCAGAGTGAGAGGGAGAAGGAGGCTTCCCAATGAGCAGGGAGCCTGATGTGAGGCTCAGGTCCAGGACCCTGGGATCATGACCTGAGCTAAAGGCAGATGCTTAACCAACTGAGCCCTTCGAGAGGCCCCTGAGGGGGTGCTTAACTGGGGTCACCTGTGTTGAATGGCCTTAGGGTGACCCCCAGGCATTCCTGCGTCCTGGTGTTTGGCCCTGTGTGCACCTCCCTGGAAGGCAGGCAGCACGTGTGCTTTCTTCCCACTGAGAGAATGTGGTCACGGGGACAGAGTGCAGGCCCACCATGACGGTACATTGTAGGCCTCTCAGCACACTGGAAGGAGACTCTGGCCTTCAAGAAGCAAAGCGCCCAGTTGTGAACTGACTGGAGGGACACAGGGCTCTCCATCCTACTCCCCCAAGAATGATTTCTGCCTCTAGTCTGGGGGATCATGGAAGCAAACCGCCTTCCAAAGGAGCCTCTGATGAGACCACAGCCCCAGCCTACACCTGGAGGGAATATCCTGGGGGCACCTTCTGGGTAGGAAAACTTTCAGGGAGTATCCTCCTGGGGGTCATCCTTATGGAGGGACATCCTCCAGGAACTTCCTCTAGGAGAGACATTCCTCTGGGGGGACTTCCTCTAGGAGGACACTCTCTGGGAAAAGGGATACTCTGGAGGAGGGATCCTTCCAGGAAGTAGGCATCCTCCTGGGAGAGAATCTTCCAGGGGAGGCTTCCTCTTGGGGAATATTGTCCTGGGGGGCATTCTGGGGAGTGATTCTCTGGGATGAGCATCCTCCAGGGACATCCCCTGCAGGAGGACCCTCTAGACTGGGTATACTCCAGAGGGCATCCTGGGGAGGGCATCTTCCAGCGAGGGCCATTCTCAGAGAGGAGGACTTTGGGGGAAATTCTCTAGGGGGTGTCCAGGGGTGGATACTGCAGGGGCCGGGGGATATTCTGGGAGGGATTCTCCTGGGGGAAGACATTCTCTATGAACAACCTCAGGGAGACATCCTTCAAGGGGGACATTCTCCCAGGGGGAAGGGATATTGGGGGGGGATCCTGGGGGGAAATCCCGGGTGGGGCATCCTCCCGGGAGAAAGCGCCGCGGGGAGGGGGCATCCTGGGAGGAATCTCAGCGGGGAAGCGGGCGGGCGTCCTCCGGAGGGACATTGGCGGGGAAGGGATGTTCTCGGAGCGGGAACATCCTCCGGGCAGGCGGTGGCGGCGGCCCCGCCCCGGCCCGCCCCCCGGCCCGCCCCCCCCGGCCCCGGCCCGCCCCCGCGCTTCCTCCCTCGCTCACTTTCGCTTCCGCCGGAGCGCGGGTCCGGCCGCCGCCCGAGCATGGACGACCCGGACTGCGACTCGACCTGGGAGGAGGACGAGGAGGAGGACGGCGAGGGCCCGAGCGCTGGGGGCGGCGGGGATGGCGAGGCCGGCGCCCCGGGGGACGCGGACGCGGAGGACGAGGACGACGACGAGGAGGACGCGCGGGCGGCGCGGCCCGGAGCGCTCCAGGTGCAGCCCCGACGCGCGCTGGGGTCCCAGCGCCCCCGGGCAGGCCTGCCCGGCCGCCGCGAGGTGGGGGTGAGGCCCTGCTCCGGGGAGGCCGTCCCCCCCGGAGACCGGGCCTGGGGCTTGGCCCTTTCTCCAGGTGTTGCCCTCTCCCCCGCCCACAGCCTCCTCGTGCCCCCCTTAAGACCCCCGGACACCCTGAGATCGGGCCGGACCTGCGCCTCCCAGCTCTGGCCCAGCCAGGGGACCTTGCAGGGAGATCCAGGGCCACCCTCGGATCCGTGTCCCCAGAACCGAATTGTGTGCTGACACTTCCTCAAGGGGATGCCCTGGACACATTCTTGACGCCCCTCTCTGTCACCTCCCACCTCCAGGCCCTTGGCTTGGTCCTCTGAATAGATCCCAGGCCTCTGTGCCGGGCCCTCCACTGCTTCTGCGGGCCCTCTGTCTCTTGGTGCTCTCTGCTTCTGCCCCACCTGCTCCCCACCAGCCCGCCCCACCCCCACCTTTGCTCTCGGGGTGCAGCACCCACCCACTGGGTCCTCCTGCCTTCTTGGAGGTGGCCTTGGAGGCTACATTTGGTGACTTGCCTGAGCCAGGCCTGCACCTGGAGCGCGCTGGGTTACCGGTGGTTACCACCAGCGCCTTGCAGTTACGGTGCTGGTTATTCGTCATTACGAGCTGTCACTTTCGTTACTGCTGATTACTTGTGACCAGCAGTTACTTTTGTCACCACTGGTTACTTGTCATTACCATGGTTACTTTTGTTGCCACTGGTGACTCCTTCTTACTATCAGTTACTTTTGTTGCCACTGATTTTCTCCGGTTACCACCGGTTACTTTTGTTACTAGTGCTACTCTTCCTTACCCGGGCTACAGTTCACCGGGCAGCACATCCTGCCCCGTGCAAGGACGGCGGTTCCAGCTGTGGTCTCAGGCGTCACGGGGGGCATGGCGTGATAGCTGTCGCTTGTGGAGGGTGGTGGATTCGCATCGTGTCTGAGTTCCAGCCTGCAGGGTCTCCAGGTTGGATTCTCCCCCTGACACATGAGAGTTCTGGTTTTGGGGGTTAATCTCTGTGTTGGGGAGTGGTCAGTGAGAGGGACCCCGAGGGGCTCCTGGACCTGCCAGGAAAGCCAGAAGCCTGAGCACATCTGTGGTGTTTTGGGCAGGCCTGCGGTTCTTGAGGAAGCAGGCTGGGCCGTGGTCAGGGTCACGGGGCTGGAGTCAGAGGGCAGGAATCTGGCTCTTTTCCTGTGGCAGATGCCCACTTGGATGGAGTAAGGGGACACTGTCCTTGCCATAGCTTCACGGGCGCCACTCCTAAAGCAGTGCTCTGGCACCTCGGCCGCCCCGTGAGATGCCCACAGTCCTCTGCCGTCTGCAGCTTCTGTCCCTCCACAAGTCCTAATCCTACCCCCCCAACCCCACCCCCCGCACTCCCCAGCTGCCCCACACTGAGCCCCAGCCCGGCGGTTTGGTGCTTTGCCCCAGGTTATGTTGTCTGTGCACCTGCGGGGCTGGCCTCCTGCACTGACCTGGGGAGGAGCCTGGCTGGCCCCAGGGAAGAGGAGAAAAGGAAACTGGTGGTGGGTGGGGCCAGCTTCTGCTGAGTTTTGGTTTCTCTGCTCGTCCTTGGCTGGTAGGCAAGAACTTCACCAGCTTGCCCGGGCCTATAAATCGGGCAGAGAGGCACCACCCCAATCCTCGCCGGAGCTCAGAACTATTTGGAGCCTCTTGGGGAGTGGGGATGGGGTCAGAGCCAAGGGACACAGTGGTAGGCCTGGCCTCCTGACTCCCCTTCCAGTGCTCTTTTGCTCTTTCCAGGATCCTAGGACCCAGACATTTCCCCGGCTTGAGCTGTCCCCTCTTGTCATGCCCAGCAGCGTTATCTGCCTCCCCAGCTTCTGTGGGACCTCAAGCCAGGTTCAGCCTCGCTCATGCCTCCCACCCTATAACAGGATGGGTCAGGCTGCATTTACCTAGCATTCTGGTTGCCAGTTACCTTCCATCCTTCCCAGGACCCCGGGGTGCTTGGCCTGCAGAGATAGGGACTGCAGGTGTTGAGGGGGCAGCGAGGAGCTTCTGCATCTTGCTGAGAAGGCTCCCCCATAGGACAGGAGGCCAGGAGACACACGGTCTGGTCCAGGAACGTTGGGGTTGGGTAGAGACAGGACTGGCTCCCTGGGTCATTCATCTTTGTCAGACAGGTGTTTGGGGCTCCTCCCGGGGCTGTAGGCTGTGAGGCCGCTGCCTTTGGGGACACAAGCCTGGTGACAGGCTTAGAGCACAGTGCAAAGAGGGAGCAGTGGGGTGGGTCCCCGGGGGGGGATGGGTCCCTGGGGGGGTGGGGAATCCTACAGCTGGCATCCAAGTGAAGGTAACCAGCGAATACCGGAGTAGGAAGTGAAGTTAGAGCTGGAGGGGAGGGTGCTTCACCCCAAGAGTGTGCTGGTCAGCCTGGGCGTCCTGAGAGCTGGGGCGGGCAGCAGGGGCCAAGCAGGGGGCAGGCCTCGCTCCCATCCCCCTGTCCCCTCTGGTTTTGCTGATAGCTGACCCAGGCCCTTGCTGCCCTTACTGTGATGGGGGCTCACTAGGGGTGGGTCCTGCTTACTGCTGGGTCTCCCCTGGGGGTCTCACCCCCTCTCCTCTCTTCCCAGGCCAGGCTGCTGGGGTCCCGAAACTGGCGAGCCGTGCGGGACACCCGCAGATACCGGCACCACTACCCGGTAGGTGGCAGCTGCCCGTGGCGCCCTCCCACCTCGGCAGCCCGCCCGGCTCAGAGTCCTTCCACCCTCCGCCCGGAGAAGGCCGTCAGCCCCTCTCCTCAGACCAGGTCCCATGTCCCGCCTGGGACGGCTGCTGCTTGCCCTCCTCACAGGGTGACAGGCACGGCGGGGTGAGCCTCAGTGCCCTGGCCTTTAAAACACGGGACCGGCCCCAGCTAGTAGGCACAGCCACATGAGGACCCGCACGCTGGGGCCCGTGCTGGGGGCACTCCTGTCGCCCTCATCCCTGCCCTCTGCACCCTGAGTTTCAGGCAACCCCTGGGCTGCCTCGGGGGGGACAGATGACGGGGACCTGGCCCACGCTGGTGAGGAGGGGAAGGTGGTGGTCGGAGGGGCTGCTGTCCTCACCGCGGGGTGAGGGGCCCAGGCCGGGTACGTGGGGTCCTCGCCAGCCCTCAGCATGTCAGAGGTTTGTGGGCCCCAGAGCAGACGCCGCCTCCCCCAGGAACGTTCTAGTGTGAGGGGCCCTTGGAGGCAGCCTGTTTCTGGAGATGTTCTGACGGGTACCTTTCTCTGGCTCTTCAGGATTTGATAGAACAAGCTGGCAATGGTGACATGCCAAACCTGAGTTTCTACAGAAACGAGATCCGCTTCCTGCCCAATGGTGCGCGCTTGCTGGGCTGCCTGTGGTTCTGTCCCGGGGCGGGGGTGGGTCCCATGCCGGCGGTCTCCCCTCCACCTGGCTGCTCCTATTCGCGGGGACCCGGCCGTGGCGCCGAGGTCTTCGGCTAGCCCCCACGGCGCCCCCTGGAGGCCGCTGAGGGGACGCCCGGGCCCCAACGCGCAGCTTGTTTTCTGTGAAGGACCAGGCAGTGAATATGGGGGCTTCGTACACGCCTCAGCTCTGCCGCCTTAGTGGGAAAGCCGCATACTTAAGCTAACAAGAATCATGGTTACGTTTTCAAATGGTTGGAAAAAACTTAGGGTGGAATGATAGTCTGTGCTGTGAAAATTATATGAAATTCAAGCATCAGTGCCCGTAAGGGAGATTCTGCGGGACCCACCCGTTGGTGCAGGACCCACTGCACACACACCGTCTCACTGTCTGGCCCTTTGCAGAAACAGCAGCTGCCCTACCGGAGGCCAGGCTATGGGTGGGGTTCTGCTGGAGGCTCTGTTTGAGGTCAGGTTCCAGCCAACAGGCTGTGGTTTGGAGGGGAGAGTGAGGCCACCTTTCTGCGAAGAACCCCCATGTCCTTCTCCCAAGGGGCCTCCTGGGCCCTCCCGCCCAGCAAGCCCAGTGTGGTCTTCTCACCCGGGTCTGCCCTCAGTCCGCAATGGAGGTCCCGTGTCCAGACTGCAAAGAAATCAAGGGCTTTGCTTGGGGGTTATGGTCACATGAGACCTATACAAGCTTCCAAGTCCCCAAGGTCCTCAAGAAAGGAGGGGGGGAGGGGGCCGGCTTCCAGCAGCTCCTCACTGACTTGTCCCCGTGGGGCCCCCAGGCTGTTTCATTGAAGACATTCTTCAGAACTGGAGGGAGGACTATGACCTCCTGGAAGAGAATCACTCCTACATCCAGTGGTGAGTGGGTGGGGCCAGAGGGGCGGGGCTTACAGAGCAGGTGCGCTCCCCCTTTCCAGATGCTGGCTTTGCGCTCTGGCCCGTTCTCTCCCCCGCCAGGGGGGGCCGTTCAGGCACCTCGGCAGTCCTGCAGTCTGTGGGTCCGGCAGCGGTACAGAGCCTCTGAGGTTGGGAGCTGAATGCAGACGTGGAGGACAGGAAGAGCAGGCTGGCTTCCCCGGGTGGGTCCCCAGTGCCAAGAGGCCGTGTGGCCCTGCAGAGCCCCTGGGGCGCTCAGGGTGGCAGGGTTCTAACAGTGGCCTGAGGTGATCCTTGCCAGCAGGGCTGCCTTGGGGACCCTTGCCACTGCCCCCCAAATAACGGAGTGCATTTGAAGATGGCATCTTGGAGGCCTCTCCTGGGCACAGAGCATCATGGAGAACAGCTCTGCAGCATTAATAACAAGACAAAAAGAACATAAGAATAAAAAGGAGGGGGCGCCTGGGTGGCTCAGTCAGTTGAGCGTCCCACTTCTGGTTTTGGCTCAGGTCATGATCTCAGGGTCATGAGATCAAGCCCCACTTTGGGCTCTGTGCTCAGCAGGGAGTCTGCTTGAGCATTCCCTCTCTCTCCTTCTGCCCCTTCCCCTGCATGCTCCCACTCTCCTCTCTCTCTAAAAATAAATAAATCTTTAAAAAAAAAAAAAAAACGGAAAAAGAGGAGAGCCTGGAATGCCCTGCTGAGCGTGCATGCTGAGCCTCCCGTGGCCACGTGTGCCCCTCCCCTGTGCCCTGGTCCAGAACAGCCTCACTGCGACTTCCCTGCCTTCAGCCCCTGGCTTTGACTCATGAGAGCCCAGAACACAGGTTCATCCGGCCAGGCTCTCCTAGAGTTGAGCTTTGAACCCCAAGAGGCTGGTGAGCACGTGCCCCGTGGTGGGGAGCCCACGTTTGCCGCTGATGGGACCCGTGCCCTGTCCTTTCTCACAGGCTCTTCCCGCTGCGCGAACCTGGAGTGAACTGGCACGCCAAGCCCCTCACGCTCCAGGAGATTGAGGTGAGCTATACAGGCTGGGAAGCCTCTTCCATCCAGACGGGTCATTGCCTCTGCCCCCTGGTGCTCCCCACAGGCTTTTAGAGAAATCTGATTTTCTTCAGCAGTTTGCGTCAAGTCGGGGAGCCCAGGGCCAGGGCTGTGAGCAGAGTCATGGTGATGGGGGTTTCGTCACACCTGGTTTGGGCTAGAACAGGACACTTGGAGGGATGGGAGGGTCTGGGGAGCCGAGGAAACTGTGTGTTTCCTGCCATATGCTCAGCCCTGGGAGCCCCCCCCCCCAAGCTGTCTCCGGGGGCTGGCAGAATTCCTCTGGGGGCTAAAGCAGATGCCTCAGTCCCCAGTGAGACCTCGTAGCAGCTAGAAGAAGAGTTACATTATGAATTCTCTGGGTTCCTGCATTCTATGACTTCACCCCAAAAGTCTAAGTCCAGGCCTCTAGATGAACCGGGGCCTGAGGGAGGTGTCAGCTAGGCCGATGCACCCGTGATGGGTGAGCCCCCACTGGCCTCGTGGGGTGTGTTCCAGGCATTTAAAAGCTCCGAGGAAGTCAGGGAACGGTTTGTCCAGGCCTACGAGCTCATGCTGGGGTTCTACGGGATCCAGCTGGAGGACCGAGACACTGGGCAGGTGCGCCGAGCACACAACTACCAGAAGCGCTTCCAGAACCTCAACTGGTAAGGACCCTCGCCCCACCCCAGCTGAGGGGGATGGGGCTGTGCCAGGTTCCAGACAGGTGTGGGGGAGCACTTCGGAGAAGGATTCCAGGGGCATTTGGGCAAGTGACTCAGGTTCTAAGCACCCTCCTCGTTTGCAGGGTGGAGGTGGTCCCAGCTGCTCGGGGTGTGAGAACCTAGGGAAATGCACCCCAGTCAGTTTCATTAGCGATGCCCCACGGCGCACATGGGTGTGGGTCAGGTTGCCCACAGCTCCAACGGCCTTGCAGGCCCAGGGCCTCACCCCTGCTGAGAAGCACTGGGTGGGGAGTTAGTGCATGGGGTGAATCTGCTGATGACACGCTCACCCCTGCACGTGGGTAACAGGCCCCTGGGCGAGGCCCCATGCTCTCGAGGGGCCCCCTCCGGCTCTCCCCCAGCGGTGCAGGGGCTGGGGGTGGGGGTTCCACGGGTCTTTTAGAAGCCCCCACCCGCACCCTCCGGGCCCACAGGCCATTTTCTCTGGGGCCCGGGTGAGGGGGTGGGGCGGAGACGCGGGGCGGCCAGCCGGGAGGAGGAGGCGGAGGGAGGCGGAGGAGGGGGAGGGAGGTGGAGGCGGAGGGAGGCGGAGGGAGGCGGAGGGAGGAGGGGGCGGAGGGAGGAGGGGGCGGAGGGGGCGGAGGGGGCGGAGGGGGCGGAGGGAGGAGGGGCGTCCCGGCCACCGCCCTCCGCTCCCCGCCCCCGCCCCTCCAGGCACAGCCACAACAACCTCCGCCTCACGCGCATCCTCAAGTCCCTGGGCGAGCTGGGCCTGGAGCGCTACCAGGCGCCGCTGGCGCGCTTCTTCCTGGAGGAGACGCTGGTGCGCCGGGAGCTGCCGGCCGTGCGGCAGAGCGCGCTGGACTACTTCGTGTTCACCGTGCGCTGCCCGCGCCAGCGCCGCCAGCTGCTGCGCTTCGCCTGGGAGCACTTCCGGCCGCGGCGCCAGTTCGTCTGGGGGCCGCACGACAAGCTGCGCCGCCGGCGCCCGCCCCTGCCCGCCGGCGCCGGGAGCCCCGGGGACCCCCTCCGCCGGGCCGGCGCCTCGGGACAGAGCTGCGGGCCGGGGCGGGCGGACGGCGCGGACGGCGCGGACGGCGGGGCTGCGGGCCCCCCGCCGCCGCAGGGCGCCCTGGCGGGGGACCGGGAGGGGGAGGCGGGGGGCCGCGGAGAGGAGGGCCCGGAGCCCCCGAGCCCCAAGGAGAGCAAGAAGAGGAAGCTGGAGGCCAACCGGCGGGAGCAGGCCCCAGGGGAGCCGGGCGCCCAGAGCGCCTCGGACGTGGAGAAGATTGCTCTGAACCTGGAGGGCTGCGCCCTCAGCCACGGCAGCCTCGGCCGGGGGTCCCAGGAATTGGGCATCCGGGCCCCGGGGGAGGCCGAGCAGCCCTGCCCCCAGCCCCCAGGGGCCAAGGTGGCCGAAGAGGTGAGGAAGAGAAGGAAGGTGGACCAGGGCCCCTGGGACGGTGCCTCGGTGGGTGGCACTGGTGGAGACGGTGGGACCAAGAAGCCAGCCCCCGCCCGGCACCCTGCCGCGCCGGGCTGCCCTGAGGCCAGAGAGGGCGAGAATGGGGTGGAGGAGGCGGGAGGCTGGGCAGGGCTGGAGCAGGCTGCCCCCGGGGGCTCAGCCGCGGCAGCACCACGGGTAGACGAGGAGGCCGAGGCAGGGCCTTAGGCTAAACCCAGAGAGCCTTCAGGGAAGCCGCAGGTCTGGGGAGCCCCGTTGCCGGCTGTGGTCAGCTCCGTGCGGTACGGCCCCTCCCTGGTGGCCGCCGCCGCTGCCGGAAGCCAGGAACTTCGAATCCTTACCTCGAACTCACGCCCCAGCGCCTCCTCTGTGCCGCGCCCCCCGCCCCGCCCCCTGCCCGTCTTTGTAAATCGGCCCTTAAGGGTTGGGGGTGGGAGTGGGGTTCATTTCCTTAGTCTGGTGCCAAGGCCTTTTCTGAATAAACTGATTTTACTTTGAGCGTTTGGGCGTGGCCAGCGGCCCTGTGGGTGGCCAGGGTCGGGGAAGGGGGGAAGGGGGGCTACTTTCCCCGTGGTGCTGCTCCTTGGGCTTCCTCCCCTTGGGTGTGAAGTGGCCTAGCCCAGCTCTGGCCCACTTGGCCAGTGTGAGCACGTGTGGAAACAGCCGTGTGCAGTCCCCTGGACACATGCGTCGGTCCCGGGCACCCTGACCACACGGCCTCCTGGGGCCTCTGGAGCTGGGCACTCCGTCCCGTGGCTGCCTTTTGTCACTGGTTTAGGAGTAAGTCTGGGACTCATGCACAGTCGCCTTGGGTGGGCCTTGGCCTACCCTGATCTGGGGGGCAGTGTTGTGCAAGCATGCTCCGTGGCTCTGTCTTCGCTGTCCCTAAGCTGGCAGCCACAGCAACCCTCCACACCAGGACCCCCTTGAGCCCTCCAACCTGGCCTGGGCCAAGTGCAGCTCCCTGTCCTCCAGGCACGGCTGGCTCTCAGCCAGGCTTTGTCCCCCTGGGCCGGGACCCCCGCTCCCTGACACACTGGAATTTCTACGTCGGCACCAACAGGGTGACGGCACTGCAGAGGGCCGCATACTTGCCTTTGAACAAATGAAGTGATGGAGGCCACAGCTCTTCTGGGGGGAGGAGGAGGAGCCCAGTTCACGCTGAGTTCCGAGCTGTGATTTGGGCTCCATTCTCAGGAAAAGCATTGATGGTTAGCTCCTGTCCTGGCGGGAGGGGTGGGCAGACTGGAAGTCATTTTGGGGGAGGGCAAGCGCCTGAGGGAATGTTCCCAGTGCTGGAGTTGGGGCAGGGTATGTGCTACGCTGCTGACTCACCTCCCCCACCCCCACCCCCCATCTGCTGGAAGGGAAAGGACCCCAGGTGCCCGAACTCCAGTTTGCCTCCGTGATGGAGTTTCTACCACAGAGTGGAAACTAAGGCACCAAGATGAGTGTGGGGCATCCAACACTGAGTCTTCAGCAGGGTCCCACTGAAGCCCTAGTGGTGAGAATCCTGTCTAGACCATGATGGAGCACATGTTCGATGGAGAAGCTTGAACCCCGGAGTGCGAGGGAAATATCATTGGAGCAACCCTAGGGGAGGGTGCCTGTGCCCAGCAGTGGGGACCTAGGGACTGGCAGGCAGCTCTGGCCCACCTGACCCCCAAACTTCACAGAGAGTGATGGCCCGAAACAGAGGGGTGATGCTTTGGTTCTGCCTGGAGATACCAGGTGTGAGGTCGTCCTCCACTCTAGGCCACTGTGGCTGAGCTTCGAGGCAGGGGCAGCTCTCCAGGGGCAGGGGCTGTGTGGAGCGAGGGATAGGTTTGGGGCGAAGGGTGGAGCCGGATCTCAGGCACCAGGTCACTCCCTTGACCCAGGTGAAGGCCAGCTGGGCTTCCTCTGAGTCTGATTTAGCATGGGGGTGGGGGGAGGTGGGCCAGGTGGGGTGCTGGGGCCAGGCAGGAGGGACTGAGGGGGGGATTGGTGGGGAAGAAGTCTTGCTCCCCAGGCTGTGGGCTTGTGAATGGGGTGGAATGGCTGGCCTGTCTGAGGATGTCCTAGGATGACTCGAACTCTGCCGGAGGGCAAGAGCTTTTGAGCTTCTCTTGGCCTTCCTTGATAGAGTTCACACACACCCTCCCATCTGAGGGAGTGAGCAGCCAGTCTACCCCCCGATGGTGAGCTGAGGTTCTCGACTGAGTCAGTTTGCTTCTCCACTCTGTCCCTTTCGTTTTCCACCCACTGTTCCCATGTAAACCCATGCACCTCACAAATCCTGAGTTCCCACCCACAGAAATGAAGCTCATATACTATACAGACAGGTCCAAAAGTGGTGAGTTTTCTCAATTGTTCAGTCAGTTACAGATTGAACTCTGTATTGCACTCTTTCCCCACCTCTCACTGTTGCACTTGAATAGTGGACGGAAGGAAGGAAGGAAGGAAGGAAGGAAGGAAGGAAGGAAGGAAGGAAGGAAGGAAGGATAGGAAGTGAAGTTCATACAGCATACTGTAAATCTTAAAACAGCATTTCCCAGGGAATTCTAAACATTCCGAAACTTGGCTCTGGGTGGGGCTGAGATCCTGCAAATTCAGTGGGCCTGTAGGTGACCTGGATTTGTGAGAGTCCCCTAGGGTGGCCATGGAGGCCCCTGGCCCCAGGTGCTGCCCCTCACCCTGCTGTTCCTATGCCTTCCCAGGGTAAAGCAGAGTTTGCCTAAATCCAGCAGCCCTGAGCTGCCCAAGGTTTGTGAGAAATGGGAACAGCCAACACCAGCCTTGGGGTTTGAGTCCATCACCAGCTTTGCTCAGGCCCCATGGTCATGGTGGTGCTACCTTCCTCAGCCAGCACCACCGATTGGCTCTCTCTTGGGGAGGGGAGAGCCAGATAAGAGTCTGGCTTTTGCCAGAGATGGATGACATGGAGGGGCCACTCAGGATAAAGTTTGGGGCAAGGACCCTGGGAATAGGAGGTGTCCCAGCCTCGCAGGCATGGCCCTAGACTTTTGCCCATGGCCAGATGGGGTAGTAGGAGCCAGAGTTGTAGGGGGCCCGGTCTGGGGTCTTCCTGGGTGTTGGGCAGCCTCAGTCCCACTCGGGACCCTGGGGAGGTCACCCTGTCTCTAGGGCTGAGGCTGCCCCTTCTCCAAAGGAGCCTTCAATGTGGGATTGTTCCCTCTGCATACCCTGGTTGAGGAGCAAGGGGAGAAAAGAGCGTCTTTCTTTTTCGCTCAAAGGTATATGTGTGTAACTCGTCAGTCTCGGGGATAATTTTAACTCAGAGGCTGGCCAAAAAACTGCCACTGGGTTTCTTTCTTTCCCCTGGCCGGCTCGGCGGGGAGGCGTGGGGCGGTGCGGAAGCCCCAGGTGGGCCCTGCTGAATGGGGGGCTTGTGCCCGGCCGGCGGGGCGGGAACTGGCGTCCAGCCCGCCGCCCGCCCCGCCCGCCGCTCAGAGCCCAGGCGGCCACCGCTGGTGCCGCTCAGAGCGCGAGTGCGGCCATGGCCGGAGCCCCCACTCTGCTGTTCCTGCTCGGGCAGCTCCTGGCCGTGACCCTGAGCGCGGCGCAGGTGAGCGCAGCGCAGGTGAGCGAGGCGCAGGTGAGCGGGGGCTGGAGCGGCGTGCTGGGCTCACACCGGAGATCGGCCGGGGTGGGAGTCTGGGGCTCTGAGGGGGGCGTTGAGCCGCGCGGCCCGGGGACCACCCTCCCCCCAGCCACCCCGGGCCAGCGAGTGAGCCTGGAACTCGAGGACGCTCGGAGCGCCGGCGCAGCCCTGGAGCCTGTGGCCGGCCGAGCCCCCGCGGACGCTGAGACGCGTCGTGGATGAGCCCAGGACGGTGCCCTGTCCTCGCCTGGCCCGGTCGGCTGCTGCCAGTGTCACCACCCCCACCGGAGAGGCACAATGCCGCCTTTGTTCCCTGAGGCTCCCGTGGGGCCGTGGCCTAGCCCCTCCCGGCCCGAGGATGGAGGCAGCAGATACTGCTGGCCCCAGGTTCCGGGGGGGTCTCTGAGGCAGGCTTGGTTCGGGGGGCCCCCGGAGCCAGGCCCCAGCGCCGCTCCCGACCCAGAGAGGGACACTCTGTTGGGCTGACCCAAGGCTGACTGGGGGGACCTGCCCCACAGGTGAGGGTGGATGGCACAGCTGCATAATGACGTTTCTCCATTTCAGAAAGTGGGACCCCAAGGCCCCCCTGGCCCCCAAGGGCCCCCTGGGAAGCCGGGCAAGGATGGCATTGATGTAAGTTGGGGTGGGAGGGGCCCCAGAGGGTTCGGTGGGGTTCTAGTCCGGCCCCAACTTCCCTGAGCCCCAGACCTGATGGAGACAAAACCAATGCCCACTTCCCAGGGCTGGGGCAAAGGGTACAGGTCCTGCTCGGGGCTCACCCCACCGGGATTGTGCCCCCAGAGCAGGGGGGGGGTCGCTGCACAGTAGTCTTTGGACTAGAACTGTGGGCACTGAGGTGTGTGTCTCTGGGCCCCCAGAGGGGCCACGGCGGTGGAGGTGCAGGGCCTGTCCCTCTGGGTGGGTCTTGCTGGAGGCTGCTTGGGGCTGGAGCCAGCTTCGGGGGGTGCTTGGGGGCTGTCTCTGCTCCAGAGACAGCATTCTCCATGGGTGTCCCAGGTCAAGTGTGGCCCAAACCTGCAGCCTGCCTCCCCCAGAACTATCTGGGGTGAACCCCCAATCCAGCCACCTCCATGAAAGGTAGGGGCCTGCTCCAGGCCTCTCCTTACCCATAACGTACCACAGGAGCCCCCCCTTGACTGGTCCTGAGCCTCTGAGTCCCCCAGGCCCTGGATGGCCCCGAGTCTCCTACCCACCCCGACCCTGGCCGACCCGGACCCACAGGGTGCTCAGCGACAGTCCTGCAGGGTGGAGGCAGAGAGGGGCAGGACAGCCCAAGGCTGGCCCCTATGCCCCTCCCGCCAGGGCTGGGCCCCTGGCCCCCCAGGACTCCCAGGCTGACGGGAGTCAAGTTGAGTTGTTCCTTCTGGGGAGGCCTCCCCTTAAAAACCTGGCCTGCAAGCCTCAGTTAAAGGGTGTCAGGCCCAGTGGTCGCGGGGGGGGGGGGGCTGGGGTGCCTCCTTGGGCCTCTGCGAGTCTGGGAGGCTGCTACCCTGAATCACGTGGGAGCAGGAGGCCTCTCAGTGCCCACAGCCCGCCCTCCGAAGCTTCTCGGGCTGGTGGGGTGGGGGTGGGGGGCTGTGGAACACGTTCCCTTTGCTTCTGGTGGTGGTGTCCCTCTGCCCTCAAAAGGTATGTAGGGCCTATAGGGGCTGAGCCCCAGCTGTCTGGCTCCCCCCCTCCCCCGCTCCCGCCTCTGCACCTGACCACACAGGGGAGGTGCCCTCTAGATGTGGATGAGGTGGGGGTGCTCTCGTAGGCCTGGGTTTTCGGGAGATGCTGCTCACGTGTGGGTGTCTTCCCTCTGCAGGGAGAAGTTGGGCCTCCGGGTCTGCCTGGGTCCCCGGTGAGTGACCAGCCCCAGTGAGGGGAGGGGTGGGCCCAGAACAGAGGGGTCATTGACGCCCCTTTCCACCACACCGGGCCCTGCTGCCTGCCAGGCGGGAGGCCTTGGAGGCCTCGGAGCAGGGGCCTGGCCAGGAAGCGGGTGGGAGGGGGTGTGTGGGATTCAGCGTATCTCTGGGTGGGGTCCGGCTTGGAAGCCTTCTTTGTGCCAGGCAGGCCAGGTGCCACAGTGAGCTTCCCCAGAGCTGCTCAGGCTCGGGAACTGAGGGTCCTGGGGGCACACAGGCGGTCCCACAGAGGGACCCACTGGCCCTTAGCTGGGGTGGCCAAAGCATCAGGTGAGCAAGGCATCCAGGTGAATGTCTTATAGGTGTGATTGGGTAAGGGGGGGCAGCTGGAGAGGGCGGTGGCTGGGGCCCGTGGCGGGGGGGGGGGGGGGGCTGCAGGGGAGCAGGCAGGGCCGGGCCTCTGGTGGACAGGAGCCGATCTGTAGTTGCTGGGCGGTGCCCCAGCTGGAAAGCCCTTTTCTTATTGGTGAAGGCCAAGGCTCTAGGTCCGACCTGCTCTCACGCCTCTGCCCGCTCCCCACCCCGCCCCCTTCCTCCAGGGACCAAAAGGGGCCCCAGGGAAGCCAGGGAAACCAGGAGAGGCCGGACTGCCGGGACTGCCTGGAGTGGACGTGAGTGTGCCTGCCCCTCCCCCCCTCCTGAGAGCCCCCTCTTCTGGGCCCCTCTGCTCCCCTCTGGGCCTGCACCTGGAGGGGTTTGAGCCCTGGAGTCAAGTTTAGTTGCTGTTCCCCAGCTGTGCGTGCTCTGTCCCCAGAGTGTCCGGATGTCCCCCAGCAGGCTCTGCTGGCCTTGAGCCCAGACCCTGTAGCGCCTGGCCGCGGCTGGCCAGGGCAGAGCCGGCCCACAGCAGAGGTGCAAACGCTGCTGGCTCGTCTTCCCTGGACCAGACGCCCCTTATCCGGGCCCCTCTGAGCCCCAGGCTGGCCCCGGGACCACTGTCAGAGCAGGGATCTGAGACATGAGCTCCCCGGCCTGCTGGACCCCCCAGCTCCTCACTCCCCCGGAGCCCCGGGCCCTGCAGGTGGACGGCGGGCAGGCCGGAGCCGGGGGGGCCCCACACACAAGGCCCTCCTCAAACTCTGGACCCGTTTTAGTTAGGAAAGTGCCCTCGGCGGGGCCTCCCGTGTGGCCCCTTGAGCCCTCCTCTGCCTCTCTCCCCAGGGCCTGACAGGGCAGGACGGACCACCCGGCCCCAAGGGCGCGCCTGGAGAGCGGGTCAGTGCTGCCCCGCACCCGAGGGTTCGGCTCGGGGGGTCCCCGGTTGGCGGGAGGGCTGAGCGCGCTCTGTCCGCAGACTGGCCATGCTGTTGGGCTCGTGTCTGTGGGGAGGCAGAGGGTTGCAGAAAGGCAGGTGGGCACAGGGTGGCCCGTCCCACACTGGCCTCTGGTCGTGGTTGTCCTCGCGTTCAGTCGGGCTGGGGGATGACCAGCTTTCCGTGCTGCCTCCTCCTGGGAAGAGGGGAGGGAGGGGCAGCTGCAGGCTTTCTGTAGGGAGCCCCTGGGGGCCAGGGGCCTCCAGTGCCAGGACCATGTCTTCTGGACACAAGGGAGCAGGAGGCCCTGGCTGCCCAGGTCCCAGGCTCCCTCAGTCAGCGGAGCCAAGCGTGGCGGCCCTTCTGTGGGGCTCAGGGAGGCCCGGCGCTGGGCCTTCCTGCTGGCCTGGCCTGCCCGCTCCGTGCTGCTTTCTGCGTCCACTTCCAACAGAGTCTGGATTTTCCTCAGCACGATTGTTGGCAGAAGACCTGTCCCGGGCCACTGGGGCATCCGGGGTCCCCCCTGGGCCTCAGTCTTCTGTAAAACGGAGCATCCCCCGCTCTCCAGAGTCGGGGAGGGGAACAGGTTTGCTCTCAGAGGCCTGGGAGCCTGGGCCCAGCCCGCTCCTGACACCCTGGTTTCCTTCTGCAGGGAAGTCTGGGACCCCCGGGCCCTCCCGGGCTGGGGGTAAGTACTGCGTCCTCCCGCAGCGGGACTGACCAGGGTGGGGAGGCCGTCCGGGAGCCCTGGGAGGCACTGTCCAGCCCCCTTGCCTGCCGGGCTGGCTACTGGGCCGTGTCCTCTCTCCCCCAGGGAGGGTCTCCTGCACCCGGCGCTCACCCCCTGAGGTGCTTCCCCCCTGTGCCCCACCTATCTTGGGGAAGGGGTGGGGTGGCAGGCAAACCTATCCTGTCCCTGGCGAGTTCTGACCCGGTGCTTGGCATTGCAGGGCAAAGGCCTCCCTGGATCCCCCGTGAGTACTGACCATGCTTGTGGCCCCCGTCCCAGCATACCCACCACACTCAGAGCCAAGCTGGCTGCCAGGTCCCAAACCGGGGCAGGGGCGGGCCTCCTCAGGGGCAGCCACCTGACCGGCTGCCCGGGGTTGCTGTCCCTTCAGAGAGGGCAAACCAGCACTGTGTGGGGTCCTCAGAGCTCTGTGGGTACAGACCCCCGTGTCTCACTCCCTTATCCACCCGCCCCTAGGGAGAGGCAGGAGAGAGTGGTATCCCAGGTGGAATGGGCCTCCGGGGCCCCCCGGTGAGTGGCTGCCCCTGACCTTCCCCCACTGCTCAGAGCAGGGCCCTGCCTGTCAGGACACCCCCAATCCAACCACCAAGGGCTCCGCCCCCCTTTTCTCCTTCCCCCTCCTCCCCCTCCCCCACCCATCCCTCCCCCCTTTCCTTTCTTGGTGGCCTTGATAGACGCCCTGATTGACCCTCAGGGATGAGGATAGACTAGGCCTCGGGAGGCACCGTGGACACCAGCACCAGTCAGGGCGGGGGGAGGCAGGCAGAGTGGGGCGTCCCCATAGGGCACAGGGGAGGGAGGCTTCTCTCTGGAAGTAGCTGGTCACCTCCCCTTAGGTGGAGGCTGGTCCTGCTCCACCTAACGTCATAATCTGCCCCCAGGGACCTTCTGGACTACCAGGCCTCCCCGGCCCTCCGGGACCTCCTGGACCCCCGGTAAGTATGGGACAGGGGGCGCCAGACTGCTCGGGGAAGTGCCAGGCATGGTGGGCTTGACTTTCCTGTCCCCCAGGGCCCCCTGCCCCGAACCCACGCCCATGTGCACTCCCGTCCACTTCCCAGACGTGCGCAGAGCCCAGGGCCACGGCAGCGGCTGGGTCAGCTGACGTGGGGAGGGGCAGGGCTCGGGCCAGTGGCCACTCTGCCCCAAAGGCAGCAGTCTCGGTCCTTGTTGGTGCCCAGCACGGGCCACTGCAGGGGAGGCAGGGTCTGAGCCCCCTCGCAGGCCTGTAGGGGCAGGTGGCGGGTGGGGGAGGACAGCCTCAAAGTCAGCTGCCTTTGCGTTCCAGGGTCACCCAGGGGTCCTCCCTGAAGGCATCACTGACCTCCAGGTAGGCACTCGCAGCCATTTGTGAAGGGGGCTGGGGTGCCCCCCACCTCCTTGGGGACCCATGTGGAGAGTGGCCTGTCCCCACCCGCAGGAGGGCAGGGAGGGGGGCCCGCGCCCTGGCCGCGTGTAGCAGTGCCGATCTGAGCTGAGCGCGATGGAGCTGGCCGGCCCCTCCATGGTGCGGCCACGTTCTGAGCGCTCAGCCACACGTGGCCAGTGTCTGCTGCTCTGGGGGGCGCAGGCACGGTGTCTCGGCCGCACAGAAGGCTCTGGACTAGTGTCTGGGACTCGCTTTTCTCTTGTCTTTGAGCTTTGTCGCTTCTGGAAAGAGACGAGCAACGTCTGGGTGGCCCCAGGGCTTTCTCCGTGGTATGGGGCTGTTCCCAGAAGGGCCAGCCTCCAGCTGGTGCACAGAGGTCTCGCGATCCTGAAGGAGGCCAGCCCCACCCCGGGTCCAGAGTGCTGGACCCGTTGGTGTCCCAGAGGGAGGGTTTAGGGATCTTCCAGGATCAGGAGAAGGGCTGGGCCCCTGGCCACGGGCCAGGCAGGAGCGGCGAGGGCAGAGATGGATGGCCCTGGCTCTGTGCCAGATTAGCTGTGGAATGATCCAGAAAACCCAGTGCGGTCCCTTGGGTTTCACCGCGCCCCTGGGTGTGGAGCATCCCGTCTGCGCCTGCAGGACACCTGTCCTAAAGCACGTCTGTGCCCTGAGGAGAAGCCCAGCTTGAAATTGGCCACAGGCCCCCCTGGGAAGCCAGCAGCCACCGTTGCTAAATGTCCGCTGAGAAAGGGGAGCCGGCTCTGAGCAGGAGGCCGTGAGAGGCCAGGCAGCCGAGGGCTGGCTCCGTGCAACGCCTCCCTGCACCCCCCAGCCGCGCCGAATGAGGCCGTGTCTGGGGTCCCAGGAGGCCCTGGTGTGGCCCGAGGTCCCCTTCGCTTGGTGGAAGGGCCCATCTCAGGGCCCCTGGCTGCTGAACTCTGCCAGGTCCCGGGCTGTCCGGGGGGCTCTGACCACTCTGTCTTCCAACAGTGCCCGGCCATCTGCCCACCAGGCCCTCCCGGTCCCCCAGGAATGCCAGGGTTCAAGGTGAGCAGCGGCCACAGGGTGGCTGAGCCCCCTCCATGCCCCACAGGAGGAGGCAGCCTGGTCCAACTTGGGCCTCGAGATCTAGAGGGGAGTTGGGGGTACACGAGGGTCCAGAAAGTCTGCCCTGGTTGTTGCAGGAAGAAAGGAGGGCTGGCTTCCAGCCCAGCCTGGAGTCCCCGCTCTGGCCCCATCCCCCATTCCACAGTGGTAACCACTAGGCACTGGTGTGGCCACCAGGACTGGGAGGCCCTGCCCCTCTTGACCAGGCCTGTTTCCCCACCTGGGCTGGTGGCCGTGCAGGCCTCTATTCAGGGCTGCTGGGGACAGGCTGTGACTCGTCGCTCACCTCTGGCTTTCAGGGGCCCACCGGCTACAAAGGGGAGCAAGGAGAGGTCGGCAAGGACGGTGAGAAGGTGAACACGGGCTCTGGGGGGTGTTGGCAGGAGGGATGGGTGCTCGGCTGGGGGGGACGGCTGGGGCCCCACAGGTGGTGGGGGGGGGTGAGGGAGCACTGGCTGCCTCTGGGACACGCTATGCACGTGATCTCTGAGGGGCCTGGCTGGTCAGAGCCAGGTGATCTGGGGCAGGGTCTCTGGACAGACCCCCACCTGCCTGGTCTCACGTGAAGTTCCCTGAGCTCAGGCGGGCCCCCCTGGTGGCTGGAGAAGCGTCTCCTGGAGGCCCCGCCTCCCCCCTACCCCTGTGGCCACTGCCCGTGGTGGATATGTTTGTCCCCACGCACAGGCTTCAGGTAGGCTGACAGAAGGACCCACGCCAGCCAGGCAGAGGATTCTGGGAAAGACTGGGAGCCTGCCTCTCTAGAGGAGGGCCAGCGCCCCTCAGCCTCAGAGGCTCGGCTATGAATAGGGCAATGGCCCCGGCTGCGTGGACTCAGGTGGGGGGACCAGTGGGCTCAGAGAGAGCTCAGGCTGACCCAGCTCACAGCCCTTTACCTCCATTGCAGGGTGATCCTGGCCCCCCTGGGCCTGCTGGCATCCCAGGCACTGTGGGGCTACAGGTGAGGAGGGGGAGGGGCTGGACAGGGATGAGGAGGTGGGATCGGAGCCCCTTGGACTGTGTAGGGCTGTAGGGGATGGTCTAGCAGGTACCTGCCGCGGGGTACTGGGCCAGGGTCCTGCCTCTGCCAGGCTGCAAGTCCCAGGGCCTGTGGCCCCTTCCCCGTCCCCCTCCCCCTCCCCTTCCTGGGCCTGTGGCCCCACCCCCTTCTCCTCCCCCTCCCGGGCCTGTGGCCCCTTCCCTGTCCCCCTCCAGGGCCTGTGGCCCCATCCTTCTTCTCCTCCCCCTCCAGGGCCTGTGGCCCCCTCCCCCTCCCCCTCCCTCTCCCCCTCCAGGGCCTGGCCTCAGGTCAGGTGCTTCTAGGGAAGACTGTGGGTCCCTCAGTGGCTCCCAGGGGGTGTGCAGTCCTGGGGGGGAGGCGGGCTGCTGGCCCAGGCCCTGCCTTTCCAGCTTTCTCCTCACAGGGGCCTCGGGGACTTCGAGGCCTGCCAGGGCCGGCTGGACCCCCAGGAGATAGAGTAAGTCTGCCAGCCCCAGATTGGCCCAGGCCGTTGTGGGAGGCCACCTCCAGATGGGGAGGGCTGGTGGGGAGCCAGAGAGAAGGCCCTGGAAAATGGGGGAGGAGGGAGGGTTTGGGACCACTGGGTGGCCAATGGGGAGGGGCCTGCTGGGTGGGAGGTGTTTGGTTGGGGCTGCTGGAGGCAGGTCCTCTCTGGATGGAGCCAGGTCCCCTGAGGGATGTTGGCCAGACACCCCCTCTCCTTCACAGGGTCCCATTGGATTCCGAGGGCCACCAGGGATCCCAGGAGCCCCTGGGAAAGTGGTATGTGTGCATCTGGGGGTGAAGGGCAGGCTTATGCAGGCCTAGGCTCTCTGTCCCATTCCCTCCTCCTCACTCAGGTGCCTCCCCCAGTCCCACTGGGCTGCGCTGTGCTGGCCCTTCCCAGGTGGCCATGGGCCCACCTGGGGGGGACACACCTGAGAGAGTCCTCTCACGGGCACGTACACCCTGGGCACACCCGAGCAGGTGGCCGTGGGCACACCTGGGGGGACACACCCAGGCAGGTGGCCGTGGGCACAACTTGGGGGGGACACACCTGGAGGGGTGGGTTGAGTTTACCAGAAGACCCTGTTTTTGGTGGGAGATCGGTGTTCTCTCTGGACATGCGTGGGGTACGGTCAGCACCCCTGGCCTCTGTGACCCTCGGCAGCATCAGTCCCACTGCCTCTGAGCACTTCTAGCGCTAAGCCTGGCCAGTCTCACGTCAGTCCAGCTCTCCCACCTTCTCGAGTTGTTAACTTTCTGTACGGCCCCCCACCCCCCACCCCCACCCCCACTGTCATTTCAGGGTGACAGAGGCAAGAGGGGCCCAGAGGGTTTTCGCGGCCCCAAGGGTGACCTTGTAAGTAAGAGAACCTTGCTTCTCTGGGTCCTTCCTCCAAAGAACCTGATCGGGGGGGGGGGGGACACCTAGTTGGCACGTGCCAGGGGTGGGGGCCTGCCCTTTCCTGGGGGGGTACGTCACTGGACAGCAGCGGGGCCTGGCCCGCGGGGGTCCCGGGCACGTCTCCTGGGGGCTCTAACAAGCTCGTGTCTGGCGGCAGCTGACACACATCCAGCTGGACGCCCTGGGCAGTGCCAGACTTCGGGCCGGGGTTGTCTGGCTGTGAAATGAATAACAGAGAAAATGTCTCTCGGGTTGAGCGAGTGAACATAAGCTGAGAGATGATCAAGCAACTGGGGTGACTGTCCCCAAGCTGTCGTTTGCCTGTGGTCACCTTCAGACCGGCCTCGTCGTGCCCTGGACGGAGCCCAGTGGCCACAGGATGCTAAGCTAGGTCCCAGCTTGACAAGCCTTTCCCCTGGTGTTGGGACGGGCCAACGAAGCTGTCCCCCAGCCCTGAGCACGCACCCGGAGTCCAGCGTCCCTGGCCCCAGCGTGCATGGGAACGAGGGGCATCATCCGCGGGGAGCATCCCTCCAGGTCCCCCCAAACGCAGTGGCTTGTGTGTCTTTCAGGGCAGACCTGGTCCCAAAGGAGTCCCTGGGGTGGCGGGGCCGGGTGGAGAGCCGGTGAGTACCCACAGCTGCCCGGGTGCTGGGCAAGCGGGCCGTTGCTGCCCTGATGGCGTCCGTCACCTGCACCTGCCCCCCCCGACCCCGGAGAATCCTTCTCCTCCACCTG
Source organism: Mirounga leonina (assembly GCF_011800145.1). NCBI lineage: Eukaryota > Metazoa > Chordata > Mammalia > Carnivora > Phocidae > Mirounga > Mirounga leonina. The sequence goes on from NW_023270490.1 coordinate 11,678,376, forward strand.
TGGGGTGCCCCCGGCCTGCATGGGGCCCCCCGTCGGCCCCCTGAATCTGCACGGGGCCCTGCGTGCCACACAGGTGGGGGGTCTTGAGTTCCTCTGCCTTCCGGGGCCGTGGAACCAGAAGGGCTCTGAGGGTCCTGGGGCACCTGTGTCCCTTCATCCTGCTCTCAGCCTGGACCCGCACTCGAGGACAGGGCCCGCCGTGGGCTCCTCCCTTGGGAAAGCAGGACGAAGGGAGGGGACCTGAGGGAGGCCGTGTGCGCTCCTGCGGTCTCCCCAGCCTGTTCCCTCCCTGTGACACAGGCCACGGGGCAGCGTCCTTGCGGGCAGGTGGGGGACAGCGCGTGGGATGACGGGCCCTCCACAGCTGTGCACCAGTGGCTTCAGCTGCAGAGTCTGAGGGCAGCCCGGGTCACCGTGTGGCCGCTGGGCCGTGTGGCCGCAGATAGAGCGCGGGGCCTTGGGAGGAAGGGCCAAGGAGGGGCCCGCTGGGCCTCATGCCGTCCCCTGTCCCCTGTCCCCAGGGTATTCCAGGTAAGGACGGCCGGGATGGCGTGCCGGGCCTGGACGGCGAGAAGGTTGGTACTGGGCCGCTGGCCTACAGGGCAGGGGGGTCCGCGGGAGCTCGGCCTCCCGGGCCTCAGCAGCCTGTCCCCCGATCCTCCGCAGGGAGAGTCTGGTCGTAACGGTGCCTTAGGAGAGAAGGGTCCCAACGGGCTGCCGGTGAGGGCACGGGGCTTCCTTCGGTGCTCCTGGGGTGGGGGTCATCTCCCCGGGGTCCCTGAGTGGGGGCTTGCGCAGCGGGAGGTGCCCCCTTTGGGCGTGCTCTGCCGCGGGCTCAGCAGCCCTGACCTCTGACTTGCGCAGGGCCTCCCGGGACGAGCCGGGTCCAAGGGCGAGAAGGGAGAACTGGTACGTGGCTTCTTTGTCCTGGGGCGGGGGTAGCGGCAGAGCCCAGGCCTAGACGGAGGGGCCGTGTGGGCACTCAGGGCTCTCCCGTCCTGTGCAGGGCCGAGCTGGAGAGCTGGGGGAGGCCGGCCCCTCAGGAGAGCCTGGCATCCCGGTAAGTGTCCCCGCCCCCCCCCCCCCCCCCCCCCCCGCCCCTCCGCCCCCCACGTCCGCGGACCCCGCGGACACCTGCACTCCCCTTCTCCTCGTGCAGGGAGACGTTGGTGTGCCTGGGGAGCGTGGTGAGGCTGGCCACAGGGGCTCGGCGGTGAGTGAGCGGGTGCCGTGTGGCCCAGGGGAAGGGCACGGGGGCATCACCATGGGACCGGGTCTCTGCGGGCTGGGGAGGCGTTTGGGACGCATCCGTGGGCTGACCCTGTAAAAGCTGAGAGGGTGAGGGCCAGGCCCAGCTGTTCCGTGCTTGAGACCTCTGTGCCGAGGGACTAAGTCGCCACGCCCGGCCGACGACAGCAGCCTGGCCTCGGGCTCCACAAGGGGCAGTGGGAGCCGCCCGCTCCTCCCGTCCCCTCCAGAGATGGACGGACGAGTCATGAGGACACCAGCCCCGGGGCCCTGGGCAGCCCCAGCTGTGGGTGCCTGGCTCCCAAGACTGAGGTGTGGGATCTGAGGGCGAGCCTGATCTCTACAACCCCCCAGCTGCCCCCCACCAGGCCCCCCACCTCTGTTGGGCCCAATGGCCGGGGACCGACTCCTGGGTTTGCCCCGCGTCCCCGGGGCAAGCAGAGCGCGACTCACTCCGTCCTTCTCTCTTTCAGGGGGCTCTGGGCCCGCAAGGCCCTCCTGGAGCCCCTGGAGTCCGAGGCTTCCAGGTGGGTGAGGTTTAGGTCCAATGAGCCGAGGGGGGCCTGCTGGGCGGGGGGTGGGCTCCCCCTGGGCTCCTGCGTGGGTGCTGACCAGCTGGGTCCTTGTCTGTAGGGCCAGAAGGGCAGCATGGGCGACCCTGGCCTGCCGGGCCCCCAGGGCCTCCGCGGTGGCACTGGTGACCCGGTGAGTGGCTGTCTTGGCCTCCCTCCCCCTCCCCCCTTCTCCTCCCTCCTCCCCTCCCCCTCCTCCCCCTCCTCCTCCCCCT
>NW_023270490.1:11685410-11696372 GCF_011800145.1 Mirounga leonina
CCCTCCCCCCTCCTCCTCCCGCTCCCCTCCTCCCTCCCCCCCCCCCCCTCCTCCCCTCCCCCCCTCCCCTCTTCCTTCCTACTCTCCCCAGCCCCCACCTGGTGGACACACACTGCCAGCCACCCAGTCAGGTGCTCCAGGCTCACGGTGAGGGGCGTGGAGCCGAGGGGAGGGCCCCCAGCGTCATCTGTTGGTCTTTAGCTGAGGACTGCTTGACACACTAAATAAGTGTGAAAAGCACGACTCTAAGCACTGCTAACTCTCACTGCTTCTAACTTTCCTGGTGGTCTTATGACAGTAAGCTCACTGTGGGGTCCCTGTCGTTCAGGGACCATCAGGCAGCACGGAGCCTGGCTCAGATGCCCGCTCAGGGCCCCAAGACGGCCGCCGCGCTTGCTGCCAGACTTCACCACGGATGGGGAGGCCCAGGAGCCGCCAGCCCAGACATCCCTTCATCCCCGGGGGAGGGGGTGGCGGGGGTGCATAGAAACCCCTGGCCTGTGGCCCAGACCAGGCAGGAAATCCCAGGCATTGGGGCCTCTGAGACGTGGCCGGGGGCTGTGCCTGCCCCGTGGTTCCTGAATTCCCCCTCATCTCCAGGGCGGCCACATGTCTGCCCCTTGGGCAAGTTCTCACTCCTGCTATTTGAGCAAATGGACAATTTTTATTTCCATGTTTTCCGGGCGATCCCGGTCCAGTTCCCAGACATGTCCCCAATCTCACAATTGGCCGGGAAGGTGGCGAATACGAGCTTTTAGCTCTTTGACTCAGCAGTTCCACGTGGGAAATGACCCGCGTGCAGCCCGTGGTACTGGGAGCGATACCGGATTTGAGGAGGCCTGTGAAAAGGTCACGGCACCCTTGGTGCGATGCTCTGGAGATCCTAAGACGACAGTTCTTTAGGAAGAGTTGAGACGGGGCACGCACAGAACGCTGCGGCGGACCGGGAGCACGCCTGGGGAGGGTCTGCTTCCCGTGAGCCCTGTGCCCCCGCAGCTTGGTGGGGGCCGCCTCAGGGACTCCCGAACCCCCTCTAACGCTCACCTTCTCTGTGCCAGGGCCCGGGAGGAGCCGCCGGCCCTAAGGGAGACCAGGTGAGTGGGCGCCCAGGGGTCAGGTCTGTTCTTCCATTTCTCTCCCTCCTTCATTTCCTGCTCTCCCTCGTGAACTCTGAGCTGGCTGGCGGGGGGGGGGGGGGGGGGGCGGCGCTCTGGACACCCAGCCCCACTTACAGGGACGGTGTGTTCCCGCTGACCTGGGAATGGGGCCTTGTAACGGGGGAGTCTGGGCCCCAGGCCTGTTTTTAGAGGGTACATTCTCTCGGGAAAGGCTCAGGGGTTGGGCCCGTGACCTCCGGTGGCCCCAGGCCCTCTTTGTATTGGTCGAGGACCTAGAACGATCTACAGCCCCCCAAGATTCTGCTTGGCAAGCAAGGCTCAGTGCATCCTGCCAGTCCCTGCCAGGTCCCCACCCTGGGCCTGGGGCTCCGGGGACCAGCGCCTGAGCTTTGAGAACAGCTCGAGGCGGAGTCAGCTCTCTGACCTTGGGGCATGTTGTTTCAGGGCGTTGCAGGCTCCGATGGCCTCCCTGGGGACAAAGGAGAGCTGGTGAGTGGGATTAAGTCGGCCTCACTTTTATCAACAGCTGAGAATGAACGAGTCCCAGTCGGGGATGAGGGTCAGTCTGCAGATCCAGGGAGTGTGGGAAGCCCCAGGGAGGCCGAGGCTGCGGGCTGAGGGCCCCATGACTGTGGCCAAGACAGTCTCAGGGCTGCGTGTGCACGGGTTCTTTTGGCAAATTCCTGGACAACCTTGACCAGCGGGACCCCGGCCCCGGCCCTGTTAATCTGATGGGGGCGGCAGTGCCTGCCGGCTGGGGAGCCCCTCTGGCTGGGACCACGTCCCTGAGGACACAGCTGAAGGGGACTGTAGGCACAGAGATATTCAGACATCCATTATTTATTAGAATGATGACGACGGAGACAAGGAACAAAGTAAACACGTGTAACAAAACGTGCCGAACAGTTACTGAAAACACTCTTTAGGAAAATAAGTCACAACAAGATCCATGCATAGAACACAGTCCCAGCTAGAGAAAAACTGCACCCAGGAGAGTACAAGGAGGTCGCCACTCCATGTCCGGAAGCAGTCAGAGGGTGGTTTCTTGGCGGTTTCCCGCCCTCTCCAACTCCCCCTGCGCTAGCCTGGCTCTTTGGCAGCGAACGCCCACCCGACTAACGACCAAACAACTGCTCTCTCGCAGGGTCCCAGTGGTCCGGTCGGACCCAAAGGAGAGGTGAGTGGCCGCCAGCCGTCCCAACAACAAAGCCCAAGGAAACGCCAGGCCAGCCTGCGGGGTGTGGGGAGCGGCAGCTGCTGGGCACTGCTCGCCTCTGACCCACCTCGGCCCCTTTTCCTCTAGGCCGGCAGTCGAGGGGAGCTGGGCCCGAAGGGCATCCAGGGTCCCAATGGTACCAGTGGTGTCGAGGGCCTCCCGGGCCCACCCGGCCCCATGGGCTTCCCGGGGGTACAAGGCGTGCCTGGCATCACCGGGAAACCCGGAGTCCCGGTACGTCTTTCCCTTTGTTGAGGGCAGTGTTCGTCGGCACTGGTCACTCTTCTGAGACTGATGGCGGGGCAGGGGGCATCTCTAAGAGTGCCAGCCTGCCCCCAGTCTGCTGACGGACTTACGGGGTGAATTTCAGGGGCGGGAAGCCAGCGAGCAGCACATCAGGGAGCTATGTGGAGGGATGCTCAGTGGTGAGTGCTCTCCACCCCTGCACACCTCGGGCCACCCACGCCCCGGCCTCCTCCACCTCTTCCCTACCCGGGGCAGCCGGGGGGGAGCGGTGTCCAGTCTCCATCTGCGCTGGGGGGGGCTGTAACACAGGCGGGGGGGCATGGTGGGGGTTCTAGATGTCTGTGAAACCCTCAGCAGGGACCGAGACCTGCACCCTTCCAGCCTTTACCGACTAAGTGGCCATCTATCTCTTGGCTACTTTGATTCACAGGATTTGTAAGGAACTCCCCCCAAATGAGCACCTCCTCTTGGGCCTGTGACTCCCTCCTTGGCACACAGGAGAAACATAGCAGTACTTCCGTTCCATGCCCCGAAGTGCGTTAGGGGCGGCTCGATCTTTTCCCCCTTGCACAGAACGCTTTTGCTAATCCTCCTCGAATAAATGCTTGCATCTGTGTTTTCCCAAAGAACAAATTGCACAGTTAGCTGCTCACCTGAGGAAGCCTTTAGCGCCTGGATCCGCAGGTCGGCCTGGTCCAGCTGGGCCCCCAGGCCCCCCGGGACCGCCGGGCTCCATCGGCCACCCTGGTGCCCGAGGGCCCCCTGGATACCGTGGTCCCACCGGAGAGCTGGGAGACCCGGGGCCCAGAGGTGAGTCGGCTGCCCGCCATCCCCTGCACATCATCCCCCCGGGCACCGCAAATACCCTCAGAACAGCATTTGGGGGAGGAGGGGTAGACAAAAATATGAGGGATAAACAAACAGGAGCCCATTTACACGTAACGGCATAAGCCTTCAGAAAAACTGACATTCGTGAACATTTCTGTTGCAAAAGGCAAAAGTTATACAGAACTCCCTTTGAAGCGCTGGGAAGTATAATTTAGAAACCAGATGACCTCACGGGTGCGCCCTGTCGCTGATGCTAGGCGCTGGCCCTGTCCAGGTCCCCGCTGAGCCGGCAGCAGCCGGATGCTCGGGCCCACAGACGGGCCACGCGGCTAACACAACTGTGAACTCCCGGCCACTGAGCTTTTCCCCAACGGCCTCTGACACCCACTTCCTGTCTGAGTTTGCTCAGTGTCCCACCCGCATCCCGCCGGCCGGCCTCCTGGCCTCAGTTCCGGATTTAAAGCTCAGGATTCCAGTCTGTGCCAATTTATGGACCAAATAATTCTGTTTCTGAAAAACAGCTTAAAAACGTTTCTGAGGGAAACTTAACTCTGTGATTTGCTCTCTTCATCGATGAGGCGCAGTTTGAATACCTCAAGTCCGGCTATTCCAGAATGAGTGGTGCCGCACTTACTTTTAAGAAACTTCAAGGCTGCACAGTTTCAGCCCTGGAGACAGACACGTCTTCCCAGACACGGTGTCGGTCCCAAGTCCATGGTCAGCCGGCTTCACGTGGCCTTGGAGATGGCTGTGGGCTCTGAGCATCTCTGGTGCTGGCACAAGGCCGTCTTCCACCAACAGACCAAGCGGGTTTCTTCACGTAGGGATCTGAAGGCCTTTGAGCCTTTTGAAAACACGGTTCTCAACTGGCCTCCATCCCCTTCCCTGGTTCTGGCGCTCGGATTACTTTTCTGAGAGCGCTTCGCTTCAGGAAAAGGCTCACCATGTGGGCACCCTGCCCGTCACAAGGCGGGTGACACGCTGGCGTGGGGGCTCATGCCATCACGCCAGTGGTCCCTCCTTGAACCCCAGCCGGGTGCTCATGTGTCCGGTGCTTCCCCACAGGGGCTTCGGGAGACAAAGGAGACAAAGGCTCGGCGGGCGTGGGTGTGGACGGGCCAGACGGAGACCAGGGGCTACAGGGTAGGTGCCCGTCACCAGCCGCTTTCCCAACGCGCCGTGGCTTGACCTGGGGCCGCGTTTGGGTGGTGAACATGTATCACGACGTCTTCTCTTGGCAAAGTCCTCTCAGATGGTCAGGAACGGTCAGGAACCGCCAGAATGACTTTGTACAAGTTTGAGCGAGAACAGAGTCAGGAGGATCTCTCCCCGTAGATTCAGTTAAGTTCTATTCGGTGAAAGCAGTCTAGCGTCTAGGTCAGTTCAGTCCAGCAGAATTCCCTAATTCCCTCTGAATTAGCCACATGTACCCTGAATGTTTGGTGTCCAATACAAACGCTTTGTGGAGACAGAGGACCAGCCCCTGCCCCCTGCGGTCCGTCCCTCACAGAACACACGAGTCACCTCGTGGTCTTCCACGCGCCCCCGCACCCTGGGCGGAGCGGAGGCCCTGCTCCAGTCCTCTCCCGAGCGCCCAGAAACCCTCTCCTCTGCTGGCCCTCGAGGCCGCACCCACGCTCCCAGCCCCTCCTCAGCTGACCCACCCTGCCTCCCCCTGCTCAGGGGGCCCATCCCCCGAGGTGGGGGCCCCCCGGGGATCACATGCAGGCCATGCCCACAATCACCTCTGGCCCCGCTCACCAAGCAACTCCGCACCCCCCCCGCCCCCCCCAGCTCACAGGAGACGCTCTCTTCCCTCGGCTCTCATGAGCTCTGCTCGGGCCCAAGCCGCTACGCTCGGGACAGGCCCCTGGCCTCCACATCCCCCCACCTCGTCCTCTGCCCTCGCTCCTCTCCCCACATGGTCTCTCCTCCCCTCCGCCCTTCCAGAGTGCAGAATACGCCCCTACACAGAAGGGCTGGGGGTGGCAGGCTGAATGGATGTTCTATTCTTACATCTACACTCACCTTCCCGCTCCGTCTCAAGGGCCGCAAGGCGTGCCTGGCGTTAGCAAAGACGGCCGAGATGGGGCCCACGGCGAGCCCGGGCCTCCAGGCGATCCTGGCCTCCCTGGTGCTGTCGGTGCTCAGGGGACCCCCGGCATCTGTGACACCTCGGCCTGCCAAGGAGCCGTGATGGGAGGCATCGGGGAAAAATCAGGTTCTAGAAGCTCCTAAAACACAACCGAAGGAGGTGAGAAGGTGGTGCCGACGCCAGCAGGGAGCTCTGGAAGGACACGAGGAGTCAGCAGCGCTCCGTGGGGGAGGGGACAGCGTGGCATCGGTGACGGCCCTCGCGGCCCTCCTGGCCTGCCCCTTGTGTCCTCCACGGCAGTGACCGGCCACGTGGTCCCCGAGAGCGTCCTTCATCGACCTGTTGTCCAGTGTTGTCTCTACACACATTTACAAGTGCCCGTCAGCGGTCACGTCGTACGTCAGGCCCCGTGGGCGCCAACTAGACCCCACATCTGAGGGGGCACAAGTCCTCGGGGCCTAAAACAGCCACCTGTTCACACAGCACTTGTGGAAGGACTAAGAATCACAGTAAGACAGCAGATGACCCCAGGTGACCCCAGTCTAATAAATAAAGGATTCCCTGTACGGTACCCCCTCCACACATGGTCTGTCTGATTTACCTGCTTCTTTTGTGTACAAACTTGACTGTCTCCGATTAACAGTATTTATTGAAGGTGACCCTGTATTGCGAGAAAGTCTACTGCTATTACCTGTTGTGATAAATAAAGCCACTCATGTGAAAACCTCAGTTCCAAACACTACAGTTTATTACACAGAAAGTAAGGACTCTCAATATGAAAATGAGGGCATTGAAGGAATCCACTGTGACAATATCTCATTTATGGACAAAAGTGACTTCAAAGGGAGTCTCTGGAAAATGTCCAGCAAGAGGTCTGGACACGGACCGCATTTCACAATGCAGCCCCATGTGACCGAAGTCAGCACAGGGGGAGGGAGAAACAAAGGAGTAAAATTTCCAAACTACTTCTAATTAAGAACAATTTAACTTGTTCCAGTTGCTAAGTGGGCATATTTAAAATGTAAATAAAATAAAAAGCAGTGTACCTTGGAAGACTAAGGAAATTATGAAGGATGTTAATTTTTGAAGTTATCATGTTAAGAAAACATGATGGAATCAGGCAGATAATTGAAAAGTTTCTTGCTAATTGTCAACATGTCTTCATCCCCAAATGGTCTAAGAGGACACGAATGGCTAAGTATTTTGTTCTAGACAAACATCTTTACAAAACGTGCTGTAACGTCCCCACAGAGGCCCCTCAACTGGACTCACGTCCCCCAGAGCCAGACCGCCGGGGCTCCGGGGCTGCACAGACGCTCGGGGCCCCCGGGCAGCAGCCGCCACTGCTGGGAACTAGCGGTTCCTTCTGGTCACTTGACATCCATGACTGGGCTGCTCTGTAGGCCCTCCTGCGCGGGACGCGCCACCAAGGAGTCCGGTCTGGTCAGCTTGAGCCTTCTGCCAGTTTTACCGCAAAACACACTCTCAAATTCCTGAAGTTGAGAAACCACCATTAATGTTGTGAATTTACAGACTTGGAAACCATCGTAAATTTACAGACTTGGAAACCATCGTAAATTTGCAGACTTGGAAACTATCTTAAAAACACAAAAGGCTGGGGACACCCGGCTGGCTCAGTCAGTGAAGGCGTGCAGCTCTTGATCTCGGGTTGTGAGTTCGAGCCCCACACTGGGCATAGAGATTACTTAAAATGAATAAATAAAATTTTAAAAAATTAAAAATACACCAAAGGTTGAAATTACGAGCGGAACTACTTCAAAATATATAAAGGTGTCATCCACGAGCTCACGTCACCTCTTTTAAGGGGGTGTATGTCATAAAAACAGGGATTCAAACATTTTTCTCAAATAGTCACATTTACACGTACTATTAATTTTCCAATAGATTCCCATAATGCCTGTCCCTTTTATAAAGCCTTCTTTATTTAAAAACAAGCAGCCATACTTACATTTTTCAATGTAGTAAAATATGCATACTACGATACCATTATCGCCATGTGTGTTTGCTAGGCTGCATTCAGCCCACGCCCACTGTCCCACAGCATCGCTACCATCCGTCTGCAGAACTTTCCATCACCCTGCAGACACCGTGTCCATCACATACCCCACGCACACCGGTGAGTGCTCCATGGCGGGCCTGGCGTCAGGGGGCTGGCTCTGGAAGGCTGAAAGCTGGCTCCTACGGAGCCCTGTCCCCTGCGGCCCTTGCTCACGCTCTCCACCTCTAGGAACTCTGACAAACCCCGGTTTTCGCTCCTGAGTACACGGGGCAGCCCCAAGCTCACAAAAGGAGAAGGCAAGTGCAAGCAGACGGCCTGATCTCATCAGCCTCTGGGAAACAAAGATCGGGGGTCTGCAAAATGCACAAGGTGGAAAATCCTACGGAACAGCGGGTTCCATCTCTTCAATAAATAAAGGACAGGGAAGAAAGGAGGGGAGCCATTGTGGAGTCAAAGCTGTTTAGCTACCAACCAATGTTCGGCTGGACAGCGTCTGGGTCCCGATTCAAGGAGTCTGCGGGACAAAGACTGCTGTGAGCCCACTGGGGGCATCTGGATGCAGTGATGCTTTTAGACCACACTTCTATTTTTAGAGATGCCCTTGTGAGTGAAACCGAGCTATCTGTGGAACACTTTGAACCATCCATCGAGGGAGGCAGGACGGGCGCCCTTGTGCCCAAGGAACACGGGAGCTCAGTATTCTGTGTTCTCCCCACGTCTGTGCATGGATGCACTTCCGTAAGTTTTTTTTTTTTTTTTTTTTTTATTTGAGACAGAGAGAATGAGAGACAGAGAGCATGAGAGGGAGGAGGGTCAGAGGGAGAAGCAGACTCCCTGCTGAGCAGGGAGCCCGATGCGGGACTCGATCCCGGGACTCCAGGATCACGACCTGAGCCGAAGGCAGTCGCTTAACCAACTGAGCCACCCAGGCGCCCAAGCATAACATTCTTAATTAAATTTACGTTTATAGATTTTCTATTACGGTAAAAAATACGTAACGTGCAGTTTTCCATTTCAGCCACTTATCTGAGTGGTTTTACCCCGTGGCATTAACTAACTTCAGGATGCTGTGTGATCAGCACCGTTTCTGACTTTTCATCGTCCAACACGGACACTCTGTCCCCATGGAACATGGACTCTCGCCCTCCGCCAGCACCCACCCACCGTCCCACTTTCTGTCTCTACGAGTTGGGACGACTCCGGGGACCACACAGAGGTGGACTCATACGGTAGTTGTCCTTTTGTGACTGGCATCCTCAGGCACACCCGTGCCGTGGCAGGTGCCGAGCGCTTCCCTTTTATGGCTAAGCCATATTCCGCTGCCTGTGCACACGCTTTGCTTATCCACTCATCTGCTGATGGGCACGGGGGGCCTCCACGTCCTGGCTGCTCCACCTGGGTCGCTGCCCACAAGTGCGACCGCAGGGTCAGGTGGCAATTCTAACTCTGAAAGCCATCACCCAATTTTCCACAGCGGCTGCACGGAGTTCTGCTCCCAGACTCGCTGTTCGTCTGTGACAGCCACACTACTGGGTGGGAAGCCGCACAGCCTGTGGATTCGCACTTCCCTGATGACCAGAGATCTGCTCATGGACCTGTTGGCCATTTATCTTCTCTGGAAAAAGGCATTCAAATCCTTTGCCCGTTTTGAACTGTGTTGTTTTCCTGTTGCTGGGCTGTGGCAGCTTCGTACCGCATCCTGTCCAGAAACGGGAGCACAAGTTCGTGCGGCGCTAGGTGCCCCCGGGGCCGCCTGGAGCGGCTGCAGCGCCTACCTGTCCACCTGCCGTTGGTAACCACCACCTGCACTCAGGAGCTATACCTGCACGTAGCTCTAATTTTCTTCCCAAACTTGAAAGAAAGGGTTTTAGGGTCTCGATGCAATTTAAGATGAGCCACATTTTGACAATTTCCTGTATCCTGATACCCAAAAGCCCAAATATAAAATATCTGCCTATATTTGAGAAGGTAGAATTTACCTTTGGGAATAATTACATAAAAGTCACAAAGAAGGAAACTGTCATTTCTGACTTAAGAAAGTACTCTAGAGACCTCCTGAGCAACGTGCACACAACAAGGTGAGCGCGGGGCGTCTGCCTTTGCTGAGGGCAGCCGGGTGTGGTCTGGGTTCTCCCCGCCCGACCATCCTACTCTCCCCACCAGCATCTGTTGCAACGAAACCTCAGTGAAATGTCGGAGTTTCGAGGGAGTTCTACAATGAATCAGAACACCCTGGGAGGACGTCTAGCCAAAGCGGGTGTTCATGTTCGATTTGTAAATATGAGAATGCCAAATATAAAAAGTGTCTTTTTGGGGGCACCTGGCTGGCTCAGTAGGAAGAGCGTGCAACTCTTGACCTTGGGATCAGGAGTTCGAGCCCCACGTTAGGTGTGGAGACGACATAAATAAAAATAAACTTAAAAAAAGAAAGTGAATTTCTTATAGGAAAGAGAGCGACGGTCCCGGCTGCACGTCAAGGAACCAGGCCAGGGAGCTGTGAAGACAATGGGCAGACAAGGCACCCGAGCAAGCGCTCAGGGCACCAGGCCGTGCCTCTTGGAGCAGGTCCGCCAGACAACAGAGGACAGGAAGAGCCTAAGTTTTTTGAAAAAGAATTTTTTTTTTTTTTTTAAAGATTTATTTATTTGAGAGAGAGGGAAGGAAGGAGGGAGAGAGAGAAAGCGCGAGAGAGCGCAAGCGGGGCCAGGGGCAGAAGGAGAAGCAGACTCCCTGCTGAGCAGGGAGCCCAATGCGATGGGGGGCCCTGGGATCATGACCTGAGCCAAAGGCAGATGCCTAACGACTGAGCCACCCAGGCGCCCCTAGAGGAAGAGTCTGAACCGCCATTAATGATCTCAACCGAACAAACCCAGAATTCACCAAACAGAAAATACACATTCTTTCCAAATACAGGACTTTTAAAAACCGACCACAGAAGACATCACAACAGAAGTCTCAGCAAACTTTCAAAAACTGTCTCTTTATACAGACCATCTTCGTTGATGACAACATAATAAAAAAAATGTGAAAAACAGACCCAAAGCTTCTAAACTCCAGATGTCAGAAAGAATAAAACTTTAAAAAAATAAAGAAGGTAAGCTTTTAAAACAACATACAAGCAAATTACAACAGAAAAAAACACCAGCACTAACTCTGCTCGCCCCCCAAACACCACCAACTCTGCTCGCCCCCCAAACACCACCAACTCTGCTCGCCCCCCAAACACCACCAACTCTGCTCGCCCCCCAAACACCAACTCTGCTCGCCCCCAAACACCAACTCTGCTCGCCCCCCAAACACCAACTCTGCTCGCCCCGCAAACACCACCACTAACTCTGCTTGGCCCCCAAACACCACCACTAACTCTGCTTGCCCCCCAAACACCACCAACTCTGCTCGCCCCCCAAACACCACCAACTCTGCTCGCCCCCCAAACACC
>NW_023270490.1:11696472-11704638 GCF_011800145.1 Mirounga leonina
TGCTCGCCCCCCAAACACCACCAACTCTGCTCGCCCCCCAACCACCACCAACTCTGCTCGCCCCCCAAACACCACCAACTCTGCTCGCCCCCCAAACACCAACTCTGCTCGCTCCGCAAACACCACCACTAACTCTGCTTGGCCCCCAAACGCCACCAGAGCAGAACAAGACGAGAAGCCAGGACACCCAAGGCTGACGGAGACTCGGGCACAGACGCCCCAGCTGGGGAAGGGCGGGCCCGGCCCACGGGGAGCACCTAGCAGCAGCACTGCTGGGTCTCCGCAGGGAGGTTTTCCTCCTGCTGTGCCCACCCGAGCCATATTTATGTATGAAATGCAAAATATAATACACACAAGTTTTAACCTAACTCAATCGCTGAGTATATACAAAGACAGTTAACAGATTTTTTTTGTTGTAAGTGCCTTCATCATATTTGAATGAATTATGTCAATAATTCACTAGTAATAGGTACACAAAGCCAAACATTGACTAATTTTCAAAAATATAAAAGCTTTTCTCCAAAGATGACATCCAGATGGCCAACAGACACATGAAAAAATGTTCATCACCACTCGGCATCAGGGAAATGCAAATCAAACCCACAATGAGATATCACCTCACACCAGTCAGAATGGCCAAAATTGACAAGTCAGGAAACAACACATGTCGGTGAGGATGTGGAAAAAGGGGAACCTCCTACACTGTTGGTGGGAATGCAAGTTGGTACAGCCACTTTGGAGAACAGTGTGGAGGTTCCTCAAAAAAGTAAAAATAGAGCTACCCTACGACCCAGCAACTGCACTCCTGGGTATTTACCCCAAAGACACAGATGTAGTGAAAAGAAGGGCCATATGCACCCCAATGTTCATAGCAGCAACGTCCGCAATAGCCAAACTGTGGAAGGAGCCGAGATGCCCTTCAACAGATGAATGGATAAAGACGACGCGGTCCATATATACAATGGAATATTACTCAGCCATCAGAAAGGATGAATACCCACCATTTGCATCGACATGGATGGGACTGGAGGAGATTATGCTCAGTGAAATAAGTCAAGCAGAGAAAGTCAATTATCACATGGTTTCACTAATATGCAGAATTTAAGAAACAAAAACGGAGGAACGAAGGGAAAAAAGAGAGAGAGAAACAAGCAAGAAACAGACTCTTGACTCTAGAAAACACGCTGATGGTGACCAGAGCGGAGGTGGGTGGGGGTGGGGGAAACGGGATGGGGACGAAGGAGGGCGCTTGTCCTCCCGAGCACCAGGTGACCTAGGGAGGGGCTGAGTCACTACATTGTCCACCTGCAGCTGGCGGTACACTGTGTTAACTGGCTGGGATTAAGATAAAAAGCTTAACAAAAAATATACATAAAAGCTTTATTTTATTAAAATCAACAGTTTACCTCTAACAAATAACATCACAGAGTAACTGCAGGATAACCATAAACGACCCAACCAGAAGGAACATGACACAAATACTGCTTTAAAACTCAATCACACGTACAACGACAGTGCAGCTCACACGGCATAAACGCCGCAGAGACAGAAGGGGAACCAGAAACGCAGCCCACGGCTCCCGGCCCCGCGGGATCTACACACCGCAGGCTCTCCGTAAAAGGCTTCCACGTTTGTTTTTTTTTTATAATTTTTTTTTTTTTAAAGATTTTATTTATTTATTTGACAGAGAGAGAGAGAGCGAGAGCAGGAACAGAAGCAGGGGGAGTGGGAGAGGGAGAAGCAGGCTTCCCGCGGAGCAGGGAGTCCGACGCGGGGCTCGATCCCAGGACCCTGGGACCATGACCTGAGCCGAAGGCAGACGCTTAACGACTGAGCCACCCAGGTGCCCGAGGGCTTCCACGTTTATGCGCCAACCTCGACTCACTCCCTAAGACATGCTGCAACCACAGCAGCGGCCACGCGATGGCTTCCACAGCGACCCGAACCGGGGTGCGCGGGGCCTGCCTCACCAAGGCCTCGTGAGCACTCACCCTGACCACCAGCATGCCGAGGCCCCCCCACGGCAGAGCCCTGGAGCCTCTGTTCTTCCATCTGAGCCCCCAAGGAAGGGCGGCTGGACTCCCACCCACACGATGCGCTCGGTCCCCCTGCCGGGAGCCGTGCTCGCTCACTGGAATTGCCCCTGGGACCGACAGACGGGGTCAAGGCGGTGCTGGCTACACTAGGGAGCCAGGTCCTCGGGCCCAGAGCCCCCAAGTCGTCCCCAGTCGCCCTGCCCATGGAAGAGTCTCTCTTCTCCGCCTTCTGAATGCATCTGAATTCCAGACTGTTTAACATCACCTGCCTCTCTCTCTCCCTTCTTAACTCGTCTCGCTTCATCCCTTCAAAAAGTCTTCAGAGGGTAAAAAAATACACATCTTACAGGTGTCTGAAACCCCTTCCAGTCCTATGCAATCTGCTGTATACAGCAGGTGCTCAATCTGACAACGGATACTTCAGTCACTCATACGCTGCGTGTCAGTGAACCAACCCAGGATATGATTAGTATTTCGATAAACGATGAGCTACAACATCAATGAGCGGAGTTTTGTTCATAGTGAACTCAGCATCTGACACTGGGTTCCAGGAAACGAACGACAGTCAGGGATATCTTAGGGAAAAAAGGGTAAGTAATATCACTTGTCAGTTTATAAAATTCTGAAAATCTACCTGCCCTGAATACTGACCTTTTTAAGAGCATCTCCATGTCTTTCCTGAATGTACTTCAGGAACGCCGTGGTCCACTGCAGGGTGGTCGCCTTATCCGTCTCCGCATTGCAGAACGGGACTAAAAGATTCAACTCATCACAGCAAATGCGGATTCTGCGCCTACAGTCAAAATCCAAAGCAATCACGCTGAGAAGCAGAAGCAATACCGCCACTCCCAGCCTGGCCACCCGTGCTCGGGGCCGCACTCCACCAGGACCATCCTGCTCAGGGGCCAGGAGCAAGTCTCTAGACCAGGGACGGAGCCAAACCCCCGAAACTGGAAGCAAAATTTTGCGTGTGCTTTTTCTGGGTAGATCGTTCTTCACTCACAAGTTATTACCCTGCTCTCCATGTGCCAAGGAACTGACCCACAGCTAAGAGTCACAGCTTTGACCTCCAAAGGGGCCCCGGTTCAAAAAAGGATCACAGACTACCCCCAAGCCCAGTCTTTTTAGAGATAATTTTTTTTTCAGAGAGAACTTAAATCACAAGTCATCACAGATGACACTCGGCGTGACACCAGGTCCTAGGGGAGCTGACACGGAGTAGCGGATGCAGCACGACCCCTGCCGCCCACCTTCCACGTGCACACGTGGGAGCAGACGTGGGGATCTCCTAAGGCAAACACGACAGCAGGCACCTATCTCCAGTCCGAGCGAGAGACAACTCTACATCACGGACGAGAGACGGAGATGCGAGGCAGTGAACCTACAGTGTGTTACCCTAGGGAACGGCAGGGTGCCAACCTAGGGCTAAGGGTTCTCCCACGGCAGGTACCCAGTAAACGCTGGTGAAACGTCCGGTAGGAAAGCCATCCTTCGTAGTTCACAGACGTCCTTCAGTTCGAGAGAGAGTGAGCGTGTGTGTACACAGGTCTAAGAATGATCGCTGGCGGGCTAGCTAGCTTTAACACGTCCCTTAAAAAGAAGTAAGCTGCCTCAGGTCAACACTGGAACTTCAGAGCTGAGTATCTGCCTTGCCCCGTGCTACAGAAAGGAAACTGGGACGAAGTACCCCGGAAATGATTAAGTTAATTACGTTAATTATGTTAGGGAAACATCAGGTAAAAATCCAGCTGTAATACAGAAAAATTAACCACCTTTTGGTTCTACGTAAAATCCAAATAAATTCTAAATTAAACCTGCAGATAAAACGACCTAAGTAAGTTTTAACCCTTTCTTCCCCAACATTCTTAAAAGAACCAAGTGAAGCTGGCGCCCTGGTGTGCAGCCCAGCTGTCTCCCGGAGGCCCACTCACAAGGCTGGCCCCTGACGGCCTCGGGGAACTACGGTCTTGGGAGGGTTCCCAGCATCATTAGTGAGGTGCCTAACTGTGCCTAAAATGTTTGTACGAACAATGCAGTTCATGCTGAGCACTGCCTCTCCCTCTGGGGGCCTGGGGTTTGGCGGCTCACCAGGTAGGAAATGCCTCCATGACCCGACCTGCCAATAAAATCTTGGGGCACTGAGTCTCTGACGAGCGTTGCCAGCTGGCAATTTCAGCCGCCCCAGGACCTGGGGCTGCAGGAGCGGAGTGCATCCGGGAGCCCCCGGGAGAGGACACCTGGGAGCTCGCCTCTGGCTCCCTGGACTTCTCCCCAGGCACCTCTGCTAAGTTTACTGTGTCCTTTCTCTGTAATCAGTCAAAGCCGTAAGTCTTCCTAATGAGTCATCAAACCTGGGGGTGGTCCTGGGGACCCCGATCCACCTAGCAAAACACAAACTAAACCGCTGTTTCATGAATAACTTGCCTGTTACTGCTAGTAACTATAGTAAACTTGCGTGTTGACGAGCAATCACACGCATTACCTTCTATCTCTTTCCATGCGGTTGTGCCTCTCCCTACGCTGCGACCTTCCTCCCTGGGGCCCGCTCTGGGCCTGCTCCCCGAGGTTTGCCTGCGAGGACTCCGCAGGCGGCCAAGCGCCCTGTGTGGAGGTCGAGCCTTCGCCCACGTTCTGAATCTCTCCAAGGGCTCTTCGTTCTACATTTGTGTCCAGCTGACGTATTCTACTCCGATTCCTCTTATTTATGGCTTGCTTACATAGCGCTTCTTCTTTGCAAAAGAAGAAAAAAGTGGTATTTTAATTTTTTATTTTACTTAACTTGTCCCCATTAATGCTGAATGTATTTTGTGGCATTTTTCAAGCCAGAAGAGACACATGAATGGGCAAAGGAAGGCCCAGAACTGAACAGGAAGAGCCGTACCCACTACAGTAACTGGTACAAGCCGTTAGCACAAAGCTCCAAACCACAAAACTGAACGTAAATCCGTAACTAAATTAAAACACTGAGTATTATGTGATCAACAGAACCTTGTCAGAAGTCCCTTTTTTATCAACGGGTGTTAGCTGCCATCTATGAATAGAGAAACCAAGAGGTTGTTCAATTTTTCTGATGTTCAGAATGGAAAAAACAAACTTTCTCCCAAAGATTTTCTTTTACACAATTACTCTAATGTGACAGCAGGTACTCTACCTGCCATGCTCAGAAGAGGACAAAACCTAAGTGCCTTAGGGTTCAATGTGCCCTCAGCTGACAAGGGATTCTGCCCCCGGAAGGAGGAATCGCATCCCAGCTCTTATTTATGCTAGAGGAACACGGCAAAATTCCACCACCTCCAGAAGAGCCGGCACCTAACCATCATGCCCACGTGGTGATGTACATTCCTGAGACGCCAAACAAAACCAAAGTTTCTGTGGCCAAAGGGTCCCTACGCACAACTTTCACAATGGGACCTGCAAGGAAGACGTGGTGGGGAATTCACAGCGCTGGGAATATTTTGTTTTTGAAGCTGAGGAGTTAGTACATGGTTTATGTTACCATCAACCTTTCACTTTGGAAATGGTAGCGCATACCTCTGAATAAAAAGTCCTAACAAGGAGGACGACCCACTGGCTTGAGGAGCGCAGTACTCCATCCCCGCCCTGCCCCCATCAACTCTGGAAAAGCTAGGTATTATTTTGTCGGGTTAAGTTGAAAAATAATTTGTTTGCAAGGAGAAAGGGATTGTGAGCTCACTCTCAAGATGAGCAAAGTTTGCCTTCAGCGGTTTATTTCTAAAACTTTCTGAATCACCTTATGGCCTCTTGCTCCCAACTCAATCCTTTGCCCATCTGTAGACTGTCTCCTAAAGCTTTTAGCAGATTTCAGACTCCTGCCTCACTCACGAAGTATAAAATAAGAAACAAAAAAACAACTATTAAGTGCTTTCAGCAACTTGAAGGGAACCGAAAATTTACATAAGCCTATCATTTCTCTGTTTATGGAGATTACCAGTAAGAAAAAGCAACCCCCAAACTCAATGATTCCGTGCTAAGTATAAATATGATGTCTGAGGGGTGCCTGGGTGGCTCAGTCAGTTAAGCGGCCAACTCTTGATTTTGGCTCAGCCCCACGGTGGGCTCTGTGCTCAGCAGGGAGTCCGAGATTCTCTCTCTCCCTCTACCCCTCCCCCTGCCTGTGTGCTCGTGTGCTCTCTCTCTCTCACAAATAAATGGATAAATCTTAAAAAAAAAAAAAAAAAAAAAAAGACCACTTCATGTTTATACTCGGCCTCTCTCCCTCCCCACCCTCGGCCAAGAAGCCAGCAGGGCAGTGCTCCCTCCGCTTTATGGCTTACCTCCTACTTTAATCCAAACCTGCTCAGGCAAAGCTTTGTTTCTACCGCCCAAAGTCTGTTTAGTGGATTCAATCTCCTGCTGGTAACAGAAAGAAAATGCTCTAGGCAATCCAATGTCCTGATGCTTGGCAGCTTCGAGTATAGAACATGGGTTACCAGAACCCTGGAAAAAATGAAGTGACAGGAAGTTTACCAGCATGCCCACAAATCAAATGCCCTCTAACCGAAGTCAGGTCAAAGGTGTTAATGCAATTTGAGTAACTTCACGTACACTGAGGATTTTAAGACGTTCCCAAACCACATAAACGCTTTTGATCTCAAAGATTATTAAGCTCAATAAAAGAAAAACAGATCCTTCAGACCTAACGAAAATAAAATCCACTTAATACAAAAGAGCAGCACCCGACGAGTCCCTCCCTTACCTGCGTCTGTGAGAGGCTCGAGCCCCCCGCAGCAGAGCACGCGTTGGCCGTGAACAGAGGGCATGTAAATTGTAAAGCGGTGGTGGCCGCCGCGGTTTTATTTTTCACCAATGTCGTGCATTTGTTTTGTTGCTGATGTAGAGGGACGTTCATGAATTCGGAAGGATGTCGGATAAGAGTTACCAAACTGCCAAGACAAAGGAGACCCGGAGACACGTGAAGACTGTGTGGCAGGCAAGCGTGCCGAAGGCTGCGATCCCCAGCACGCCCTCCCGGCTAGCACCAACACTTGTAGACAGCTCAGATCGGGCAGGACGAGCGCCCCTCCTCGTGGAAACCTCTACCGAGCCAGGATCAACCAGCGCTGCAGTGGACAAGCTCACACTTCTTCCTCACAGAGGACCACACGGCTGGATGTCACCTGACACCAATCTCTCTCACTTTTTTTGGCCATTCTCCAAAACCTGATGACTAGGGGCAAAATGGGGAAAACCACAGGGTAGGGAGGGATAGAAAGCGAGGAGCCCCCCCGGCACAGAGGCGGCTACTCTTCAGTGTTCGTCTCTGAGACATGACTGACGGGCTGGCATCCTGGCGGCAGGGCGAAGCTGCGTTCTGTCATCGGGACACTTTCCTTCCTTCCACCAAGGCTCATCGCGTGTGGAGTCACCCCTAACCTGAGTCAACGTCGGGGGAAACAGGCCTCTCCTGACATTTAGGTGGATAATTTGGTGCAAAAGCTCTGGTCCTCAGAAGCATCTGCACGCTTATCTCAACCGAACTCTCTTCCACATGCAGACAGAGTATGCCCCACACGAGGGCATGCTTTGTGGTAGGCACTCAGGACTCCAAAGTATCTGCTCATGGGCGGGCGCTTGCAGGGCAAGCCCTTCCAAGTCGGCCCCAGACCCAACGGGGTCTGCTCCCTGTGAGGATGCCGGCCAGAGGAGGCTGGTGGCTTTCTCCGGGGATGGCTTCAGCTACACCCAGGCCCACCTGGGCCTCGTCCCTATTAAAGGCAAGCTGGAGTAGGGCCGGTGGCCCTTGCACCTGGATCCCCTTGTCTACGCCCAGACCCAGCCAGGCTGGTGGCCGCCCCACGGCACCTCCCCGTGCGCACCGCGGCGGGGGCTGCTGGCCTCGGCAGCGCACGGCCTCGCGGGCCTGCCCCCGGGGCACCCGCGCCCTCCCCGCGCCCGGCCACCCGGGAGGTGGCGGGCAGGGACACCCACTTGTTGAGCGCCACGCCGGGCTCGGGGGGCTCGGCGCCGCGCGGGGCGGGCGGCGGCTCGGCGGGGATGCTGTTGAAGCGGTCCTCCAGGCGGACGCGCACGGCCGACTTGGCCCGCGCCTCGGGCGCGCCCTCCGCGTTCTCCTTGCCGCCGCCGTCGGGCGCCTTGGGCCGCGGCGCGC
>NW_023270490.1:11705038-11755765 GCF_011800145.1 Mirounga leonina
GGGGGCCTGCAGCCTGGTGGCGGGTCCTCAGGCCGGTGCGTCCCCGGACAGACGGCAGCCGCGCCCCCCGGGCGGGCGTGCAGCGCTCCCTTACCGCGGCCTTTCCGGGAGCAAACGCGAGGTCATACCCTGCACGCGGCTTTAACACGCTTTGCTTTTCTCCCGCTTCTTAAAACGGAGGGAAGTGGCGGAGGCCTCGGCGAGACGGAGGACAGCGGATTAACCCGAACAGAAGAAAACAAGTTAGAGCGCTGATCGCCACGCAGATCAGAAGCCCGCCGGAGACGACTGAAATACGTAGTCTCAAGAGAGATGACCAGGCCGTTGAATGCATGGCATGACACGGGCAGAATCTCTGAGTAGCCCCCGAGCACGGCTCCGACGCGGGCCGCAGTGTGCACGGAACCGCCGGGTCTTGCTGAGGAGCAGATTCTAGGGCAGGCCTGGGGGGCCCCCGTCTGATGCAAGCGCAGCCGGTCGAAGGACCCCGACTTGAAAAGCAAAATCACGGAGCACCGTGAAATTTACAGCGGTTAAGAGAAAGTAAAACCCAGGTTAGGTCCAGTACGGCTTTTCACGAACTGGAAATAAAGACCATTGGCCCCTACAGGGTCTTTTTGTTTCTTGTCTGGGTGGAGTTCTTGCACATAGCAGTTTCCAAGCCTTCTTTTGTTCAGACGTAAAATGTGAGAATGACCTGACTTTACTGCAGTTGGCATTCTAAATAAAATGTGGACAGAATACCAAACATGCTTTTCTAAAGTCAGTGTAGCTCCCAGTGGTTCTGCCTACCCCTCAGGAGGCAGCCCTGCAGAGCTGAGAACCTGACGGAGAGTTCAAGCCGAGCCTAGTGTGCAGGGAGTGAGGAAGGCTCCGGCCATGGCTCCTGGGAGCAAGTAGCAGGCCTCCACCCCAAACATGCCAGAAAATAAAATTTCAGAGGGACCCTGAAGGAAGGACTAGCCCTTCGAGGACAGGAGGGCAGCACGGCACACAAGGTCATTACCTAGGGGAAGACCCATGGTGGGTCATAAGGTCGGTTTAGTGACCCTGGACCCACAACTGAGAACAAAAAGCACAGCATCCGTGTGAGCCGTGTGTCATGAGGGTAAGTGTCGAATGTGAAACCGTTATACAAACATGTATTCTGTGAAACCGATGTGACTTGATATCAAAACCACATAAAGATAGTAACAGGAATATAAAACCACAGACCAATACCTGACATGAACAAACCTGCAAAAATTCTTGATAGAATCTTTACAAATTGAATCCAACAAGATTTCTGAAAAGGAATAATAGGTCACGACCAAGTAGATCTTATTCCAGTGACACGAGGGTTGTTTACATTTGAAAATCAACCAACGTCATTTACTGTATTTCAACCAACATCATTTACTGTATTAACAGGCCAAAAAGGAAAAAAAAAAAAAGCGTTCACCAACTCTAACATCCATTTCTAGTAAAATCTCTGCAAGCCGTGAATGGAAGGGAACTTCCTCAACCTGATACAGGGCATCTATGAAATCACTACAGCCAGCATCATAATTACCAGTACGAGACTGAGTGTTTTCCCCTAGGTTAGGAAAAAGGCAAAGACCTCCACCATCGCTACTTGTATTCAACATTGTGCTGGAGGCTCTACTCGGCGCAAGAAAGCAAGCAGAAGGGAAGGCATCCAGACTGAGAGAGAAGAAGTGTAGCTGTCTTTCCTTGCAGACAACGTGACGATCTATGTAGAAAAGCCTATGGAATCTATAAAAAAGCTACCAAGGGACTCACCAAGGTCACGGAATAGAAGAACAGCATTCAAATATCACTGTATCCTATACGCTAGCAACGAACTTGTGCACATTGTGGTTAAAATACAATACCATTTGCAATCACTCAAAAATATGCCTAGGTATAAATTTAACAAAACACGTATAGGACATATATGTTGGATATCATACTGAGTATTTTCCTTAAAAATCGTCTGTGCTCTGCCTACTCATCCCTCCCTCCCTTGCCCCCTGGAAGCCACTGATCTTTGTGTTTGCATAATTTTGCTTTTTCCGGAATGTCATAGAGTTGGCATCATGCAGTGTGTAGCCTTTTCTGATTGGCTTCTTTCACTGAGTGATATGCATTTAAGGTTCCTCTCTGTCTTCTCATGGCCTGACAGCTCATTCCTTCTTAGCCCTGAATGATATCTGCGGTCTGGATGGTCCACAGTGTATTTATTAATCACCTACCGAGGGGTATCTTGGTTGCTTCTGAATTTTGGCGATTATGAATAAAGCCACCATAAACATCCACGTGCAGGTTTTTGTGTGGGCATGAGTTTTCTACTTCTTTGGACAAATACCAACGAGTGTGGTTGTGGATCGTATTACAAGAGTTTTGTGAGAAACCACCAAACTGTCTTCCCAAGGGGCTGCCCCATTTCGTGCTCCCGCCAGCAGTGGATGAAGAATTCCTGCTGCTTCACATCCTCGCCAGCCTTGGGTGTCAGCGTTCTGGATTTCGGTCGTTCTGATAGATGTGCTTGACAGCCTTTTGCAGACTCGATCACAGCACCAGCTAGATGGCTGCAACTTGCAGGGCTGGGCAGTGTCTTCCAGGATACAGCATATGCTCTAAGTCAGCAACCTGTTTATGGTGCTCCTTCTGCACAGCTGGGATTCATGGACCTGAGAATCAAGGGGTGGAAATGGGGTGGCTCCTTTCACTGTTCCCTCTCCTGATCCACGAGCTGAATCTCTGCTGTCTGTTCCCACAAGTTCTGCTTCTAGAAAGCTCAGTTCAAGGGGAAGAGAGCCCCGTCCAGTGACGCAGTGATTGGGCTGTGGGCTGGGGCAGCCACCTGGCCACGTGGGACCCTTCGTGCCAGTGAGCCAACGGGTAAAGAACAGAGACTGTACTGGCCAGGCTGATCAGGCCTGCCTGTCAAGGGGCAGAGGGCCCGAGGACATGCCTGGAATGCAGGAGGATTCCCCGGGGCGCCTCGTAGTACCCCCAAGTCCTGTGATTGGTCAGTGCAAAAGTTCAAGGACGCGATCCAGGCGGGCTTGCTGGGAGTTCAGGCCCATCAGGAAGGAAGCTTTGGGGCTCCCACCAGGCGGGGAGTGCCAGCCAGGGAGTGCAGACTGGATGGTGCAGAACGGCCCGTGGGCAGCTGCAGAAGTGAGGACCACAGCAGCTGGGGCTGACCTTACCCCTGCCACCAAGCTGCAACCCCGAGTGTGAGCTGGCGGAGAACACCGGGAGGGACTGTCTCCTCCTGGGCATGCGCGCGTTTTCAGGATGGCTGCATCCAGTTAGGTGGGGGCATGACTTTGTCATTGGCTTTGTTTAGAAAATAGGGTTTAAAGGGTGCTGTGAGAAAGGCTTGGGAGGTGTGCTGAGGCCGTCCTGGGGGCCGTGCTGGGGGCCATGATGGCGGGGCAGGATGCCTCTGGCTCTTGCTGGGCCACTTTGGTCAGCATCCCCCTTCCACATGGTTAAGGGGATTACCAGAGGCACTTTTGCTTGAGATCTGGAGGCCAGGAGGGCAACGGGGCCACGTGTGGATGGAGGGGACTTCGGGAGGTCTCCTGGTTTGGGCACTGTAAATATTTGCTTACAGATATATATTTTTTAATGTAATGGTTTTTATTTTTTTTTTAAGATTTAATTTATTTATTTGACAGAGAGAGCAAGCACAAGCAGGGGGAGGGGCAGAGGGAGAAGCAGGCTCCCTGCTGAGCAGGGAGCCCCGACATGCAGCTCAATCTTGGGACCCTGGGATCGTGACCTGAGCTGAAGGCAGATGCTTCACCGACTGAGCCACCCAGGCGCCCCTGCTTACAGATTTTTGTGTGTGCACAGATCCTCTTCTGTTTAGGGCCGTTTCCCAACCTTTGAACACTGGTGACTCCCGGAGAAACCCTTCCAGACTTACGTTCCTCAACTCCCTTCCTCTGCTAGGACATTTTAGTGCCTCTGATGGGCCACGTGTGTGTGTGTGTGTGTGTGTGCTGGGCCCTTCGGAAGGCCACATACCATTGCAATAGCTATGATCGGTACCCCCAGAACCAACTCTGGCCCCCTTGCGGGTGACCTTGCCCTGTGGCTAATGCATGCTTTGGGGGGAAATGTCTAGTGGGGCGATTGAAGTCACTGGTCAGAAACTGTCAAGTCTCGCAGGGGCGGGTGTGGTTGCACCTGCCCTTCCTACTGGTGGTGCGTGAAGGCGCCAGGGTCCTGACATGCCGTGCTGACCCACACTGTGTGTCTACGGTGGCTCAATCCCTCCTCTGTTTTTACCGGCAGTCCCGGATTTGTTCCCTTGGAGCTAGGGGTGGCCGTACGACACAGCGCGACCAACAAGATCTAACCAGAAGTTGTGAACAGGGAGCCGATGGGGCAGGTATGCCCTGCGAGGCTCTATTCCTCCTGCTGGCTTCCTCCTACAACAGGGAGGGGATGATGTGATGCCTGCGGGGGCAGCCTTCTTGCAGCCCTGAGGACAAAGGGACCGGCTGAGGACAGGCTGTCAGCGACACTGAGGCCACTCTACCCCTTGGGACTGCCTGCCTCTAGGTTCCCGTGAGGCATAAGACAAAACTCTGTAGAATCTCTGTTCATTGGCGTTTCCTAAATGTATTTCCCTGGTGATACAGCCCTGAGCATCAGCAACGCAAGCACAGAAAAAAGGGGCCAGAAATACCATTAGGAATGCCTATTTCCGGACCACGGCTTTTGCCCCCAGGGCGGTTGGGGGGGCAGCGGGGCAGATCTTGGTTTGCTGAATATGCTGCTTTCATTTCCTGTTCTCCTGGGTGGACACTTAGGACCCCACAGACCTACAGGGAGCATTAATTCTCTGCAAACTAGAAGGATATGAACCCTTCGAACAATGCGAAAAACATGAATAATGCTTTTAATACTTGATGCCTTTGGGAATGGCCCAGGATAAAACAAATGAAAAAAAGACACAAGAATGTATAGAATCCCAATTTTGTGAAAGAAAAATAGAGGGGAAGAAGATTCAGGGAAAATAGGCAAATGTTACCAGCAGTTACTGCTGGGTGTCCAGTCATGGGGTGTCTCGGTGCTCCTGTCTTCCCCCCAGGGTCCTATGGTGAGCGCCTACCGCACTGTCCCAAGGAGACCCAGCAGTCGGGGCCGTCCCTGCCTCCCCTCCGAGGGGCCCCCGTCGGGCTTGCCCGCAGGGACGCGTGCTTCTCTCCGCCTCCCGCACAGTCCCCGCAGCTGCGCCCCCTACCCGGCCCTGCCTCTAGGTGGGTCCCTGGGCTAGCGGGGGTGCGGTGGAGCTGGGGAGCGTGCCAGCCCCTTCCAGCTTCCTGGGAACAGGCTCCTTTCATGCTCCCTCTACTCAGCACAGCCCGGCCGGTGAAGCACCAGGACTGGGGTTCCCACGCCGCTGGCACGCCCGCCAGGCCCCGCAGCCCGAGTCCCAGGGACTGCCCTGCCTGGCCATGTCCTCAAGCTGGACTCCTCACTAGTCGGGTTTCTGGAGAGCCACACACAGCTCGGGGCGCCCTGGATTGTGGGCAACATTGGCTAAATGGGGTCACAGGTTGGAGGGGTGATGGCGTGACAGGTGGCAGGGTGAGGACAGCGCTGCCTGGTGCCGCAGGAAGGTTTCATGGAGCCTCTGAAAGACAGGCTTTGGGATGAACACAAAGCAAGCCAAGCATCTGAGGAGTAGACGATGGACTGAGGATTTTAACGTAGGGCCCAGTTTCCTGACATTTTGGGGAAACCCCTCCGATGGCAGTCTGCAGGCCTGAGGGCTCACGAGTCTGGGAGCCGGGCGCCATGCTCAGCACTCCTTAGCGTCTGTCCTGCACAGCTGGGGTCTTCCGACCTGCAGGGCCTGGGCAGCCAGCAGCGCTCCGTAGAGCGGCCCCCCACCCCCACGGTCAGGGCTGGCCCCTCAGGGTGCCCCGCAAATGAGCAGGCTCCACAGGCTTTTGTTGGCTGCGTGCTCCGCTGGGACGGGGGCCTGTCGTGCCGGAAGGGATGTCTTCGCTTCTGCACGCAGCGGAGTTAGGGGTGCACAAGCTGAGGAGGGGAAGTTCGGGCAAGGGGTCACCAGGTTGAGGGCAGTTATGGGTAGCGGTGACTAGCCCCAGGCCCATGCTGTGCCTACGCCCTAGCCGTGGCCACGTGTCGGTTCTCCTCGGCCTGAAGGCACCGCATCAGCCTACCGGCCACGGCCACGGCCACACTGTCCGCCCCACCACGTGCTCCCTGAGCGGCACCAGGCACTGGGGGGCGCGTCTAGCCACACACGGAGGAGACAGAGGGGTAGGGCGGGTCACCCAACTCGAGGCCGAGTGGGGGGCCCCCGTCCAGCCCCAAAGTCCCAACAGGGAAAAGCGATGGCACACGAGGGACAGAAAACCTTCTGTAGACGTTTATTCTACTTCAAGTAACAAAACCTATGGAGTTGCATGTTTTAATGTACAGTGATATCATACTTTGCAATATAAAATACAATTTACAGAAATTTCTATCAAGTAAACCTAAAGAAACACACTTGATTTTTACATTTGTGTATTTAAATTAGAAAAATTTGTTTTACATGTAAAAAACCCTTCACATCATATTAGATGTTGGAACTCGACGCCACTTCAATGTAATTTAACCTACTGACGCCTGGTCTGGAACCAGTCACACCGAATCACCAAGTTCTCCGTGTTCGTTGGTATCATTTGAACGTTTGTGCTAGGAAGTGAAAAATCTGTAGTGATGTACAATGGAATAGACTCCAAAGAATGAATGAAATTCTCTAATTTTACGCTTGCAAAAGTAAGTTTATGAAAATATAAAAAAATTATGAAAGTGTATTTGTACAGTCAAATAAATTAGCAAGGTTTTCTCTATTTCCCTCTTTGGAAGTACTTGAAAATACGCGACCAGGAGCGGGACGCCGTTTTGGGTCAACAGCGTCCCGGTTTGTTGTTCTCGAGCTAGAGCTACTGTCACTGTTTTCTGTCTCAGACTTCACACAAACACTGTTCCATTTTCAATGACAGACACTTTAAAACGCATCACCGGCCAGGGCGACGGTCTGGGGCGGGTGCACTTTCCCTGGGCCACAGGAAGGACTGTGGGGATGGCTGAGTTTCACAAACAAAAATGCTCCTGATTTTATTCAAATCAAAGTCACCCCCCACCCCCGTTTTAAAGTACACTTAATTGGCTTCTTTTCTCACTTTCTTTAAGCTGGTAAAGGTTACACCTTTCTCAATAAATTGCTATTTAAAAAATGCAACAGTTTCTACTCGGACAGATGTAGCTTTTAATCCTGTTTTTGAGAAAAAAAAAACCATGTAAGGTGATATACGAAAACTGAGCAAAACTAAGAAATGTTTTGTTTCCTGGTTGAAATTTGTAATTCACATTTCCTTGTGACAAAAGAAAAACGCGTTTGTAAAAGCTCTTTCTCCCCATCCCCGGGAGGGAGGAACGGAAGGCCTTCTCCCCGCCACCGCCCGCCTGCGCGTGGCCGCAGCTTTTCAGAAACAGAGATACAGAGATGTCAGTAAAGGTACGGCTCTAAGGTCCACGGAAATTCCCTTAAAATTTACTCTGGTCAAGTTACTGGAAAAGATAACTTTATAATCTGAAAAAGCAATATGCTTCTGTAGACACTTTCCCATTTCAGTAATTTTAAATGGAAATACTGAGTTCTTATTTTTTTTTAAAAAGCATCAGAATTGTAAAGATGTGAAATTTTGTAAGAAACCACTATACACAAAATTACAGTAATTTTTGAAGTCCAGAATATTCTATTCTGCATCTAAGTTCGCAGCTCTCTGCAAAACCACGTGCTCTCCACAGCTGGGGCCAGCTCTCCGGGAGGCCGGCTGCGGCCAGAGCAGCCGCGGGGTCTCGTGTGGTCGGCGGGCGGCTGCTAGGTCTGCGCGGCGGGGGCGGCAGCCCGAGGGGCCTCCGCTTTGGGGTCGCGGGCGCCCTCCTTGCTTTTGCTGCGGTCCTTGCGCTCCCGGCCGTGGTCACGGGTCCGGTCACGGCCGCGCTCCCTGCTGCGAGACCGCTCCCGCTCCCGCCTGCGCTCCCGCTCCCGGTTTCGGCTGCGCTCCCGGCTCCGGCCCCACTCGGCCGCCCGCTCCGGCTCCCGCCCCCGGTCCCTGTCTGCACCGCGCTCCCGACTCCGGTCCCACTCGCGCCCGGGGTCCTTGTCGCGGTGACGGCCCCGCTCGTGGCCCCTCTCCCAGTCCCGCTCCCGGCTCCAACGCCGCCCTCGCTCCCGCCGGCGCTCCTCCAGGGCCCTGCCCGGCCGGTTCTCTGGCAGCGCGGCCTCAGGCTCATCCAGAGGCTTTTCCTTGGGCCCGCCTTCAAACCGCTCCCTCGGCCGCCCTTCGAAGGCCTGGCTTCTGTACTCGTGGCCCTTGCCCTCACGGAAATCGGCCTCAGGGCCCTGTGTGGGCGCCTCTTCCCAGCGCTCCGGCCGGTGCGGCGGCGGGTGGCTGGGCAGCTCTAGCAGCGGCCTGGGGCCCGGCTTCAGCCCCGGCGCCGGCGGGCCCTGGAAGTGGAAGCGGGGGGGTGTGGGCTCGCTCTTCTCGGGAAAGGGCACAGACCCTCTGGGTCCGCCAAACGGAAGGGGTGCTGGCGCCCGGGGGTTGGCAAATCTCGGCGGTGAGCTTACCCTCTGCTCCTCGAACTGCTGAGGCTGAATCCCCCTGGGTCCTGGCATGAAATTTGGTGCTTGGCCTCTGGGTCCTTCAAACTGACCAGGATGCGGCCCCCTTGGGCCCACAAAGTGGCCAGGGGGGGGCCCTCTCTGACCGCCAAACTGGGAGGGAGGGGGACCCCCTCGGGGCCCTTTAAACTGTGACAGCAGAGGCCTTCTCTGGCCTCCAAACTGGAAAGGCGCCGTGTTCCTACTCCCCATGAACTGGGCTTGTTCGGGCCCCTCAAACGGAGGGGCAGGGCCGGCCATCTCATCGTATGGGCTGTCCTGGAATTCCCTTTTCTCCCCGTGGGGGTCCTTCCGCTCTTCAAATTGGGGTGGTGCTGCTCCTCTGGGCCCCCCGAGGTGGGAGGGGGAGGGACCCCTGCCGTCCCCGTAGGGAGGGGGCCCATGTGGCCCTGAGAACAAGGAAGGGATGGGCCCCTTCTGGGCCCCGAATCTGGCCGGCGGAGGCCCCCTTGGCCCATCGCTATTAGAAACGATATTCTCTTCTGAAAACGGAGGGACTGGCCCCCTTGGTCCTGGGAAACTGGGGCCATGAAGCCCCGACGTCCCAAAAGCGCGTGGTGCTGGGTCACGTTGGCCCTGAGATGGGGGCGGAGGGGCCCCTCCTCTCTGTCCAGCTGTGGGGAACGTGGCAGCCCCCTCACCGGGTCTGCACTGTGGTTCTCTGTCTCCTTCGGCTTCAACTGCCGGGTGGTCACCTTTTTCAGCAAACTGAACATTTCTCGGATCCTCGTACTGGGTCGAGCCAACCGATTTTTCCTGAGAGGGACACGCTGGGCCTGAGAAAGGGTCCCTCCCTCCAGGAGAGGGGAAACTCTGCCCGTCGTTCTGCAAAGGGAAGCCAGGCTGAAACGCGGTGCTGGGGGGCGTGGGCAACAGCACCTTGCGGGCAGGTCTGGGCATGCTGCCCGAGCCCGCCGAGGGCGGGCCGCCATCTGCCGGTGGCGGTACGGGGCTCAAGGAGCGCTCGTGCTTGGGGCCGTCCGGCTTGGCTGGCAGGGCAGTCTCTGCACCCTCTTCCCGGGCTGTGGGGGGCCTTGAGCCAGCTTCGCTCTCGCAGTGATCCGCGGCCAGGCGCCGGGCCTGCCGGGGGTCCCGACTCTGCCGCGGGTCGCAGCCGGGGCCGGCGGCCGGAGGGGCACCAGGGAGCGCAGCGGGGCGGCTGGCGGCCTGCTGCTCTTGCGGAAACAGCTCGGCCTGGGGCAGGGAGGACTTTGGGGGTGGCGACATGAGTGCCTCGGCCACGGAGAAGTGCGCCATGGAGGCCCCCACGGCGGCCCTCTGCTGCCGTAGCGCGGCTTCCTGCTCCTCCACCTGCCTCTTCTGCTCCTCAATCTGCTTGTTGAGCTCTTCTATCATCTTCTGCTGCTCCACCAGGGAGGGGGCCGCTCCCGGGGCCGCGGGCTCACCAGGCCTCTCCGTGGTGCCGCCCTTCCCGTCCGCACACATCCTGTTGGGCAGGTCGTCGATGGCCACTTTGGCTTCTTCTAAAATGGTCTCATCTTCTGGGTCATAGGCCACCTCCTCCCGCTCGGCGGTCTCGGGGGCCTTCTCTACATCAGGGCGCCTCCCACGCTCAAGCTGAGTGTCAAAGGCTCTCTCAGGACCGTACTCCTCTTCGGGGTCATACGGTCTGTCGTCTTCCTCGTCCTCCAGAGCTCTGTCTTTTGAGAACTGACCGAACTGCTGGACAATTGGATCTAGTAAAGGCGCCGCGGGCAGCCCATCGGCCTTGGCTTTGGAGTCTGGGTGGGAGGCTGGGGCGGACTCCATGGGCTCTCTGGCAGGGGGGTCAAATGACTTCTTCTTCCCAAACAGGGTCTGCAGGATGTGCTCCAGGGGCGAGGCTGTTTTCGGGGCGGAGGAATTGGCAGAGGCAGCGGCCACCGGAACAGCCACTGCGGGGGCTGAGGGGACGCTGCTCGTGGCTCCCGGTTTGAGCGAGGACAGGATCTTCAACACAGAGGACGAGGCTGGCGCAGCAGGAGGCTCCGGCAGCGGGGGCGGCGGTGGAGGAGTCCCTGGGGGTGTGGTGCTGACCGCCATGTCCCCGGAGCCCGCCTGGGACTTGGGGGGCTTCCTCTCAGACTGCGGGGCCGCGGGCACTTTGGGATAGACTGGAACCTCCGTTTCTTCTTGGGTCTGAGGGCGGATCCGCTTCTCCTCTACCTTCTCTAATTCTCCAGCATTTGAAGGACGTTTTATTCTCTGACAGATTACTAACCCAAGGATTATGTTGGGACGTGGTGACTCAAGACCTGAAAAACAAAATATTTGTGCAAATTTTAGAACCTAACTTCAGCCTTTGTTCCTCAGATGCAAACCCTATTGAGGGTTGTAGTGGAAGAAACTCACTGGCAAAGTAAAATCAAGTGTTTGAAGAGTTTACTGCAAAAGACTGCGGAGCCCCGACCACAGAGCCCAGGGCCCAGCTCACGCGTAAATTCACCCGATTGTCACAATTTACGTTATAGATCTAAACACCAGATATACTGCTAAAGCAGCCGCAGGAGAGAGGAGGTGGGGAAGGCCATTATGCAAATATCAACATCTGCTAACCTACAGGGAGTGAGGCAAGGTGCACTAGGAGGGTTTTTCAACAAGATCTTAGCTGTGTTCTTTTATTTGCCTCTTGGTAACACATCAGAAAGGCAAGAGCCTGTCCTGTCTTAACTGAGGATTTGCTCTACAGAAATGAAGCTGAAGGTTCGATCAGGGGGCCAGTCCGACAACTTGGTTACGACGCTCACCTCCGCACATGCCATTAGGTAAGTTCACTAGCTGCTGGTGTCCATGTCACAGTGAATGGGAAGGACGGTGCTGACTGAAATGGCTAACATAAATGTTCTTCTCGGTTTAGAAAGGCACTCAGTTAACAAGAGCTAAGTAGTGCTCACGGTCCCTGTAAGCACAGGACGGCGCTGAGACACGAGGGCAGGGTGTTCAGGAAACTGGCCACGCGGAAGACCCTGGGGTTTCTGGGCACAGGACAGCTCTTAAACATAATCATTTCTTAAATAAAAAAAGATTATTCCATTCTGAATCGTACATCAGGAGTGTTAATATTTCAATAATGATTCTCCACCCCACGCTCATAATAAATCCAGAACACCAAAAGAGGAACAAAAAAACCCAAGTCACAAAACAGTAATTTTAGGGAGAAATGATATGCAAAAATTTGCCAATAGCGTAAGATACTTAAAATCAAATTGTATGAATTCACCTGATACGTTGTTGCTGTAGTATATAGGCATTTATGCTGCCTGTATACGGCTTTCACTTACTGAAAATCAGTAGTTTTCCCATTCTTTTTGGTTTTAAAGATGATCACAAGTCAAATAGTTGTTTTGGGACACCATTATATAATTCCAAAATGTCTGTCAATCTTCCCAAATTCCAATAGAGCTGGGTTGACAGGCGGAGCACACGAGGGTGGAAGATGGCCCATCCAGCCCCCGAGGAGGAAAATCAGGTATGCCAGAGCGCGGTGGGGAGACGGAGGCTCTGCGCACACAACCTAGTGCTACCCTCCCTCCCCCCATCGGGAAGGGCCTGCTTCACAGGCTCGTGTGTGAGAGCGGGATGCCCATGGACCTAACACACCAGGACCTGAACACCACCTTCATTAGAGACCCGGCTTCCAGAACATTCTGTCCCTGGCCCCCCCCCCCCCCCCGCCCAGTGCTGTGTATCCAGGAAAGGAAGAGCCTGGCAAAGGAGGGAATAGAGACTGGAAGGTCAGGCAGCCCACCCTGAGTGTCCTATCCGAATGTTTCTGCTCAGCAGACGTGAAAGGTAATCTATCAAGTTCATTCCCTAATTAACATGAGTTAAGGGTATTTTAACTTCGAATGACATCTCTCTTACTCTAACAGCCATTTACTGAACATTTGCTTACTCAGATCCAGTTTTGGGTATGATCAATTGCTGAAATGGCTCTCTCGTGGCCATTCTGGACCGAGTGTCTGGTGCCTGGCTCTCCCTGAGGAACCTGACACGCGAGCCACTCAGCCGCGTGGGTGGGTGGGTGGGTGGGTGGGCGTGAGCAAGGGCTGGGGAGCCTTGTGGAGGGGAAGTCCCCACGACTGCACTCAACGCAGAGGGCTGTGCCCCTCTTAAGGAAAAGCCCAACTCCTGGCGCACCAACGTCAAGGCTTGTGGCTGGGGGTCAAGTCTCAGGTCAGTAAGCTGTGCGTGACGGGCAAGTCACGGTGTTAAACCCAGGAAGACCTGGTCTGGGGTCTGGTGAAGTGTGCCCTTCCAACTAAAACTCCCCGACAGTTTCACGGGCTGACTGGAGAAAACAATCACTACACCCTCACCTCGGCAACGCTCTGTAGGTTCCAACCTCTGCTGTCCTAGTCATCACAGGCAAGATGGTTAAATTA
Organism: Mirounga leonina; assembly: GCF_011800145.1. NCBI lineage: Eukaryota > Metazoa > Chordata > Mammalia > Carnivora > Phocidae > Mirounga > Mirounga leonina. The sequence goes on from NW_023270490.1 coordinate 11,718,140, forward strand.
CTCAGTATTTACATCTGTTCTGACAGCAGCGAGCTCTCTGGACATTGGCATCTAATTAAGTAGCGTTCAGCTCTCAACTACCTCATCTGCACAGATCTGTAAGTGATCTAACGAAGTTCCAGACTCGTAGTTCCAGTTTTGAATTTCGCCAAGATTTTAAATTTAAACTGGGTGGTCACAAAAATGCACACGTCTGTTTTGAAGTAGTCAGATCTTATCATCTGAATTGTGTGTTCATGTTATGGTTGCACAAATATCTGGAATGTAACTAGCACCTTGGCAGTAACTGACATTTGTGGAACAATAAAATTCACTGATCTGTCTCGGGCCTTAGGATCCACCTTTACTGAGATGAGGGTGCGCCCGACTCGACCCTGCCCTCTGCTGCCACAGGGCAGGTGGCAGGCAGGGTGACCTTGGGCAAGAGCAAACGGGTGCCCACACTTGGGGAGGCAGTAGAGGGCCGGCTCTCCTCCAGAACGTCCCACTCCCAGCCAGGGCCCCCTGCAGGCCTGCCCGCTGCCAAGTGCTCCCCTGGAGAGGACAGGGTGTCCGAGCAGGTGCAGCAGCGGCCGTGGCCACACCGGCTGCAGCGTGGAGACCAAGGGCTCCAGCCCAGGGCACAGGGCTGCTCCTCTGCTTTTGCAAAATTCCTCCCTCTGTCCATCGTTAGAAGCAGAGATGCTTACTTACCCACCGCCCTTTTGAGGGATGTTAAGTTTGTTAATTCATAAAGCCGATGAAAACAAGCAACTAGGTGGGTGGGAGACTGCAACAGGAGCTGCAGCTAGGGGTGCCATTCTCCATTTCCAGAGGAGTGATCACTCGGAACAAGGGTGTCAGCACCCACCCGCTCCGAAATGCCGGAGCAGATGTGTCTTCAGGGGACTGCGTGGGTCGCACAAGCCTCTGTGGTTGTAGGCAGTATGCAGGCATCCCCGAATGTTCTCAGTGGAAGGTCTCTAGCCTCAAGTCTCCACGGCTGGAATCAGACCCGTACAGAAAAAGTGGGCAAACCCAGGGACTGGGGACATCTGCCCCGCCGTGTGCCAACAGACTTCCTGACACCAGACCCGAGCCAGGTTTTGTGTTCCTGCGTGTGAGCGGCAGGGAGGCCAGGGAAGGTGAAGGGGCTGGGAGCATGGCCCTGGGCCGCCCCAAGCACCTCAAGCCTGACACAGCATGGGACAAAACTTTGTTTTAAACTACCTGAAAGCGGACTCCCGAACCCAAAACTACCAAAATGCTCTTACCCCCAAATCTATCTGGCACTCTATTTTTTTAAAATGAAAACTCTTATAGTCTGAATCCATCAAAACAAAATTTTCACTCCTGCTAAACAGAAACTGTGTGGGAGTTAACAGGCCATAGTTCTGAAGTATGACTTGCCTAGAAAGAGACTTGGCAAATACAGGGGAGACACCACATACCTCCCCCAACCCTGCACCCCCACCGCACACACGCATAACACACACGCACACACACGCGCCTCTCCCTCTTTCCAATTTTGAATCCCTAAGACCCGTACAAAGCCACTGGGCCCAGCGCGCGTTTCAGGTAAAAGGAGAGCGTTGTCTGTCTTCGTCCGGGCTACACGCCCAAAGGGGGGGTCGTGTTGGCTTATAAAAAATAAAGGTGGAGACTTTCGTCCTCCATCCCAGTGGGCCTGTAACAGGTGCCAAGAGCTACCAAATGGTTCAAATTCAAACAAACAGTGACCAGTTTCCATGAAATATTTTTATTGATTTCGAAGAAGAAAGTGGTACATTGAATTCAATACCATACTTGACTTTGAGAACGTGGGCACAGCCATGACTCTTTCTCACACACACACGCACACAGGAAAACTGAGGAGCGCTTACCTGGCAGGGCTGCACCTCACAGAAGTTTCCAGCTAGTTAGAAAGCAGTTAGAGTGAATGCAGAAGACGGCACCGTGGGTTTACAGGGTTCATGGAAACCGCCCTCCGCACTAAGCACCCGGCAGGCGGACTCCCTGCCCTCCCTCCCCACCCCCCTCCCCGTGCGTACCCTGGAAGCCCACCACCACTCCACAGGTGCTCCAGGCTGGAGCCTGCGCCCTACCGAGTCCCTCGGTCCCGGCCTGCCGGGGTCACAGGGGGCCGTAAGATGAACGTCCAACGTCAGCTGGATCAGAAACTCGGGCTTTCCAGGTGTCTTCTGAAACTGTGCCGTCAGGTTATTAAGAATGACACGTGGGACAGAGCAAGACAACCTGGTATTTCTAATGGACAAATCCTACAAATTCACACGGACGAAAACGTCCTCAGAGAAGCTGAGCGTGCTCTGGGTGTGTCCTGACACGCTGCGTGGACACCTGGTGTGTGGGCCGAGGAGCGGCCACGTGTGGACACACGCTCCATGTTTACTGTCAGGAGCCCGACGCTGGGGAAACACTCAGCACTGGCCGAGGGGCAGGCGCATGCGGAGTCCCCCGGTTAGGAGCCTTCTGTGTCCTGCTTCTCAAGTGTGGACAGCAGGAGTCTGGGGAGAATCCCACATGGACGACATCTACGGGGCCCGCGAGTCCAGGAGGTGAGGGCACCTGTAGCTTTTCTCCACCAACCGAGCTTCAGGGAGAGCCGGTCACGCCCTTCTGCAACACCCTCCCCGCCTCCTGCTCACACAGCAGGCCCCTCACCCAGACCGGTGGCTTGCCGGAGCCGGAGTCCCGTGTCCGCCGAGGCCTGCGCTTCGGGTGCCGCGCAGAGACCGAGCGTGACAGACGGGGGAGGTGCAGACCCGGGCACGAGCGACTACGGGGTGTGCGACCTCAGGCAAGCAACAACTGTGGGCAGCGCAGGGGACTCCCCGGGAGAGTGGGCTGTGGTGGGAGTCAAGGGCGCCCCCACCAGGCTTGGGCAGTGCTCGCCGGCTGTTCTGCTGAGGGACGCCACGCTTTCACGGGGGTGCCACGCAGAGACTGACTCTGCGAGGACAGGGACCTCCACGACGGGAGACACACGCCCATGCCCAGCCTTTCACACGCGGCACACACCACGAAACCAGGACACACGGCCAGTTGGATCTAAAGAGCGCCAAGTCACGCTATGGGTACGTGACGCAGGTCAGGCAGAGAACCTGGCCGGGGCTCCAGGTTGTTTACGAGGAAAGTGTATAAAATACACACAGGTCATGATGGCAATAGGGGTATCAGAAGAATAAAAAAATATATGCTAAATACAGTTAAACCTACAAGTCCCTTAAATTACAAAAAATCTTCAAAAGCTTATGAGCACAATTTCACTGATGACTACGTTTCTAAAGCCCTCCCTCCTGTCCTGTATTTACTGTGGATGGAAGTCTGTGGGTCGTCCGGGTAGCCCTTCGGGTGGTGTTGGAGCTTCAGGAGTGCAGGTGGCCGGTCACCGAGCGTGTCCGGGTGGTCAGTGGCCATCACGCTTAGCGGATCTGGCGCGTGCCACCCACCCCACCGCCCTCCTTGTCCCTGTGTCACCCTGGAAGTGTCCCTTGCGACCCCCGCCCCTCTGCCAGCTGGGCTCCCCCCGCCGCGGCTCTGCTGGAGGGTCTCCTCACCTGTCCACTGCAGGGAGCCTGCTCCTGCCTCCGCATCAAGCCCAGCTCCCTGCAGCCCTGACCCAGCGGGACCTCCACACAGGCCTCCGCTTGCTCCCGACAGTGACGTCTCCGGGAAGCTCACCCCCTGCGGACCTCGCAGCTGGGGCGGCGGGAGGAGCTTTAGCCCGGCTTCAGGGAGGCTGCGGATCTCAGCCGCGGCTCTGTGAACACCCAGTGTCTGTGTTACCAGGGAACCCTACGCTTCTGCTTACGCTACATCCTCCTTACGAGCTTCTATGCTGGTGACTGACTGGAGGCTCTTCACAGGGCCTGGGAGGCCAGCTTCTTCCTCTTCACCCTCGGGGACTCAGGACGGTCATCCGGGGAGCGGGCCAGCACGCTGCACACAGCTGCTCGCCAAGAACCTCCAGCAAGGTTCTTTCTGCCACCCGCTAGGGGGCGTCTCTTCACCCCAAGGGTTCGCGAGAGGACCCCCTCAAGTCCTTTCCTTTTAAACTGTACTCGGCATTAAGGTGACTCGCTGGAGTGTGCTGGCAGCTATCTACCCCCCCCAGTTACGGATACCAGCCCACAGCACTGCGGGCCGGCTTCTGACACGTAGGGACCAACCGAGCCCGGCTCAAGCGCTAAGAACACACTCCAGTCGGGACCCGGACGTGCGTGGGGGTGGCGCGCCCTGGCCCGAGCAGCCCTGCTGGGCCCAGCTGCGGTTTAGGTGCGGTGAGTACGGCATGCGGCTGCGGCGGGAACACTGGCCGGGACTGGCGACAGGGCCAGGGCCACAGAGGTGCCAGGTCTAGGCAGCGCCAGCAAGGGCCTGGCGTTCAGCCGTGGCTCGAGAACAACAAAGCACCTCGGGAGCGTTCACCGTGCGTTCTCCGGTGTCTCCGTCCTTCGGGGACTTCATGACCAAGGAGACACTTCAATGTGGGCATCTTCTGCCAGCTGCGTACTCAGTCACGTGGACTTCTCAGGGCTTAACAGGAGTGGGCCCCTCACACACCATGTCCCCTTTGGAATCACCCTCAACCCCTTGACACATCTGAGCTTTTTTTTTTTTTAAAGAATTTGTAAATAATCTTCTAAAAGCACCGCTTTCTAAGGAATGAACAAACACAGAATAGCTTTCCTGTATCTCTTGCCTGGCATCTGCCCACCCCGGAGCTGCGGGGCAAGCACAAGCATCCCCCAAGCCCGCTGTGAGGATCACCTTCCTGTCCGGCCCTTTTCTGGCCTCCACTGACCTGAGGCCATGACCAGCTGGCTGGACGCTGTGGGATTTTCCCCTCTTCATGTCACTTTTCTAAGACAATTCATGCCAACAGTAAGGGCATTTCTAGCGCCGCCCTCCGGTATCCCAGAAGCCGAGCTCTAGAGCTAAACGGGGCTCCATCTGCACTCCTCGTTCCTGCTGCTAGAAAGCCACGGTCTGGGTGAGGTGGCAGATCTGCCCGCGTGGTGTTGGCAGGAAAGGGACGTGTGGGGTCAGGTGTGCACAGTCACCACTCACAAAGTTGGCGCTTACCTGGTCCCTCAAAGGGCAAGAGTTTGGATGGAATGGGGTCCTTAGCACTCAGTGGGATCAGGTAGAGGTCCTTGACGTGCCTGCTGTTATTAGCTACAACGCCAAAGCGGCCACGGCTGCTGAAATAGGAGTAGAGAGAGATATAGGCCACCTCCTCCTCCTCGGTCGCGGGGTGGAATCGGATCAAACACAGCTCCTGCAGCACAGAGACAGGGCGAGAGAGCGTTGGCCCGCGGCTGCTCGGAGCAGGCATCCCGCTCAGCTTCCACCTAAACCTCAAAGGCCGTCTGAAACGAGAGAAACGAGCGCTTCTCGGCCCGGTCCCCACAGTCCTGCCGTCACCCGGCGCATCAGGCTGATGGAGTGGGAGGGACAGCAGGGGCCCCAGCATCGGGCTGCTGGACTCAAACCTTGGTTTCGGCGGCAATCTCCTGAAGACCACTTCTACTCCTAGCCCCGCTATTCCCGAAACAGCCCTTCCTGTGTGTCCCTGGACCACATGTCATCCGCTGCGGTGCTGGCCTAGAGCAGAGTCTGACGCGGACTGTGAGGACAGTGGTCCCGATCACCTGGCTGCGTGACCTACACAAGAGCCGAGTGCGGCTCCGTAACGGGAAGGCTCAACGAGACCAGAGGGTCTGAGCCCCACGTGCGCCTGAGGAAAACCGCAGCCCTTCCCCATGCACGCATGCCCAGCTGTGGCTGCAACTCCGGGGCTCAGAGCCTCCAGACCCAGGGCCCGGGCCTTGCGGGAGCCAGGTCACCTTCCGGCCCCTGCCAGCTCCCTCAGTCACAGAAACAATGGGGAGACATGGTGCCTGTGTTTCTCACCGACCCTGAACCGCACACACATTGATGTAAATTGTAATAAACCTGCCATTACCGTGTTACCCAAACACACAGTTATCCCGCTGTCAATGTCATTTTAAACATTTACCTGGCAACACTTAATAACTTATAGGCTGACGTGGCAAGTACTAACCCATCAAGAAAGACTTGCATTTACACAAACGCCTTCCTCCACGGGTGCAGAGATTAGACTATGGCAGGTACCTTAGACACAGAAGATTTGAGTTTGCCGACATAATCCCAAACTGTTCTGGGTGTGATCCTTCCACCAATGTGAATCGTGTCCGGCAGGTCCTAAACAAAACGTACTTTGGGTAAATGACCAGTAAAACTGCAGCACTTTAGACTGACGTAGTAATTTCAAGGCACCAAGCTACCCGAGATTCAAGAAGACCACAACTCCTCCACAGAAAATGGTTAACACTAGCACTAAATATTGGTTGGTTAGCATCCAGGATTACGGGTCCCCAGGCATGAGCACAGCATGATGGCCTTCTGCCAAACGGGAATATGTTTTGCAGAACATTTCTAGGTTATCTGTTGCGAATGTGTACGCAAAGCAAGGACTCGGACACGATCCGGAAGCGACTTACTTCTGCTCGCTAAGGTTGTGCGTACTAGTGCTGTTCACACTGATTTTGGGACAGTGAAGAGCTGTGGTGTGTCCACACCAAGACAGTCACACGTGCCTTGCCCCGCCTTCAGCCAGCAATGCACACACACTGGCTCAATGCCCTCGCTGAACAGAGGGAGGAGGAAAACGACCCAAGCTTTTTCATAAATGTTGGGACACTTCTCATCTGAATTTCTACCAGTGTCCAAACCGCTTAACCTGCTGACTCATGATAGCAGGTTCTACGGTGCCTTCAGAGCGCGCATGCATCCGGACCCTCTGCTGGAAGGCTGCCACACACCTGACCCCGACACTGGGTAGAACAGCTAGCTAAGGAAGACGCACGCACACACACACACGCTCTCACTCTCAGCTCTAACCTCACTGAGATAGTCACAGCACCCCGACACGGGATACGCCTTAGTGACAAATTTCGCTACACTCTGCATGTTAATAAATCCTTTCCAAATGGTGCTGAGTCGAGACAAAAAGAGGGTTGTATCTCCTTCTGGAGGGGACCTTGACTCGGAGAGGCTGTAAAACAAAACCAGAGAAAACAGATCAATCTTTCTCTCTGCTCAATTTCCAAAGTACAGAGATTTTATGGAATTATAAAGGCAAGACTAAATTCCTGCAAGTTTTGGTAGCTTTTTCAAATCAGCTGCTTTAACCATAATGCCATGGACATTCTGGTCAAGAAAAAATAAACTGAACAGGCAACAAACCTGAATGACCGTAAGACCACATTTCAGTTTTCAAGATGCGTGTTTAAAATAAGGACCAGGCATGCTAAAGCCAGGCCTCCTCATGCCCCTGCAAACTATCAGAGGGCAGCTGTACTCCGGGTGGCTCGGAGCTGAACGACAGGACCCCCCCACCGCCCGTTCCTTCGGCTGATCCACGGGAAATGGAACCCACGGCCTGTTCGTGTGGCACATGTACCGCACCTGACGCGCGGCGGCGCCACCGGCACGAGGTATCTGGGCTCAGGGGACGAGGACGGCTTAGCTAGTATGGACTTGGGCACCGTCACCGAGGTCACGGTGGGCTTCAGGACGTCTTGTCGGGGTTCCGCTGGGTGGGCACCGTCTGGGCGGGCTGCTGCAGGGGCCGTGACTGTACACGACCCGCTAGACGCAGTCCTGGGGTCTCGGCCGGACACCGTGACCGTGGTGAGCACCGGGCCCCCACATGTCGCTGGGCAGGAGGGGCCTTCCAGGGCGGAGGATTCTGGGTGGCTGTCTCCTGGCGGCACGGGGAAATACTTTCTCTCCGGGTGCGTGTGAGAAGCACTTTCTAGGTCTGGCTCAGAGGCCTTTTCGGGCAGAGTTTCTGGTATCGCTTCGTCAGCTGAGCTAAGAACTGGCTCAGAGAGAGAGGTCTCGTGCTTGGAGTTTGACTCTTCCTTCTGAGAAGCTGACAACTTTTGTTTTTTTGGAGGTGGCTCATCTTCTGATGAGGGAACCTGACCTGAAGAACATGAGGAAGGCCTTCCTGAGAAATCCACACATTCAAGAGCACAGCTTGCCCCCCAGTAGATAATTTCTTATAAGAATAAGAAAATGCAACATTTTAAGATTTTATTTACTTGAGAAAGTGAGCGAGCGAGGGAGAGCGAGCAGAAGCGGAGGGAGAGGCAGAGGGAGAAGCAGGCTTCCCGCGGAGCAGGGAGCCCGATGCGGGGCTCGATCCCGGGACCCCGCGACCACGACCTGAGTCGAAGGCAGACGCTGAACCGACCGAACCACCCAGGCGCCCCAGAAGCAACATTATAGAGACTAACGCCATGCACTTCAGAAAGGACGATCACGATTCGGAGGATCGGTGACTGAGGCAAAAGGAAACGAAGCCTCAGCTCCGAAGGTTCGTGCCCCAGACTGCGCTCACCTGTGCAGATTTTGCAGTTGAGGTCAAACAGATGAGCCCGGTGCTGACCCGTGGTGTCCTTCAGCATGCTGCTGAAGACGTCCAGGAGGGGTGCGGTGCTCTTCTCCGGCATGGCCCGCACCAACTCCTGCTGCTCCTGCAGGGCGAAGAGGGGACAGCTGAGCAGGTCACGCGTCCCTCCGTCTCCACGGCAACAGCACAGAAGCTGCCAGGCTAGGAACAGCCACTGGCACAAAGATGAGGAGGGCGGCCGCTGCGTACAGCGCTTGTCACAAGCTCAGGGTCCTGCCCGATAACTCAGAGACCCAAGTACGCTGGGAAGATTACTTTCATTCCATTCTCGTTCGTTCCCCAAGTCCCCAAGGCTTACGTCGGAGTCGGACACGGGTGGAGAGTCCTCCATGTCGGGCACAGGGTCCTGTTTAGTGGCGGTCTTCTTGTTCTCACTGTGCAGCTTATTTCTGGACTCCATCACCTGAGACGAAAAGGGCACAGAGCATGAAACCTTGTTCAGGGGGCCTTGCTCGTGCCTCGCCCTTCAGCTGACGCCCTGGAGACCCAGAAGGCCCAGCACCGAGCGCCACCCCCCACGGCACTCACGGGCTTGGTTGGCCGCTCCCTCCACGTGGACAGCTCTTTGGACACCAGCTCTTCCGGCTTCATTCTCACAAGTTTTGCCAAAGAGATTTCCTCACGCAGAACACGATGGAAGAGCCCCTATAAACACACATCTTTAGTTCGCTTGCTCAGAAACACTTGGGTGTCTGCCTCTAAGACACCAGAGAGAATACAAGAAAACCACAGCAGCGTGAGAAGCCTCCACCAGAAGCCCAGCGGCAGCGGACGGAAGCCTGACGCACAGGACCGAGCCCAGCAGGGGCCAGACACCGCCAGCACGAGTCGGCCAGCTGCCCTCGTGCACCACGCCGCACCGACTCTGCCAAAAAGACCTCAGAGAGAATCAACTCAAAAAGGTACAGAGTTAGGAATAAAGGTAGCAAGAAATAGCTTCTTCCACGAGGTTACCATGATGAGACAGGAAGTGAGACTCTGCTTCGCAGCACATGGAAGAGTTCGTGAGGCCGTCGGACAGGAGGCCCGAAGATGGCGAGCCCCGGAGGGCGAGAGGCAGGGGACCCACACCGGGCAAGTGGCTAATGCTTTCCCAGGAACTCTCCTTTCAACCCCACTGGAGGCGCACTGCCCACCCACGGCTGCTGGGAGGACTCAGGCCCTCCCACCATGCGAGCACACAGCACCTGCCCAAGTGGGGAGCACCGCAGGGCATGTTCAAGACCACTCATCGTTGCTCTAAGGAAGCCCCGATCGGGGGGCTCGCTCAACGAGGGGATGGTAAGAAGGCCGAAAAGGCTGTCTGAAGCCCAAATACAGAGATACTCATACGCTTAAGAATCTGGATGTTACTTTGGAGCCAAGGAAATGTTACGAACGTAACTTCACAGCCATGTTTAGGAGAGAAGCAGCTGGCGAGACCAGGCCGGGCCTGAGAGTGTGTGTGCGAACCCGCACCCCGAGCCCAGGGAAGGTGTGACGGCGGCCCTCTGGCTTGCACTGCAAGGACGAGAACTTCCAGATGCCGTGTCCCGATGAACGCTGTGAGGTGTGCCTGGGAGACCCCGAGAGCCGGCAAGCCCTGCTCTGGGCCGTCTGCACACACCTGGTTTTTGGGGTCCTTGAGGTTGAACATGATGCTGCGGTATTTGCTCTTGTAGCGGTTATCTGTGACTTGGAACAGGTTAAACATCTCCTTCTCAATGTGGAGGGCGATTTTTCCTACTTCACTTTCTGTCATGATTAAGTCATCACTGTCGTTGACTCTAGAAGGAACAAGAACAGGCCACATGAACCACTGCGCCCAGGGCCTTAAAGCGGGACAGTCACAAAATGATCACACTCAACCACTTTAAGAAATCAAGGAGAACAGCCCACCTTTTCCACAAAATCTCCTTCAAGGAGCGTCTGATATTTTGCCGAATTTGCGAATTTGGCTGCGACAGGGCGGGGTTCGAGGCCCCCAGGCGTCCTGGGGCTGGAGAAGCCAAGGGCACAGAGGCAGCCGCTGGCTTCCGGATGGCCCCCGCCAACGCGGCCGAGCTGGGTAGCTTTTTGGAAGCAGCTGCGGCAGCCCCAGGCGCCAGCGCCGCTCGCTTGGCGGCAGGAGCGCCGGCCGAGGGGGTGGCCGAGAGCCAGGGCCGCTTGGGTCCAGGGCCCTTGAAACCCGAGGGCGACTTCTCGATGGCCGCTTTGGCTGCCGCCGCGTTTGCGAAGGCTGGAGACTTCTTTGGAAGGAGGTTTCTGGGCAGAGGTTGTCTGCTGCCTGCCGAGGGGCCCGCAGGGGCCGTCTTCTTAGGAGCCGTGGTCCTCTCCTCCGCCCGCCTGTCCTCCTTCATGGCTGCAACAAAGATGCGCACACGCTTAGCGAGGCCACGTTACTGTGGGAGAGCAACTTAAAACGATTAAGTCCAGGAAAAAAGTGCTACAATGAAGGGCTGCCACCAATATGGATGACCGTGACCACACCTTATTTCAGAAGAATATGCTTTGCTATAGATTATTATGTTAAACCTTTTACTTCAAGCAACAAACCCTAGTCACGACAAGCTTAATTTAAATCATGAACACAGCTTAAAAGCCGAAGGGCAAACTGCGCATCAATAAAATGACGTGGAAGAGCACTTTCTTTAATAAAGATTTCAAGTGTCAGTTTTTGTAAACACGAATTGAGAAAATCTCAGGACAGGTCAGACAGACACATTCCCCTTAAATGGACGTTCAGCTGCCCCCTGCCCATTCTTGGGGCTTCGGGAGGACGGACCACAGGGCCTGGGGCAGCATGCAGGTGCTCTTTGCTGTCTGGATCAAAGTCCAGTGGAATTGAGGACGTGGATAAAGAGGGAAAGCAGATGGGGATTTGCAGCACAGGGAAGGTCAGTCACTTGACACTCAGAGAGGCTGTGTGACTGGCGGCCCCAAGGACAGCCCTCTGCTTGGACCCCATTTTGGGTAGAACAATAAATTAGCGTTTTTGGTCTAAACAAGGACTGCAGTAGAAAGCTACGTAAGTCAAAACCCCTCAACCTGCACAAAAATCTTTGTGATGCTGGTACTTTTTCTCCAGAGAGAGGATGTAAAGGACTAATTATACCCACACTGTATCAGACCATCTCCATCAAGGTCTCGGGCGAGCAAGACAACGGCTGGGGGCCAGTGCTGCGGCCCCTTGGCCCCAGGGCCAGCGGGGCCTCCAGGGGCAGAGCCGGCCAGGGAGCCATGGCATCTGTGCACACAGCAAGGCCACAGACGGCCACGGCTCTACACCCTGCAGAGGGACAGAGTGAACCAAACAGCAGGCACAGTAAGCAGGCCAGGACACCCCGTGGGGACGCGTCCAGGGTGGCAGTCAAGTCACCGGAAGGACCCCCGGACGAACTCTGTCCCCCAGTACAGGCTTCTCTCAGACTCTGTACTGGGGAGCCTCCCAAACACCAAAACAAGGAGCTTCAACACATGCTCCAGCGATCTTCCAGGTTTTCCCAGGGATTAAAAATCATTCACTCAGTCACCGGTCACTGTTCAAACGAACGAGAGAGAAGGCCTCAATCTGAGGGAAAAGAGGAGATCCTACCCACAGAAGCCCAACCCAATGAACAGTGTCCCCGAGGCCACCATGGTTCCTTGGCCATCTTGGCAGAGGGCCAGAGCCCCTGCTCAAGGTCGTCCCTCCTCGAGCAGCCGGGGAGGCCAGCGCTGCAATGGGAGCTAAAGGCCCTGGCACCTCAACTTTTCCCCACTTTCAGGAGAAACACAACTTCCTCATTTTACGAAGTTTCCAACAATGGCACTCCCACATGGATCCCACCTAGGGACAGTGCTCTGAGTACTTTGCTACCAGGCGTCAATTAGGACTTTAAATCCTGAATCTTCAGCCCACAAAGCCCTCCGACTTCATGCGTCCCGCCCGCCCCTGCCCAAGGTGGCCTGTCCTCCGGAACCTGGGCCTGGCCGGCAGCCTCAGGCCCTCCACCCCCGGAGCAGCTGGCTCCTGCACCACATCCACTCTGCTCCCCATCACCCGTGCCCATGGTCACCAGGGGCCACACCTCTCAACGTCCCGTGTCCCTGGGAGCTGGTGTTTCAAAGAAAACATGTGACAAAGCAATGAGGACGTCTCACAGAGTAAACAATAGGCACGCGGCAGGACCGCGGCAAACAGGTTCCCCCCGAGTACCTCGTCATGTTGCGTGTTTAAGCCTTGGGCTACGGTACCATACCCCAGCATTTAGAAACCACTTTTTACCAGCTCAGATTTGGCTGCAAGGTCCACCTTGCCTGGGGGATGGCTAGTTTGGGGTTAAATCAAACAGATGGCAGTCCCTTTTCTTGAAGAAGCCGGGGCTGGGAGGGATAGGTGGCACAGCAGGGAAAAGGCGCCAGGATGGCAAGGCCCACGGCACGCGGACCTCGAGCAGCCACTGTGAAAAGTGAGGCCCAGAACCAGTTCAGTCCCTGCCCTTCTTGAAGACCAACTCTGCTGAGTGTACTTTAAGAGCACACTTAAAAAGCCAGCCTAAGGCACTTCAGAAACCCCAGTGAGGCTGGTCATGTACAAGACACCTGTGTCCACGACACCAGACATTTAAGTGGCTGCAGATGAAAAATTTAACTTTAAAAGCACTTACTGCAAGGTGTCCCGATCAGAATCTAAGATCAATACTGCCACTGGTCTAACCAGTATTTCCCCATTCAGCAAAAAGCCAAGTGAAGATTATTTTTAGGACATTCCCAAAATACGTGACTGAAGTGATGTTTTATCCACGAATGGTTTAATGGTAAATAAACACAATCTATTTAAAAAGTACAGGATGGCTTTCCTTGACCATCACGTTGCTATCTTATAGAACTAATTGCTACTAGTTATAGTCAACTTCTGTTATCCCTTACCTGCACGTTGGGAAGTACATAAATAGGCACAATTAGGCAAATAAGCAAATTATTAGCACAATGCTCTGAGACTGATGGACTCCACCAGCAAGTTGGGACATGACCCTCCTCTACTTTGAAATGTGTCAAATGTGCCAAAGGCCCAACCCGGCAAGTGCTGCAGACACAAGCTGCATTTGGTCCCATCGCAAACCAGTTGTGTTAGCTGCTGCCAGTGACCGGTTGGTGGAGCACTGCAACGTCCGCTCAGTGAAACACTAGTATTTCTGAGAAGAGTGGACATTGAGTTTGCAAATTCCTCCTCTGAATTGACTGAACGTATTACACCGTGTATAAATTCACACAAGGGCAAGGAGTAATCGTGTAACCAGTCTAGAAAAGCACACAAGGGTGTCTTCAGGAGATGGTTGATGCCCCCAGGCACCGCGGGACCCCTCTGGTCAGCAGAGGGGAGGTGCCCGAACGCCCCCAGAACCTGCCCATGGTGCTGACAGCCTGCCGGGAGCTGAGCCTAAGCCAGTCCGGCTGCAAAGCCTCCTTCAGCTCCCACACTCTGGGGCCTGCTTGTGGGGAAGGCCAGTGACGCCTGAGCACCAGGTCAGGCAGGACTTAACTTGCTGGGACCTCAGCAGCTACAGGACGAAAAGCTGCCCCTGTGGGTCAGGCCACTGCCCCACATGGAGCGGTTTCTGCTGGATCTGGCCGCCTGTCTGTAACGGAGACGAGCTGTTTTGGGTGAAGCCTAGCCCAGAGCGCAGGTTCATGTGTATGCACTCTAATCGGCCACTTCCCAAGGAGCACGAGACTGGGGCCTTGTCCCAGGGCCAGGCGGTTGTGGTGCTGCAGCATCGTTGGCCACTGGGTGGCACTGGCGGGCCTCCGCGGAGCCGGGAGCCCAGGTCTCCCCCCGAGGAAGCGGCAGCTGCCCAGGTGAGGTTACAGCTCGCACAGCCCAGCAGCCCCAGACACCCACGTCCAGAGACGGCCCTTTACAGGGTCCGGTGAGAAACCCTCAGGGCAACGGCAAATTGCTCTAAACCTTCTGTGCTCTGGTCCTGCCCAAACTAGTACCAGTTTACCCTAAAAATCCCCAGATGGGTCACACTGGTCTCGGGCTCACTCAGTGACTGGCTGGAATAGCCGAAAAAAGAACAGTGAATTGGTGTGACAAGGGTTCAGGTATGGGTGTATCCACGGTGCAGGTGAGTCCCCAAAGGTCCCAACTGAGACCCCACACGTGTTCCCTCCCCACGGGCTCCAAAACTCGGCCCGATTCCCGCCGCCAGCGACCTCCATGTGCCCCCCACTCCCAGGGGGTCCTAAATGCAGACACTGCCCCACGGTCTCCACCGCAGGAAAGGCAAGGCCGGGGCTCAGAGGGCACACAGTGGGGCGCCGTGCCGTGCGTTCTGGGGCTGGGGCGGCAGTTCTACACCCAGCTCAGCGGGACACGTGCACAGCGAAGTTACCCACTTCCATGCTGACTGGCAAGATTTCTCCTGGTGTGAAAAGTCAAATTAACAGTAGCAAGAGAAAACCATTTTGCTTTTTGTGCCGTTGCTTGAATATTTTAAAGTGAGTTTTCCTGGAAACATAACCAAATACCAATTTGCTTTTGTATCAGAAAACATGTATAATTCCCAAATTAACACTCAAAAAAGCAAAAGCTACATTCCTGATGCTCTTCAGACTAGACATCAATCTTAAGGGCGTCTTTATGAAGATCCCCAGGCAAATCGTCATGGCTTGGACTCCACAAAGCTTTTCTAGGCTTTTTTCTTCCTGATGTTCAATATTTGAGTGACTTACACCTTAATGGAGACACACAGAACTCTCCACTTGTAAAAAAGGGGGAAAAAACCCCAAAACAAAAAACAAGTATATATCTGGGGAAGCAAGTCACCCTTCCTCATTGTAATAGTTTCACACATTGTATTTTGAAAATGAACCCAAAGCCTGATTCAGGCTGGATGGGTAATCTATGAAAGAACCGGTCAGATTGTCCTTCCACCACATGAACCACTCAGACAGAATGGAATTGAGGCCATGTGGGGAGACCGGTGCCTCCTCTCGACTACACGACTGGGATCTGGTGAGCGGCCCACTGTGCGTGCAGGACCGGATGCCGGGCCCGAGACTCACTTGGGAGTGGAGCGGCTGCTTTCCTGCACTCTCTCAAACTGGTTAACAGGCATGACCATAGTTTTAATAAGGTGAGATTTTAACCAGCATCATTTGTACCCAAATTGTCTACTAGTTCACCCAACCCACCTAGGGGGCTAGGGACATGTTAGGAGAGCCCACTGACCCTTCCGTCCATCCCTTGTCCCAAAGGGTCCCATTGCGCAGAAAACCCCAAGGCTGCTGGCCCTGTGCAGACCAGAGTTGGGGCTCTGCAGCAGTTACCTTTGCGTGCTTCTGGCTGAACTTCTCCAGGTTCTTGGCACTAGAAGAGGGCCCAGCCTTCATTTCAGCAAAACTTCTTTGGTTTGCGGAAGCAAATATAGCTATGTGCACGGGGACGCATCGTCACACTTCAAATCAAGAATGCTACAACTTAATGCAAATGCCCCTGAAACTCATGTGCCGTATGGGGTTACGGTGGCATCGTCAGAGAGAACCGTGGACTCTAGAACAGATACCACCAAAGGGACTGCCCCATAGCATCTGTCTTTAGACATCAGAGTAGACCCACAGCTCCCCAAGGTCACATGAAGTTCACTGGAGGGCAGGTGGAGGGAGGCCAATCCTGCTGGAAACTTCCAGCGGCTGCAGCACGACTAAGGGGGGGGCACTGGGCACTACCGGCAGTTTCATCTCCATCGTTCAAGTCTGTGTACACGTGAGACCTCTCCCTGACCTAATTTTCTGAAGTTAACCAGGGTTTTTTTAAGCTTGTGAAAAGTAAAAGTCTGAAATACCAAGAGTATCACTGAGCACCAAGGAAATTCCAGTCGTATGGAGAGCATCAAGAGTTGTCGAGCTACATCATCCTTCATCAGTACATGTTTTGGATTTCCCTCTAACTGGGGGAGAGAACCTTGGTTCAGATGTACCAGGTCTGATTTGTCCCCAACCATATTTTATTGCCAATGACAACTCTGAAATAGATTAAAAATGGCTCACATAACTGATAAAATCCGTAACTGTGCACACCCAAGGATTTACATTTCTACAAAACATTCCTGGGTCCTAGTATCCCCCACATTATTTATTATAGGAAACTGGTTTCCACTTGGGACTTCGGAAGTGTGTCTCTGGAGCCCACGCCTCTAGTTATCCTCGTGACAATCCGTGTTCTCCTTGTTCCATTTCACAAGCAGGTGAACCATCTGTGTGGCTTGCCCGTGAACTTATAGGAGAAATACTTCTATCTGCATCACATTGCTTTACCAAATCATCTGAATCTGGGTGTATAGGTGGTTAGGGTTTTGCATTCTAATTCTCAAAGCTAGATGAAACTAGAAATCTCATTTTCCAATCAAAATCTGTTCAGAATCCCAGTGTTTTAAGTCCCCCAAGCCACTTAAGGGGTCCCAGATACCAGGGATTGTGCCTACGAATATCAGAATTCCACTTCCAAACACTAATAGAACAGGGACATTTTAGAAAAAAAAAGTTTTCAGCCCTCTTCATGCCTTGACAACAGCGGGAGGTTGACCCAACATTGAAGAAGAACAGAAAAAAATAAGGTTATCAAAACAAAGAAACATGATGATTTAGGGAAGTAAATAAAGCGGCGGTGGCTTCTATACGTGAAAAGCAGCCATACAGGAACTGGGGAGAAGAACCGCACTATGTGAATCACAACACCTGGAGGACACAAAGCATCTGCTGATCCTTTCGTGGGGAGAAGCAGACAGAGCCTCCAAGTCCCTGTTCAATGGGAGGTCCCCTCACACCCTGTTCACGGACAGCCGTCCCTACCCATGACCCAAGGTCAGCAGCAGTGGCCTGGGGAGGAGAGGGAAGCCCAGGGCACCTCCCAAGCCGTGGATCACTCCCTCAACAGTGGGTGCTATAGGCGGAAGAGGGGATGTACCCACAGACGTGACATGTACCCAGGTCAATGTGGGAACACTTCTAACCACGGTCCCAGTACCAGCTGTCCCCCAAATCTAGCCACCCCAACCCAGAAAAACATGCTCTGCAGCCAGCCAGAAAGGCAGATGGGGGTCCCTGTGGGGTCGGAGGGCTCTGCTGTGTGTGTACATGCTACCTGATGCCCCAACTGGGAGGTGATGGTTTGGGGGCGAGGCTGCTACTCACCGAGGCTGAAGTCGGGTATTTTACCAGTGACTGGAAGATGACATTTCTGAGGTAACGAAAAGGATCAAAAGCAACTAGCTCAGAAGTATGTCCCTCATGCATGCTATACATTTTGGGTATCCATCAGCTTTAATTCTGAGATGTAAATGTGCTGAGAAGGGCCGTCAGTCAACTGAGGTAGGTCGAGCGTCAGTGAGGAGCTGACTGATGTGCAGAAAAGAGCAGGCAGGGGTGAAGAGGAGCTGGGAAGCAGGCCTTCTCCTGGGCCTCCCTCGCCCTCAAAGATGGAGTGAGGGGAAAGAACCCAGGGACAGGAGCCATCCAGGTTTCCTACCCTCCCCGTGAACACTGGGAGCCTCGAGGCAGCTTTCCAAGTCTGCTGGTAGAGACGGAGCTGTACTGAAGCCAGCCACCCAAGGCTTCTGTGGTCCACCCCACTGTTCCATTGTTATGTGCCTATGACCAACTCAGAGCACTGGAGCACAGTATTCCAAAGCGACAGCTCCGCCCCCCGAGTGCTCACTGGTCCGCGATGCTTACTTTCAGATATGTGCAAGACTCGTGAAAGTGCTTTGTTGAAGATCTGAGACGTGCTGTTAGCATGGAAGTAGCTCAAACCACCTAAGGCGTAGCAGGGACTCATTTTAATACAGCAATCAGCTAATCCCATAATGGAAGAGAGCTCTAACTTCCCCCACCCCACCCACCTCCCGCAGGTTTGGGGCCATCCTCGCACTTTCCCAACCCCGTCAGCTCTAGTACGGACCTGCGGGAACGCCTGGCCTCAGGAGGGTGCAGCACACACCCACGGTCTTGGAATTTAAAGCTACGTGGCTTTTGGTACTTTTGTAAAAGGCACAAAACAACATAAAAGACAACATGAACTAAAACTGGGTGAAAATCATCTTAATAATAGTAAGATGTGTCCTATGATCAATTTAAATTTCCAAATTTAATTTTGGAGTGCTTGGCTGAGAAGCCGGAATGGAGAGAAAAGACCCAGCTGCATGATCTAGAGCAGTGCCCCACGCAGCTGTGGGAACTGTCTGGGGGCGAGGGGGTCTGACCCGACAGTGCAAGCCTCCAGGAGAGAGTCAGGCCCCAGTTACTGCAGGCACTCTCCCTTCAGGGAGGGCACTGCCCCAAGGGCCAGCACATCACACTCACTTACCTTGGAGCATATGGAGCAGCGGTAAACAGCCTTCAAAGCTTGACAGTGTGTGTGTGTGTGTGTGTGTGTGTGTGTGTGTGTAGTATTTGAATTGCACACGAAAAAAATTCCTGTTGGATCAAAAATAATGTAACTCCTGAAAAATCACACAAGTTGAGTATCAGGTGCGATACTATCTGCAGAAGTGGATTCCCATAAGAGGAAAGTGAGGCCTCCCTGTGCGGACAGCAGACGAGGTGGAGAGACTCCTAAGCCAGTGGGGCCAAGACAAGGCTGCAAGGGCCGTGCGGCCAGAGTCTGGATGCCAGGAGCACGTCTACCCAGCGTGACCTCACTGAAGACCACAGAGATACTTACCAGAGCACGACAATGAAAATTAAGGAGATTAAAGAGATCGGTTGCCAGGTGAGACATTTAGCAATGAGGTTTGTACAGCTTTTTGAGGTTTGTACTGACAGGAAGGGCCAACAGACTGAGGTGGTGCATGGGGCTCGAGGCATGTGGGGCTCAGGCATCTGCTTCTGTCTTTGCAGGTGCAGCATTAAATATGGCTAGAGCTCCTGGTCCTGAACAGGCCCGAGTGACGGCTGTCCAGAAAGACCAGGAAGGGTCCAGACGCTACCCCTAAGTGATACATACATTTATACAACAGTGGCGGCCAGAGAGCAGCAGTCTGTTCTGGCTTTACTGCATTGTAATTGTGGTCGCTTGCCCAGGACGGCGTGCCTTCACTGGTCGCTTCCTTCATGAGGACCTCACTCCTCGACGGGGCCACCATTGCCTTCTTCACGGTGTTCTCTTTCTTGTCTGGAGCCGGTCTCTTGTGCAAAGCAGAGATTCTAATGCCTGCCTGGATAACCAGCAAAACCCCAATCATTAAGGAGGCCAGAGAGAAGCCTTCGCTCCTCACGCTTCGCAATGAAGGTCACGATACGCTCTATGGTTGGGGTCATCTGAAGCCCCTCACCACCCCGACCTTGGGCTCAGCATCTGCTCGGCGGCAGGGCTGGGCTACACTCACACATCCAAGAGATGTGGAGGGAGGGACACAAACAAGGACCTGGGCGCCAGGCAAACCCTGTGGCCACTGGGAGACTGGAGGAACACGGTGTCCCGCCGCCCCTGCCAGGTGCTCAGCATGGTCGCCACGGTACTTTGCACAGCAACCGCTGCTCTGGGAGTCCTGGGACTCAGGCCACCAGCCGTAAAAGTTACGCCATCTAAAGGCCAAGCAAGCGCTGAAAAACCCGGAGAGGACTTCCCGAGCAGCACCGCTTAATGCCTTGCTCGTCACAGATGTAATGGGGGCTGCAACGCAGTCACACCAGCCTGAGCTCAACCTCTGGGCGAGGGCCTCGAGGGTCAAACAAGCGACTCTTCCCAGGTCACACTTAGCACAGGAGAGAGACAGTTCTGCGAGCTAGGGCTCGAAGCGAGGCACACAGTCTGGCCGCCCAAGACCCACCTCCCCACCCTCGGCGGCTGGCGAATCTCTGACAAACCCCAGCTCTTCTCCCAGGACCGCAGGTCCCAGATGGAAAGCTCGGCTCCCACGCCTGCCGCACTGCGGTCAGCACGAACGACGCCCTCCACGAGAGCGGGGGCAGCATCAGAGTGCAGGGAAAGCGTGGAAGGCTGGAGGAGTCGGCGGGTACCACTGGCGCTCTGTCTCTGCCCGCTGTCCCCCGTGCGCCACAAACCAATCAACAGCGCCTGCCTGCAACATGCAGGCCCGTCTCTCTACAACAATTCAAACGGCTGGACTTGATCAACTTACCTGAACGCTACACTTTGGGAGAATGAGCTTTTCTGGCTTCGTCTTGATCTTTTCTTTAAGTTTTGGTTTTTGTTCTTTACCTGAACTTAGAAATTTCATCGTAGCAGCAGCGTGTTTGAGAATACAGTCACTGCTGCAGTAAACCGAGTCAGGCTGCGCCAGGTTAGAGCACCCAGGGCCAATGCATCTGGAGGCACCAGGAGCCTCTGCAACCTGCAGAACGAAACACACGGCTTCAAACAACGTACTTGCCAACGTGAGCAGTTACAGCACGTTGCACAATTCCTACTTACACTACTGGGCTCGCCATTTCTAATGGAGACGCTAACAGCATTTTTAATACCAATAAAAACATGTCTTTGTTTCCTCCAAGCGCCTGACCCAATCTATCCCATGGCAAGGCACTCACAGTAACCACGCTTCGTGCAACCTGTGGCGGGCAGAGTTGGGAGGCGGCCCCAGGACTCTGCCCTGGCACAGAGACTGGGGACTTTTCAACACAATGGGGTTTCACATCCATAATTAGGTTCCACTGCAGGGCAAACAGGCAGGGAGTTTTGCAGATGTAACCAAGGTTCCAAATGAGACAATTCTGGGCTACGGAAAAGGTCTGCTTCATCAACAGAAAATGTCAGAAGAGGGACTGGGCTTTGCAATAGAGAAAAGACTCCACTGCTGATTTTGAAGAAGCAAATGGCCTTGCGAGGGAGCCCCAGTGGTGCGGGTCTGAGGGTGAGCTACCAGATGCAATCCAGGAACATCCATTCAATGTGCATTTCAAACACGAGTGACTTTTAGCACCGCTGAGCCCCAGACATAGCAAAGGGCACATTTAGACACAAAACCACGGGAGCCTTTCAGAGGTAGATTCCTCCCCAACTGAGCCATCTGATGAGGCCCCAGCCTACAATGGCACCCGGGTGCCATCTCTTAAGAAACCGTGGAGAGACCCGGCTAAGTAAGCCAGGCCCAGGCTTCGGGCCTATGGAAGCTGAGCTAATAAATACGTGTTGTGTGAGGCTGCTAAGACATGCTCACTTGCTATGCAGCAAGAGGGATCTAAAGAGACCTAACCTATCCCTCAAATGTACTTGAGCCAAATCTTATTTCTCCAAGGTATTCTGAAACTGTTCTTCTTCCACAGAATCCAAATCTGACCAAAAATAAAATCTAAGCTTATGCAGCCTCAAACATCAAAAATAAAGACATGAAATTAAGGTGACTTTTCCCACTGTCCCATTTCCACGAATTTTTCTGAATGACCAAATGCGATACGAACAGTTCACATCACATCCCCACGCAGTACGTCCTGACATCTCCAGGCTATTTCTTCAATGGTCTGGACCTCACAGCACTTCCACCTCGAGGCTCCCACAGCCCTCAAAGCTCCTGTACGCCCAATGCCTGCGAAAGCACAGGCCTCCACTTCAAGGCTGTCTAGGGACTCAGGAAAGGCTGGGGGGACATGCTCATGAGAGCCTGTGACGGTGTTCCTCAGTATCAGAAGCTGACGACACAGGAGAGATGTGACAAAGAACCATGGCCCTACCAGACAGCGCCTGAGACTGTTCCAGAGGGTGACACCAACAGCAGCCGTGGGAGGTGCCTTGGATGAAGTGGTGTGTCCCCCGCCCCGGGAGGCTCAGAGCACCAGCTCTCTCAGGATGATGGGGTCAGGTCAAACAGGTGCACGTTTACTTTCTTTGTTAATGCGTGTATGTGAAGATCGACATTCCAGAAAGAACATTTAAGGAAAAACTAATTTTAAAAAATGAATCCGTTTAAGGAAAACATTAACTCAATAGTAATAGTATAGAAAGCAGACAAGACTTAAAGAAAGAAAGGTCCTGGCATGCCTAGGTGGCTCAATCGGTTGGGCGACTGCCTTCGCCTCAGGTCATGATCCCGGGGTCCTGCGGTCGGGCTTCTTGCTCAGTGGGGAGCCTGCTTCTCCCTCTCCCTACTACTCCCCCTGATTGTGCTCTCTTTCTCTGTCACATAAATAAATAAAAAATCTTAAAGAAAAAAAAAGAAAGGTCCCTCGAGGTGTCCTGCAGGATCATGGAGTGTGGGAGGCCCACGAGCCACGTGCAGGGGACTGCCTGCTCCCAGAGCCCAGCCCGCGGCAAACACACTGCCGTCTGGAGGGAAAAGCCTAACCTGCTCCAAGAGAGGCTTGACTTTTCTGCTGACCCTCTATCACTGGCCTCGCAGGCAAGTACTTACAGGCTGGAATATCTTGAGCTTTTTCTTGCCACTTGGGTTTGCAGCCTTCTCAATTCTACCCTTAATTCCTTGGTCCTCGCTGGACTTCTGCTCCACCGTTCCCATGCTCATACAGTCCGTGCTGTCCGCGCCGGCAGGCCCGCACTTGGCCTCCTGCTGCGCTGCGCTTCCGGAGTCCGGCTCGTCCTGCACCTGCAGAATGGTGCAGTTTGGGCAGATGTAATCTTCACCGTTCCTTTCCAGAAGCTGTCCCCGGGCCTCAGAGATGCCCACACAATCGCCGTGAAACCATTCTTCACATCGGTCACAGCAAATCATAAACCTAAAATTAAAAAAATACTGGCATTAGGAATGGAAAACATGATTAACAATTTTAGGAACATTAAAAGCTGAACTAGTGAACTGATTTTAACACCTTATTATGAAAAAAAGCAAAATAAAAAAAAGTAAAGAACAGAATAAAGAACATTCAAAAGCACTTCTCTTGACTTTATTAGCCTTCGAACAAATTTGTGTCTTTTTTTTTCCTGAGGGGAGCACTCAGAGTGAGCTGCAGGCTGACCAGCATTCCAGCCTGGAGACCCTGCACACGTCTCCACGGACCAGCACATTCCTGTCCCGCCAAACACCCCAGGCGGCAGCTCCCCAATACCACCCAGCACCCAGACAGGCTCTAGATGCTCAAACTGCAGCCTGGTCACAGCCCGCTTGCTCATGGGTGCTCCTCCAGGACAGTCCGGAGCGGCGCTATGCAAGAGACCGCTAGGATGACGGGAGCACCTCAGTCTGTGCTGTCTCATACCCCCGCGCCGCCCCGTGGCAGTGGGGAGCCCCATACGGCTACAGGAAGTCATATGGCTACCCTTCTGTGGCTTCTTTTTTTCATCAATGCCTCTTTCATCCTTTCCAACTGGGTAAGTTACTAGTGCAGCCCAGCTCTAGAACGCGTCCCCTCAAAATGAACAGAACCTTCCCTTGCTGTTTTCACGGCCTGGATCTCTCTGGAAGCTGGGGGCCACCGGCACCCCCCCGGCTGTGGCCTACCTGTTGTTGTGTGGCTGACGACAGATGCAGTACAGAGCGTTGGGCTCATAGGCCTCACACTCGGGCTTCTGCCTGCCCACGTCCCTGGGGTCTCCACCTTCGATTCCCTGAGCCTTCCCTTCCAGCTCCCTTTCTCCACAGTCTTTCTCAGCCTGGGACACCGCACCCTGCTCAGCCTCGGGCTCCTGCTTGCGGGGCAGCACGCTCTCCGTGGCATTGCCCGCCTCCACGTCCACGGTCTGCGTGGGATCCTGCTCCCGGCGCTTCTTCCTCAGGCGGCTCTGGAGGCTCTTGGGGGGCCTGTCGGCCGCCTCTTGTTCCCGCTGTCTTCGCAGGCGGTTCTGAAGTTCTTTCAAAGTCAACCCATCGCTGTCACTGTCAGAGGTGTCGTCCTCGTCCTCACCCCCTTTGGCCTTTGCTGAGGCGGCTGGTCGTTCCTTATCACCCGTGGAGCCCGACGTGGGCCCGCCCTTCCCCTCAGAGGTGCTCTCCACGCTGCCTTCAGACGCCGTCTCCACATCTGTGACGGGACAAGACGCTGGTTCACTAGAATCCTCGAGGGAGGCAGGCGCATTCTTCCTCCCTCTTCGTCGGACCGTCGTAAGAAATTCTTCCACCCGCTCGGTCCGCTTCGGCTGCCTCCCACTGCGGCGCAAGGAGAGGCTCTGCTGCTGCTGGGGCTGCCGCTCTAGACAGTCGGCCTCGGCGTCCCCAGCGCCCTCTCGCTTGGCAATGGTGGTTCTTCGAAAGCCCCACGTTTTCCTGAATTCTTTGCTGGTGGGCTTGATGGCCTTGGGCACTTCGTCACTGCTCGGGTCACCTTTCTCATCCATACCTAGCGGTGAAATGGAACCACACCATGAGCAATGTTAACGAGGCAACACTTCTTGGCAAATAACTAACAATCCTTGAGCTACAAGTACGCACAGCCTTTAATTCACACAAAGGAGGGAGCATGGCCACCTATACAAAGTGAAGGTGAACATTCAAAGGAGTTATCCTGACCAAGGTTTCCTAAAAAGTAGCATGAGAGAAGATGTGAGGGGACTCCGGACAGAAGTCTCCACAGTCACACACCTAACTTTCAGGACACAGCTGCAACCAGCAACTCAAAGCCGGCCCCCCCCCAGCACTTCGCTGCTCAGCACAGGGCTCCACCACACAGGGGGCAGAGAAGCCCCATCCAGCGGTGAATAGCACCCGCAGTGCAAGGGCGTGAGCAGGGCAGGGCTGCAGCTGGGAGGCGCCGCGCACCTGTCCCCACCCCCCAACACCCCGGGCACAGAGGATGGAGTGCCAGGATGGCTCGAGGCCGGGTGCAGAAGAGGACTGGCTGCTTCCATCCTGGCCTGCAGAGCCCTGAGCTGCTATGTAAGTGGTCCGACCACCCTGCTAGAGAGAATGGCACCCCGCACCCCAGCCCTGCTGCGAGCCGAGTGCAAGTGTCCCCTATAGACACCTCGTGCACATAAGGATCGCCCAGCTAAGCCTTGCCCAGATTCCTGAGCCCCGACTCCGGGGTTAGCTGTTACGCAGCAACAGGTAACTTGGCCACTTTAGAAAATGACAGGGAATAGCTTTATGTGCATTTGTTCTTTCTCACTTTTTGATAGACTATTAAAGGATCATGCTTGTGAAAACTCAACTCCTGTTTCAAACCTGAAAAAGTATATACCTTGAAAATTTTTTTCAAAGCTAGCCAGGCTTCAATCGAATTGAAACACTAATGCTGACTCAGCCTTTACACCACATTCCATCGTAGGGCAAGGACTGTGATGGGATGAAAACCTTCAAAATACAAAATACACAAAATTCAAAACCACATGCAACCAGATTGTTGTTGTTTTTTTTTTTTCTTTTATTTCCCATGACGTGCTGTCCCCCATTTTCCTGCTGGCTCTACCGACCCTTCCCTCCGGAGCCTGGCCAGCATGCTCCCAGGCCATTCGGAGGCTTACGGGAGCGGCTGGGACGCCAGCATGTGTGCAGGAAGAACTCTCCTCAACAAAACATAGCTCTCACCGAAGAGTATACAATGTCAAGTACTCGCACCAACAAAATGCCAATGGAAAAGTAAAAGAGTGCCTTGAGTAAAAATTCTCAGCATGGGGCACCTGGTGGCTCAGCTGGTTAAGCGACTGCCTTCGGCTCAGGTCATGATCCTGGAGTCCCGCGTCGGGCTCCCTGCTGGGCGGGGAGCCTGCTTCTCCCTCTAACCCTCCCCCCTCTCATGTGCTCTCTCTCTCTCTCTCTCTCTCTCATTCTCTCTCTCAAATAAATAAATAAAACCTTAAAAAAAAAATTCTCAGCATGTGGCTGAACACTCGTCTAAACACTTAGGGCTAAAGTTTAGAATATTCTAAATAAACAAATATGAACGTTACACCGTAGGTCTGTCACATAAAATGCCACTTCAGAAACAGGACACACAATTTCAAACCTATTAAGAGAAAACTGTGTTGCTGATGTTGCTGCTGGTGCTGCATTACCTGCCCCAAACCGAAGCTCGGACACCTTTTCCAGAGGTCCGAGTGCCTGACGATGGAATCGCCTGGTCCACAGACACAGCCCGCCTCAGACACCACTGCTGTCAGTCACTGCTCACAGGTAACAATAAAGATCATCTCAGGACTGTTCCCACGGCGTAAGCTCCTAAAAGAAAATAAAAAAATCATTTATAGATTCAAATAACTAAAAAAAAAAAAAAGGCATCAGACTTTCCAAATAATCTATTACTTGAGTTTATGTCATCATGTGACCCACTCGGGGAGTCAGAAAAAAAAAAGGAAAGAACATAGTCCCCTTCTTTAAGGGCTTCTGCAGAAGGGAAGGCACTGTGACTGCACCCTGACAGAAGGCGGCCAGGCCGGGCCACTGAGGGCCGGCAGGTGCTGGCAGGTGTGTGTGCGTGGGGGGGAGGGGGGAGGGGGGAGCCACCCCTAACTGTGCAGAGGCCTCAGCAGCATGGTGGTTTCCAAACCAGTCGCTGGCTATCAGCTGCTTTCCAATTATGATCCTACTTTTGAGATGGGCTCAGCTCGATAAAGCCAAACATAGAGAGAAACACGAAACATGAAAAGGCTGAACAAAATCATCCACGAAGAGAAGTATTTAAAAATTCTTAATAGTGGAGACATGCCATCATTTAGTTAAAAGCCCAAATAAGATTTCAGAAGACTAATAATTACTTAACATCGATGTTAAATAATGCTACATTTCATCTACATGAATTTAAAAAACAGTCCTCCTAGATTATAGTCCTGCAAAGAACCATACCTAGTTGAAATGCACACTGAACAGGCGTCTGTTCCTGGATAAATCCTCAATGCTGATCTTTTCACACGTTTCACACTCTGGCCCCGAGCGCCCCTCCCCAAACCCCTCCCAAGCTGAGCGCTCACCTCCACCTCCCTTGCCCTCTGGGTGGGTACTACAACTGTGGTCTCCTTAGTGACCCCAGAACAAAGACAAACATTCTGAGGCAACTCCTCTTAAAGAGACAGCATCCATTCCGCTCAGATTAGCCAAATCCACCATCATGGCCACCAAATCTCTCAAACGTGGTAAATGCATCTCAAATCGAGGCTTCAACGTTCAGATGCCTTTACTTCTCAGAAGGAACTAAAAATAAACTTTACTTTTATATTTCATAACATTGACTATTTATAAAAGCAAAGAAATTAAAACGTACTTAGAAATGAAAAATTTATAATACACATTAACCTGAAAAACACATTTCTGGATTTGAGTTCTGAATAATCAATTTTTAAAAAAGGAAAATGGAAAATCTAGTTATTTCTGTATGTGGAATGACATACAGTATATTCAGAATAGATCAAATCATTTTAGATCTGATTCATTTATCTCGACTTTATCTTTGCAAAGTTGACGTTTTGATAATTTCTTCAACGTTGAAATTCTAATAAAAATTTCAGCAATGCAACAAAAAAGTGTGTATCAAGACAAAAGAACAAAAAGCCATGTTGAGTCCCTAACAAAACTTGGATGTGGTGTGTGGTCATACACCACACAGTGCGCGGCAGGAAGGATACGCTCAGGAACCTGCAACCACAATGTGGTAAGAAGCACTTTCCCCGGGAAGGAAAAGGAAGGTGGCCATCCCTGAAACTGGGAACATGAGAATAGTCTATGAGCACGGAATGCACTGAAATAATGTAAAATTATCTTTCTACACTTCTCAGTGCAGTATTTTTTCTCAGCTGCAAAGTGCTCCATTTCCCACTAACCCGAAGTTGGACGAACGCTGTGGAAGCTCACATGTAAAGACGCACACAAGCCAGAGCCTCCCAACTGCTCTGCTCACAGCACAAGCAAATGGCCAGGAAGCAACTTAGGAACAGGCAGCCTTCCAAATGTTCTGCTCTCAGGGCTCTTTTACACTCTTAAAAACGGAGGACTCCAAAAAGCTTCTGTTTATGTGGAATAGATCAGTATTTCCGAAATTAAAACTGCGAAAGTTTTCAGGTAACTGTGGATGTTCTTTGACATCAGGCTGAAATTCAGCAAACAGTAGTTTCCTAAGGAAAGCTGCAACGTGGAGCCTGAGACCTGACACTGTGCCCGTGACCTGCCCACGCTTTCCGACGGGGAAGCCACTGGTCTGTCCTGCGCACCCTCGGCACGCACCATTTTACCCATGCGTGGCGGTCATGTTACCGACTGACGCAGAGCCCACATGTCAGCACACTTCACAACACGGAAGACACACGGTTGTTAATGCCGGCACCCACCTCCTCAAATGTCCTTTTTTTTCTTTAAAGATTTTATTTATTTATTAGAGAGAGACACAGCGAGAGAGGGAACACAAGCAGGGGGAGTGGGAGAGAGAGAAGCAGGCTTCCCGCAGAGCAGGGAGCCCGATGCGACTCGATCCCAGGACCCTGGGACCATGACCTGAGCCGAAGGCAGACGCTTAACAACTGAGCCACCCAGGCGCCCCCCCTTTTTTTTTAAGAATTTATTTATTTGACAGAGAGAGACACAGCGAGAGAGGGAACACAAGCAGGGGGAGTGGGAGAGGGAGAAGCAGGCTCCCGGCCGAGCAGGGAGCCCGATGCGGGGCTCGATCCCAGGACCCCGGGACCATGACCCGAGCCGAAAGCAGACGCTTAACGACTGAGCCACCCAGGCGCCCCTCTTTTCAAAAGATTTTGAGAGAGAGACCAAGTGAGACAGCACGAGTGGGGGGAGGGGCAGAGGGCGTGGAAGACGCGGGGACCGTGACCTGAGCCGAAGGCAGACGCTTAACTGGCCCGTTGGAGTCACCAGGGCGCCCCCCAAACGTCTTCAATTACTGGGAAGCCATCAAGCCCGTGACGGCGGATGTGAACTCTTCAAAATTGTGATTTTCACCTGAAAGCTCAAACTTCATCATTAGCAAGGAATACTGTCAGCTGTTTTCCCTGAGACTCAGGTCATTCCTCTCTGAGAAAATGCCTGCCAAATACTGGGTCTGAAAGCTGGAGCCGGTCCATTCTTTCCAGTACGAGGGCTGTTCCATGAGAGGGTAGCCGGTTGGGCCCAGGGCTCGTCCTGGAGAGCCACCCTGCTTTGGGGCACAGAAGTGCTTCAGAGGTACTTGCCATTTCATTGCAGGGAACCTAAAGCGACGGGACACTGGAGTGGTGAGGTTCAACGGCGCTAACGAACAGTCTCTGCTGTCTCTCCAAGGACATTCTCGGGGAAAACGGCACATTTTACACGACCGACTGGTGCTGAGCAATGGACAGCACCCGTACAGGGAAATGCCACTGTCTGGACCAGCGTCTGCAGGCCGCTGCAGAGGTCCACTCCACAAGAAGGCTGACAACATCACTGGTAACGCGCAGAGCCGTGAGAGCCCCAGGGATCCAGGAAACACACTGCGAGGACCTCATTACCTCCTATTCGTTAAGCACACCCTGGATACGGCAAAGCAAGAGCACATCTCTGTGCTTCAGTATCAGAAGGGGCCAAGCGTTTCCTTCCACAAAATTGTTCTAAAATCACTAGATTCTCCCTTCGGCGTCTCCAACTTTTCAAAATATTCTCCAAAAATTCAAAACATTAAGTTGCCAGATGTGGTTTCTTAAAAACAAAACCCGAAATATAATACATTACTTAAAAACAAAACCCCAAAAAACAGCTGTTAAGTGCCAGTGACGCAGGACTCTAAATCCTTATAAATCTGAAGGTGCAACTTCCAGGACGCATGCGCACCAGAAGAGATGTCGAGGCGCCCGGTGAAGATCTCTGGTTCTACACCCGTGAGGGCGGCTTCTCTAAGACCTAGCTGCACAACCATAAAGCAGGTCCTGCTTCCACAGCAGGACAAGGAGAAAACAGCCGGGATCTGCCCCACCCGGGGGCCCAACACAGTTTCTCCAAATCTCCTACCCGCCCCCATATTCAAAAAGAACAATTTTAACCTGTCACCAGAAATTACATACAATGTTACAACACAGCCTCACTGTTTCTGCCTCTGTTAACTGAGAGTTTGAAATTCTGACAGACCAGGCCAAAGTTCCTATTTTGTCCTGAGGGTCGAGTGCCTCACAACCAATTCTTCCCTGTGGATGATGAAGGTTGAGAAGATGCAAAATTCTTCAAGCTACTGAAAAAGGAAGATTTCCCAACTGAGGACTCATTACTAGGACCGTCCCTAACGAGCACCTGGCCGAAGTTTCGGACGACGCAGCGGCCCCGAAAGCACCGAAGCTGCCCAATCACCAGCAGCAGCCGCCTCCCTCTCCACCCAGACCTTGAAGGTCCGCGGCAGCAAACACCCCACTGCGCTCTGACCACAGACAGAGAGGTTTGGGTCCACAAAGTAAACTAAGAGACCCTACATCTACACAGATCCAGACTCGACTGTGCTAAAGCTTCTGTGGCTAATTCACAGTGTTGCTGCTGCCAACACACTGTCTTTGTTAAAACCATTCTGATAAGTGAAGGTGTCCCCACCAGTAAGTGTCTCAGGAGATGAATACAAAGAGAAGTCCAGAAACCACCCTGTTTAAAATTTCTTAGCACTTTGCTTTTACACATACGTGGAGACAAGCAGCAAAAGCTGCTACCTGAAAGCCTCTTGGGAACGGAGGCCCAGCCAGGCCCTGGTGTAAAGCTGGGCCTCCAGCTCAGCGTGGGTGAGCAACGGGCACTGGTTTCTCTCTGCCCAGTTTCTGCTGCAGAACACAGGCTCGTGACCTTGGTGGGCAACTCTACATGGGCGTCAGGAGCCAGAACAGCCACGTTGCATCTACCAAGGTTAAGGAGCAGGACAGGAGGCTGTCACTGTTCTCTGTTCCATGGTGCGGACGGTCTCCTAAACTGCTACCTTGGATGGCTTTGGCCATGGTCTGCATTGTGTGCCCCAGCCCCTGAAATTCACATTGAAAGCTAGTCCCAAGGAGACAGCACTATTAGGAGATGGGGCCTTTGGGAGGTGCCTAGGTCGTTAAATCGGAGCCCTCATGAATGGGATCAGTGCCCTTAAGAGCCCCAGAAAGCTCCCTTGCCCCCTGCAACCCTGAAGACACCTCACCAGGACCTGACCATGCTCGCACCCTTATCTTGGGCCTCCAGAGCTATAAGAAATAAATGTGTTTTCTATCAGCCCCCCAGTCCATGGTCTTTTGTTAAAGTAGCCCAAGCAAACTGAGCCAGCTCCCCTTGTGTCTCTGAACACAAACCTGGTCTCAAGCACTGCAAGGGACTATAGGAATCCTACATCTTGGGGGACTGATGCTCCTAAGACAAGGCCACCGCCTGGCTCTTGGTGAGCCTTTGAACTGTATAGGTTTTTGGGCTCACTGAAAAATCTGCCCTATGGGACAAGTTTGGCTACTGCTAAATACCCAAGAATGACACTGGGATGAGTTCCCAGAGTCTCCTGCCCTGCTTCCCCAACAGAGAGAAGGAGGAAGAGGGTGAGGTGTGCGTACACTCAGAGGGGATGAGGGCACCATAAGTCACTTCCCAGGACAGTATGACATTAAGGTGCCAGTCATCCCTGCTAAGCACTTTGGGGGCTGTTTCCCCTCAGATTGAGTTTCTAAGTCCTGTAGCTGTTAATTAAGAACACTGATCTTCCAGGGAAGACCCCTGCCCAACTGCCTATGTGGGTGGCTGGCTGGCACTCCCTTCTGGCACCAATGGGGGCACGGCTGCAGGACCCCGCACCCTGTTTTGGTTTCCCGGGTTCATGCCACGGGACGCCGGATCGTTCCACAGTCAACATAGGCCATGCTCACCCCCACTTTGCTGCAGCAGGAATTAAGGAGCCAGTGAAAGGCTGTGTATAATGAAAGGACGTCGTACAATCAATGAGAAGGGCCACTTACGTGCTCAGACTGCAGTCAGGCCACATGACCTAAGGCCAAAAGAGGTCTCAGGGCCTTCCCACCCAGCCAGCACCCTGGCCATCTTGCTTCCTTGCAGGCGGTCTACCGGAGGGAGACGTGTGCACTGGAACGACACATCACCCTTATTCCACACTCTTTGCAAAAAGCAAACACACAGCTGAGCCAATAAAAAAATTCAAAGACGTTGTCCATCTTCCTAAAAGTAACCTATTTCCACAGGTGTTAAAGTTTAGAGTCAACTATTTTGTAAAGTTCTCGTTTCTTAACAGGGCAACTCTACTCATAATTAGAGCAGAAGTTCTCAAAATGTGGTCCACAGGCCTTTCAGGAGGTCCCTGAGCTCAAATTATCTGCACAAACACAAAAGACATCGTATGCCCCTCTCCCTGGCCACTCGCAGGAGCGGACTATAGAGCTTTCCAGAAGCTAAATGACAGTGCGTGCAGATGTGAGAATCCAGCTGTCAGTTAAGCCAGAAGTCAGAGATTTACTAAAAGAACTACCACCATAAAACAAAACAATGCTACCTCTCTTACTGTTTTTGTCTTAGAAAACAGTTTCTATACGACGTTATTCGTGTTAACGTGTGAGGTTTTATTATTTAAAAATGAGTAAGTTTACTGGTCTCCGTTTTCGTGCCAAGCCCAGTAAATACTAACATATGTAACAACTTACACTAAAGCTCTGCGGTGTCCCCAGTAACCACAGGTGTGAAAGAGGATCTTGAGTTCGCAGGTAACCTTACAGGACTGCTCTTGAAAGGCCAAAAGCAGTTCCAGGCCCTTCCCAGTAAGACCAAGAGGTACCTCCACACCCTGCCCCTGCCCTTCCTCAACCACAGTTTCAAGTGATTATGGAGAAGGCGCTTATTTCCAATGATGAAATGGCAGCCTCACACAGTGACAGCCACCTGAATTCAAAGACAACGGGGTCTGGAGAAGACACAGGCCTCGTCTCCCGAGCACCTGCTTCGTGAGTGCTGCTGTCAGAACTGCAAGCCACAGGCTGGCCAAGAGACAAGAATCATGACTGGAAACCTCAAGTCAAGAAGTCACTGCGTTTCACCAGGAGTCTTCCTTTCTTTCCCTGAGATTAGCAGAGGCCAACGTCTAGTTTAGTTTTGGGGGGTAGTGGACAAGGTCCTGGATTAAATAAAGAAGTTACAGAACAAGGGTTCACGCAGAGCAGAATTTGACAGTGAAGCCTGTATGTCCTGCAACGTCACTCTCACTGCTGCACGTTTGAGAAGGGAAGAGGGTCTCTTACTGCTACAAGAACCCATACTGTGAAAAGGAAGACCATCTAAATCACAATCTAACAAACCCAGAGAGTCCACAACCAGTGTCTACTAGCCCTGTTGTCTCCACTGGGGGCCGGGGCATCTGGTGGGGCATCCCAGTCCTGCCCACAGCAGCCGGCAGTGCCCCCCACCCCAGGTGCAAGTGGGGTAGTTCTTCTGATAAGCAGATTGCAGTTGGGAGGCTCCGGGGACAGTACACCAGATGACGAGAACACAGGCTTCACCCCCAGCTGCAAACCTAACAGGCAGACACGCTGAACAAGCGTGATTCCCTCTGGGCTGTGCCTTTCTGCCTGTGAGACGTGGACAACTGTGAGCTCCCAACTTCCAAAAAGGCTATGTGAGACTACACCCTGTCAAGTGGCAGTCCGTGCTTGCACAGGGCACGCAAGCGGGAAGCGGTAGGTGTCATCTATTAAAATGACAATGCCCGTGTTGGTGAGCATTTGGGGAGACAAGCCCTCTTATGAGGGTCTATTTGTCAAATATTTACCAAGATTCCCTTATGTACTTGGCATGGGGCAGAGCAGGCAACATTCCTGTTCCCATGGACCAGGGGTGACACGCCTCACTGTGACTTGGCTGAGAGAACTGGGAAAGGACAGGTGCACATTTATAAGGGCGCTCCCAGCCACGCTTTTTTTCTTTTTTCTTTTTAAAAACAAAGGGACACAAGCCAATGTCCATCACCAGGACACTGGTTTGGGGGAACAAAATCAAGAAACATCACATAATGGAATTCTCTAAGACCGCAACGGAAGGATGATGAACCACAGAGCCACTGCCATGGAAAGAGTCCCACACGAGTGAAGAGCGCAGGTCACAAGTCAGCCCTGCACAGCGGCCACACTCCCTAAATACATCCTGCCACACACACCCACCCATGTTCAAGAGCAGGGGAGCAGCTGTAACGTGGGCTTCTGCACGGGACCATTTCTAGTGTTTGTTGTTTTTCTTATATTGCTAATTTTCTGTACATCTGTAACCCAACACACGGTAAAGCTATCGTTATAGTGGAGGGAGGAGCTCATTCACTTTCTTATAAAGGTGTATTAAACACCATTTAAAAGTCTTTATCAGCATGTGAAAAACAAAAACACGGCACCTAAGTATGATACCCAAAGATATACCTGCTTTACAAGTAACACACTGGATAATGTGTTACTGATCAAGCATGTTTTATAGTCATGGCCACAAGAATTCTTATTCATACGCGTGCAATTACCTATTCAATTTCACGTAACAACTTACCCTAAAAACTACTACTCGTTATGATAAAATAAGGTCTAAGCAAGAGAAACTCTTCTCCAGTAGTGGGGGGCACCTAGAGCAAGTGAGCTCAATTCAGACCATTTTTTGACCCTTCTTTCCCAATTAGTGTGTTTCTAGTAACTGTAAACCACAGAGACTTTGTAATGGAATTAGCACCCATCATTTGATACGAACCATGAAAAAGGGAATATTAGATATCCACTCTAAGGGACCCTACCATGTAAATAAGAAGAAACAGGCGAGAAACTCCATTTAGGAAAACACCCTTCTTAATGGACTTCCTGAATCCATGGGGCCTGTAAGAATCAGGCCTCTATGACAGACAGTGCCCCACCGCAGGGACCCAAGGACAACAGTGATCTGGCCCAACCTGTAAATATGCCCCATCTGTGCTCTCCAAGAGCTAAATGGAAATCACCAGTATCACTGGATGAAAAGTAAAATGTATCATGTCAACAAAAACAGACAACAACCAGAACCCTGAACACTTGCAAACATACACCAAACCAGAAAATAAACCAGTCCCTGAGCTGCTTTGGAACAGGCTCCTTGTGAGTTAGACACCCAATGGGAGGAGGCCTTACAGCGTCAACAGCAGGACCTGAACACTCCACCGCCGTAAGCAAATGGGAGACTGAAGTCCCTGCTCCAACCCCCCCCCCCGACAAACCCCACCTGAAACCCCGAGTTGCACCCACCTCTAAGCCCCAGCGACACATTTCCTCAACAAGCCACTGTCATGCTCACACATGCATACACACTGTGTGTGTCACTGTCTGACAGGACAGAAATCGGTGACCGTGGGCACCAGCAGACAGTAAGGAGACGAGAGTGGCCAGTTACACAACTTTTTATTCGTGCCCTTTCTTCCTATCAGTACAGATCTTACTTTGCTTGAAATAACCTGAATTTAATCAAATACTAACAAGGGAGAGCTCTCAGTGGAAAATCAGAAGTAAAGATATGCATTATTCCTAAATTCGTTGTTAAAGTCTGCAAGAACACCAGCAAGTAGGAAAACGGGGTGCCTAGAACATGCATCTGGCAGGAAGCTTCACCAGGCCTTGGGCCGGGTCTTCCCAGGTGACACTTCGGAGATGCCTCTGCTGCGTTTAGAACAGATACACTATGGACTGGTCATAGAGTCGTAGATGCATACACGCCAACCCCAGATTCCAATGAAGGGAGCCGGGGCGTCCTCGCAAGTGCCCACTGCACCTGTCTCCAGGACCGGGAAGGCCTTCTGGGTTGCTGCCACCGCCAGGGTGCTTGGCACACAGGAGGCCACAAATATTTGCAGAATAAACTGAGGAATCACTCCACTAAAGGTCACAGATCTTACTTCCTTAAAATGCATGGCTAAGACACCTTCCCTGGAAGCGTATTTCAGCCAGGGCCTCTGTGGCTCTGGAAGCTGTGGAACATGTGTCTGGAGTGGGCCTGACAGCCCACTGAGAAACAAGCTCTGAGCTCCTGGGCAAGTCCCTTGCTTGTGCTTCAGTCTCCTGGAGGCCAGAATCGGCAGAGAATGCCCGAGTACATCAGGCTCCGATCTCACTCCTTCAGTATGCAAAGGACACGGATATCGTTACCTACGTCCAAGGGATGATTTCAAGAGCATCTTCAACTTAACTCGCATGGTCCCAACTCCAAGCTCATCTACCGAGGTGCTAGATTCAAAGCCAAAAACCTGGCCCTGAGCTCCAGTGTCTCACAGGCATTGTGGGCTTTAAGGCCTTTTGAATCAATCTGAGGACCTCGGTAGTAGCTGTGGCTTAGTACCGGGTGAGTCGAGTCTCCGTTTGGCATATACGCCAGCTCACAGCGGGCACGACGCCAGCGTGAACCCTGTTCTGGGCACTTTACGAGTGGTAAGTCATTTGAATGAGTGAGGTGCTTCTGCGCCCGCTCTAACCTCCAGGAAACTGAAGCACAAGGAAGGACCCTGTGCAGCAGCGCAGAGCTTATTCCTAAGGGGCTGTCTGGGGGGTGGAGGGGGTGGGGGTGGGGTGGGGGATGAAGACAAGACACGGAGAACGGGGGAAAACGAACGGGGATCGGAGCGCCCAAGGCAAGAGAGACACAGAAGGGACCACGAGGGGCACACCTCCCTTGGAAGCTGAGAGCTGACCCTTCCTACTTTCAAGACGACCAGACGTGGCACGAGTATGGCCAGTATACATCGAAATGACGAAACAACGAAACAAAACCTGGAAGTCAGTATTTCACACGGAGGCAGATACTCGTTCTAAACGAAACTGATTTTCCGAACCCCCCCCGCTTCCCCCGGCACCAACTACCACCCATCTCTCCGAATGGCACCCCTCCTGAGAGCAGCCGGCTGAAAATCGAACGCATCCGGCCAAGGAAGAGCGACCGGCACCCCCGCTCCAGACACAGACCCCAGCACGCACCGCACAACCGCGAGGGGTATCCAGAGCCGCTAACCGAGCGGGGAAACCGGAACAGTGCACCCCAACCGGACGCTTTCTTGAAGGACCGTCGTTTCCGGGCCGCCAGCCAGCCGGCCTCGCAAGCTCCCGGACCCGGCGGGCCCCCTCCCGCGGGCTGATCCGCCTCCCGCACCGCCGACGCGGAGCAACGCACACCAAGCTGCCGTCACCCCTCCCCGTCCGCTCAAACCGCGACCAGGCCCCGCCGGGCGAACGCCCCCCGGCCGGCCCCGGCCCCAGGCGGGCCCCCGCCCCCCCGCTCCCGCCGCCCGGCCCCCCCCCCCCGCCCGCCCGCCCGCCCCGCGGCCGCCGCCATCTTCTCTCCTCGGCGGGAGCGCGGCGAGGACCGGCCCTG